>NC_134878.1:40534831-40762893 GCF_041734735.1 Babylonia areolata
CCTGATGCAAGGTTTGCAAGTACGCGGGACAATGCTCCAGGTAAACAATATAATCCATTTATTCTCAAAAACGATTCTGGAGAGGAAAAACCATCAACTAAAGGGTGGATCGACAGTGTTCCAATCTCAGTGGCCGATTCAGAAATGAACATTTTCTCGTCAAAGCAGGGTGTGAATTGCGCTCTGCTCTCAAGAGGGTGAGAGATAAACATGGACAACAAATTGATCCGTTTTTTAACAGGGAGGAGGTTTGTGTTTATCACTGTGCCTACTGTGCCTCTCGAAAAGGCACTGAAGGTCAGTGTCTTCAGCGCCGAGGTTTATCATAAAGAACAAAAACTGGTGAAAAAAACAAACAATAACGTGTTCCAGTTGCTTGGAGACAGACCACCATGCATCACAGTGCACTAAGGACGTTGTGTGTAGGGTGTGTAAACGTTCGGGGCACAAACGTGGGGACCCTATATGTGAAATGTCGGCTGCAGGACAGCACAGGAAAGAGGTGGACAGCATGAGTGACGGAAGAATGTCTGAATAGAATGGATGCGAGAGAGGTGAGAGAGTGGAGCGTGAGAGAGAAGAGATTACTAAAGCGCGTAAAAAAGCTAATGCTTCACAGGACAGAGGGCGTCCGACAGCTCGCCAGACCCTATGCAGTCTTCCATTCAGCTCAACAGCCTCCCCACGGCGTCGAATGGAGACCCCAAAGTGTCGCTGGTCAGGAGAGACCATCAGCCCGCAAACCTCTGGCCCCAAACAAGGCAGGCACAATGGTGGGCCGTCTGTCTGTCCCCCGCCAGTCTCTGACCAAGAGGACGAGGAGGTAGGCGACTGATATGTTTCGGCTCCACCAGATCATTCCCCATGACGACCTCGCTATGATTTATGGACTACGCTTGTGGACTGCGACCATTGTTATAGATAAAAATGATGTTCTTATGAATGTGCTCTATGCGAATATAAGAGAAATGACAACCCACTTATATGGACAAGATAAGAATAACGTCGCTTAATGTTAGAGGACTTAAAAAAATAGACTGAAAAGAATATCAATATTTAATTTCCTAAAAAACAAACAGCATGACATAATTTGCTTACAAGAAGCTCATTTGACCAAAAGCGATGTACCTATATGGGAAAAACAGTGGGGAGGGAAAATATTCTATAACATAGGTACAAACAGAAGTAAAGCGGAGGTAATTATGGTTTTTAAAAAAAAATTACTGATAAAGTGCAACTGGCACAGGACAGAATCCTGGTTGTCTCAGTCACTAATGACAACTATGATTTCTTTCTTTGCAAACACATATGCTCCAAACAACTCAACTGAGAAAAAACAAGCCTTTTACAGAGAACTACAAGATAAACTTGATGATATAGTAAAACCAGCCTTCTCCTATTAAAAGATTTCAATTGCGTCCTTAATAATGAATTAGACATTATTTCAGGGCTCCCTCATCGCAAATTAGAAGTAAATGAATTCATTGAATTAATCAAGTCATTAGAACTAATTCAGTAAGTGGAGGACATTTCACAATTCAGAAAAAGAACACAGCTGGAGTAGGACTAACCCGTTTATCGCACGACGACTTGACTATTGCTTTATGTCAGAAAACATGTTGCACTTTTGTGTATCTTGTGAACACCAGCACGCACCCAGTTCAGACCACAAAGCAGTAGACATAGAACTTAATGCGAGAGAATTCATACGTGGCCCAGGATACTGAAAATTTAACAACAGCTACTTAAAGAACCAAAGATTATCAGAAAAATGAATGATCTTCCTGAAACATCAATAAATGAATATAGCAATGAAAATACCTCAAATATAGTTAAATGGGAATTATGTAAAGTTGATATCAGAAACCTCTGCTGTGAGTTTCGAAAAGAACTATCTTGCCATAAACGAAACGAAATCCAGAACATACAAACACAGTTAAAAGAAAAAATCCAGAACATACAAACACAGTTAAAAGAAAAATAATATGAGATCGCTAGAAATCCTGATAATGTAGAAGCAAATAGGAATTTGTTGCAACTAAAGCAGAAACTAGAAATATTAGAAATGGACAAAGCAAAAGGGGCACAGATTAGATCAAGAGTAAAATGGATTGAGGAAGGGGAACGCAACACAAAGTATTTCTGTAGCTTAGAAAAATGTAGAGGAAAAAGAAAAATTATAACTAGACTATGCAAAGACACTGGTGAAATTATAACTGATGAGAATGACATATTAAATGAACAAGTATCATTCTATAAAAATTAAAAAAATCTCTATAATCAAAGAACTGTCACAGAAAATGTTACAGAAGAAGCCAATGGATTCATAGAAAACGAAAAGTTCCTTGATTAGAGGAAAACGAAGCTACCTTATGTGAGGGAAATATATCAATAAAAGAAACAACTAATGCCTTAAGGAATCTAAAGAATGGATCAGCACCCAGAAGCGATGGGATCACAGAAGTATTCTTGAAATTCTTGTAGCCGTGAACCGAGTGGTTATTCAAGGGTACGGCACAAAAGAACTAAATGATGATTGACTGAATTAAAGGACAAACAAGAATTCCCACACACAGGCTAGGAACATATAGAGGGCCCGTCACAAATGGGGTTTTCTATTGTTTTACTTACAACAGTTATAAGAGCATAAGAGAGAAGATATAAAAAGAGAAGAAGACTAGAAGAGAAGAACTAAGAGGAAAAGAAACTAGAAGAGAAGACAGTGCAGCAATACGTAGCGAGATGTCAGCCATTCTGAGAACATACACGACACACACTGCTCGCGACGCAGCAAAGAGAGAGAGAGAGAGAGCAGCTCTGGTCAGATGACTGACCAGGTATGAAATGACCACTCATCACTCACTGTGCCAATTTATGCAGGTTAAAGCGGACTGCAAAGACAGTCACGTGTGCTGCGAGCAGATTGTCTCTAATCTGGCCAAATCTGACAACAACTGTGTTTGTTACAAGGTGTTCAGTGACAGATTTCTAAATGATTCCTGAACCGATTTACGTCGGATAAGTTGCAAAAGAAAGAGCTCCACACCTACTTTATAATGAGTATAAAATGAAGTGTTGATTATTTAAGATAAATTTTAAAAATTTTAAATTTAAATCACCTGAACAGGGGCAGTTTTAACGGGCTCGCGCAAAAAATTTACAAACGCGTAAAAGTTTAACGTAGGCAAACACAATAGACAAAGATGGAATTGCGACGATTCTGCCAGATATAATACTTGTATTTACTGTCTGAAAAAAGAAAATTTTAAATTTTAAATACTTTGGAGCAAAAACACAGATTCCACTCAGCCAATAGCGTCCCGCGACGCAACACTGTCGAGCTGAAACAGGTTTCTTCGAAGGGGAAAAAAATAGAAGCGGAGTGACTCACACTTCTGGGCACGGGGGTTATTGCGAAAACTGTCGTCTGCTAATCAGCTTGTGCTGAGGCAAGCAAATAAGCTTGTGCGTGGGCAAGTGGAGCAAGCAAGCGTTTGGGTCACATTTTTTTGGGAACAAAACAAAAAGACAGTTTACTTACTCATTCTTTAAAACTCTTTTCACACGGGAAAAACTTTCATATACTTTTTTTCATTTCAGTTTCAGTAGTCAAGGCGTCACTGCTTCGGACAAACCTTACGCTACACCACATCGCCAAGCAACCCCTGACCACAGCGTAACCCAAGGGCCTTACAGGCCTTGAGAAACAAAAATAAAAACAAAAAAAAAAACCCAAAAAAAAACGGGGAATAAATAATAGATAACTTACATAAATAAATAAATAAATAAAAAAATAAATAATAATTATAATATAAAAAAGGATATTAAAAAATAATTAATCTAATAAAATGATAAAATTTAAAAAAAAAATAAAAAAAATAAAAGAAACAAGGGTTAAAAAAAAGGCAATAAATGAAAAAACATGAAAAAACCATTCACACTATACCCAAAGCATGCATAACAAAATGCACCAAACATCAGTTTAAAGTATGAAAGCACAGTCAAATACAATAAAACGTCAAGCTCCAACACACACACACACACACACAAAAAAAAATTCCCTTTTGCCCCTCCTCACCCCCCCCCCTCCCCACACACTCTTTTTCTAGTCACGATCCATTTTCCAGGGCCAACACACACACAACACACCAAACCACACTCAAAATGAACCTTACTTGTCAAGCACACCACATACGCCCCATTCTCCCACCCCCCCCCCCCACCCACATATATACAAAGATATATATAAAATATAAAAATTTTTTTTAAAAAAATTTTTTTCCCTTTGTTCCCTTCCCACATGTGGCGCAACACTCACATACCTATCCCTTACCCCCCTCCCCCCGCACTCCCCCCCCCCTCACACACACCACACACACACTCACAACCTCCTACACTTGTGTACCTTAACCTCCCCCTTTCACAACGCACTCAAAAGCCAGACCCCCACCACACAAACCACCCCACAGAGCGACTGAAATGGCCGCAAGAGGGATGGAAAAGACTCGATCCAAGAACGTGCGTCTAGTGTTTGCTCATCATTGTTTTTGGAAAGGCCCACAGAGACTCTTTTCCCGTTTGAAGAAATTTGCCAATTTTGGGTTTTTGAAAATAAGGGGATATTTGTTTGATTTGCAAAGCATCGTGCTCAAATTTTCATGTTAAAATTTTGGGGGGGGGGCTCCCTCTCTCTGTTTTTATTTTTTTGAGGCGATCGAGGGTGTGATCCCTTTACCTTTTTTTTGGGGGTTTTTTTGACTTTTCTTGAGGTTTTTTCCGTTTTTTCCTAATGTAGGCCCCGTTGGTGGCTTCCAAAAGTCTTCACTCGCTCATTTCCCTTAACACCCAAATGCCCCGGGGGCAGTATGACCTTGTTTTTTAATCTAAAAGTTCGCATTGCCTTATGCCACTCGGGGTTTCCCCTTTTCCTTTTAAATTTTTCGAAACGGGGTTCTTTGGGTTCGGTTAAATCGGGCATTTTTGGTTTCCGGGCGTAGGATGGACGATAGCCACTGAGGGCATGTGTCGCAGCTTCAACTCCATCGTTGGGCGAGGTTGTGACTTGTAGGCAGCATTCTCTTCCAAATTGTTTTTCCATTTTGTTTCGCATAAACCCCCAACCAGACGGTCTTTGGTGACTGAGCCATCTTTTATATGATGGGCCTCTTCTTTACTGTTTTTTCTTCTTGATAGTTCCTTCCTCTCAGTTTTGCCCTCTGGCCATTCCCGACAAGTCTTCCCCCAAATGGGGGAAATACTGTGTTGAAAGATGGTTGAGGTTTTTGGGGTTTTCTCCCCATTTTTTTGTTTTTTTCAGGTCTTTTATCGGCATACTAGCTGGGTTGTGTCTTCTCTTGTCCCATCCTGATCTTCCTCGTCCCAGACGCTGCCTTTTGGGTTTTTTTTTTTTACTGTGTCTGCAGGGGTTTTGAGGTTTTTTTAACTTTGAATAGGGCTTGACCGTTCTAACTTTGCGGCCTGCACTAAGGAAGGGCAACAGGTATCCCCCAGGTTTCTGTGGGGGTGTCTTTTGTTGTTCCAAGATCACCCCCATACTTTATTTTGACCTTTTAATTTTAGAAGGTTTGCTTTTTAGACGGGGTTTTTAGCCCAAGTCCGTAGTCGATCACACGAGGACGAGTGTTTGTATAGAGGGAAAAGGGGGCGTTTTTTCAATTCCTTTGGTTTCCTTTTGGTTTTTAAAACGAAAAGGCCCTTTTTGCATTTGAGAAAAGTTTTTTTTCCGATGTTTTTTGAAGGGGCGCATCCTGTCGAAGTGATTCCTGGTTTCGTAGGCTTCTTTTTCTCAAATTTTAATCCCACGAATACCGAAGGTGGTGAAATTTTCTCGCGGTTTTTTTGTTGGGGTGCCAGCAATTTGGGGTTTCGCTGGGTTGATGGGAAAATCCGTGTCTTTGCCCATTGAGCAATATTTTTTATTTTTCTGACGGGTTGTTCTTTCCACATCTTTGAATTTTAAGACCAGGCCCTCACCCAAGGGGAACACCCACAAAATTTCCTTTTTTGTTTAAATTTAAGGCCCTTCGTGAACATTGTAGAGGGGCAGGGGAAAGCAGACCCGTGGCATCCCCTGATAGTTAGAAAAGGGGCAGACTCCAATTCCGAGCGTAGGAGACGGTTCTTTCCTGAAGCGCTGACTGCTATCCATCTTGCAGTGCAAACTTACTCCATAACTTGTACAGCTCCATGAGTTTTGGGGAAAATGGCTTTTTTTTAGGCATCTTTAAGGGCTTTTCTACTGCCCGTGTTTTCTTTTTCTTTAAAACCTTCATCCCCCCATAGCAAAACACTGCATTTTCCCCTGTGGATTCCGTTCTGTAACCACCTTGATTGAAGGAAATTCCTGTTTCAAAATCCCTTTAAGTTTCCGGGGTATCATCTTCCATGACTTTCCACAATGTTTTGCATGGGTTGGATCTTGTACCCTTCCTACGATGGGCCTTTTTCCTGGGTTTTTGGGAGGGGTTTTAAAAAGCTGTTGTCCATTTCCTCCGGGACCTGTCCAAATTTGGAAACTGTTTTGATTAGATTGAAAAGTTTGCTTCTGTCTTTTTCCCCATAGCTCCTTTATGCTGAGTAACGAACTTTGTCTGGGCCCCAGGAGCCAATTCTTTTTTATTTTGCTTTTCCTCGTTTAAAATCACCATTTCAAGTCTTTATAGTCCAATCTGCATAAGGGTTTGGTTTAAAAATCTTCAATATATTTCTTTTTTCTCTAAGTTTCTTTGACACCTGTTTGATGAAATTTGAGCAAGGGGAGACCTTTTTTCTTTGTCTTTAAAAATTGGGTTTTGCGTGTCTAACATTCGGGGTTGTTTTGTGCACGTTTTTCCCCCCCTGTGGGAAATTAAAACCAGCCTGTCAAAGTTGTTCATAACAGGGCCTCGCAAAACTGTTTTCCCTTTTCATTTTGGGCCCCTTGAGCAAAAGACTTTTAAACTGTTTATTTTTTCTTTCTTTTTGTTTCAATATTTTGCTGGGATGGTTTTGTTCTTTCTTTTGCCAAATTTGCCAGCCGCATTTTTTTCTACCCAGACTCCGCGTTCGGGATTCCACCTGGGGCTAAAAATTTGCATCCTGTTTTGGGGGCCTTCTTTTGTTTTTTCTCGTCTAATTTTTTTGATGACGGTTTCTCTTTGGTTTCTTCGAAATGATTCGCGGTTTTTAAAAGGTTTATCGACAGTTCTGCAACTGAAAACACCGGGGGTGGTCACTGCCTTGGTGTGGAACTCTCTCATTTATTTCTCTCGAATTTTTGGGGATGTTAGAGCATGTCGATCACACTGCACGCCCCCTTGTCTTTTTTCCAAGGCGAGTTGGGATGTGGTTGTTAAGGGGTAAGAACAATTTCCCCTACTTCCTTTAAGTGCAAGTCCTTTTGGGGGGTTTCCGCGTTCCATAACTTCGATCTTTCATTAAGGGTTCCACAATAATGACTTTCCCAATTCGTTCCTGTTTCCCCAAAAGGCCCAACCCTTTTTTGTGCATTCCTGGGGGAACAAGGGATTGATGACACGATGCTTTGTGAATTTCGTCAGGTTTTTCAAGACGGGACCCCCACTAGTTCACATGAGTTGAACACCATTTTTCCAAAATTTTGGGGAAAATTTGTTTTTTGGTTTTTTTTTCGTATGATTTCTACCCCTCTTCCTCATTCTTTTAAAGACGTGAAATTCCAAAATGTATTGGCTGTCTCACTTTCCTGGTCTCTTGGGGACATAAATGTCAAAAATCAATGCCAAAATTTTCCCAAAAACTATGCCCCTTTTTTTAATAACTCAAAAAAAATAATTTAAACGCTCCACAAAGATAAAGCCTAGACAGAGACAAACAAAACAACGGGGACCCATAACACGACTAACTCTGAATATAAGATATTACAAAAGTATTAGCCGATACTTACAAAGTAATAATAAACTATAAACAAAAGACCCTAGGATTTATTAGAGGCAGAAACATTCCAACAATTAAAAGAATAATAGACAATGTTATCAATTACTTAAATAAAACAAATAAAGCTGGATACTTGCAATCAACTACTCTAAAAGCATTCCACTCCATCTCTAGAAAATGTATGCTTCACGTGTTTGATGTATTTGGTTTCGGTGCCAACTTTAGAAAATGGGTTTTTGTTTTGAATGACGGGAGCTCAAGCTCTGTTAACCACAGTGGATGGATATCTGAGCCCTTCGCTGTTTTTTGTGGGATCAGACAAGGTTGCCCATTCTCATCCTCTTGCTTTCGTCTTGGCTGTAGAACTACTAGCTATTAAGATTAGAAATATTGCAATAAAAGGGATAAAACCACCTACTTCTTTAGAGAGAGATGCAGCTTCTATAAAAGTAAAACAAATGGCAGATTACATAACACTGTTCTTACAAGTGTGACCAAGCGCTATGCTTGCTCCAATACTTGCCTCACGCACAAGCAGTATTAGCTTGCTTCACGCACAAGCTGTATTAGCAGACGACAGTTTTCACTCCTAACCCACGTGCAGAATGTGTGACGTCACTCCGCTTACATCATTTTGTCCTCTTCGCCAGACAAACCTACTCACAGCTCGACCAGTGTCGCATTGCGGTACGTCATTGGCTGAGCTGGAATCTGTGTTTCTGCTTCACCGTAATTAATTAATAGCTGTTTTGTCAGATACAGTAAACTACAAGTATTATATACTGGCAGAATCGTTGCAATTCCATCTTTAAGTCTATTCCATTGTGTTTGCCTACTTTAAACTGATTTAACGCAATTTGTAATTTTCTGCGACAAGCTCATTAAAAACTGAGCCTGTGACTTAAATTAAGATTATAAATTCATCTTAAATAACCAACACTTCATTTTATACTCATTATAAAGTAGGTGTTGAGCTCTTCTTTTGCAACTTATCTGACATAAAATTGGTTCAGGAATCATTTAGAAATCTGTCACTGAACACCTTGTAACAAACACAGTCGTTGTCAGTTTTGGCCAGATTAGAGACGATCTGCTCGCAGCACACGTGACTGTCTTTGCAGTCCGCTTAACATTACATAAATTGGCACAGGGAGTGATGAGTGTCATTTCATAACGTGGTCAGTCATCTGACCAGAGCTGCTGTCTCTCTCTTGCTGCGTCGCGGACAGTGTGAGTGTTGTCGTGTGTGTTCTCACAACGGCTAACACTCGCTACGTATTGCTGTAAGTACTAGTGTGTAGAATGTATTGATTTGTAAATTGTATTGTTCGACACAGTACTTGTGTTCATATGAGTATGTTCAGTTATTGCTTTCTTCAGCTAATTCTTTGTTCAGTTATTCGTATTGTTCGTATGGGGAGCCCTTGTAACCGAGACGGCGTGTTTGCCGCGACAAAGGAAATCCCCTTGGAACCGTCAGCCCTGGTCATACGGAAATCCCTGAGGTAGAAGTTGATGAAGGGATTCTCAGACCGCCAAGAAGGCTGCCTCCAAGACATGCTGCAGTGGCACTGAGTGCTGGAAAGCAGCCGAAGGTAGCTATGGCCCGCCACTTCGTGTGCTCTGGGATTAAAACAGGCTGATATCCCCGGTGTGGTAAGAGTAGGCTCTACAAATGACTTGGACAAACCCAGCGGGAACATGGTGCCTGCAGCACTGTCTTCTTGTAATTCTCATTGCGGGCGATGCTGAAGACACCTCTGAGAAGAAACGCCTATGGCGACGACCTATCCCCAAAGTACTTTAAGACAATGAACAGGACCGAGATGCCTATCCTCATCCTCTTGGGCAAGCATATCAGACAACAGGTCTCGACCCTCAGAGAGGGGAGGGACCTCGGGGTCTTGGTTTCTTAGCCAGAACTCTGGAAGGAAACGAAGAGTGATGGACATCTCTGTGGCAAGGCCAGATCTTGTTGCATTCCACTAAGACCATGAATCTCACTTTTACGACGGCCTGTGGCCAGCAACAGAAGGAAGTCGTTCTTGAGGGTGAAGGGTGAGCAAAGTCGAAAGGAATAGACCCAATGGCTCGAAGGGTGTTTACGAATGAAATCCAGCACCAGGAACAAGTCCCAGAGGGGCACTCTTCTGGGGTTTCTAGCTTCCTTCAGAGAGGCACCCCTAGCCACCTCTCTGAACAGGAAATCTGCTTCAAAGGTGGGACCACCCTAGCTGTTTGATTGTGGTAAAGATGGCCAGACCTGTACCTTCGCACAGATCCTAGCAGACAGGTTGAGAAAACGAGGAGCAGTGAGCCAGAAAAGCTGGCCAGCTGCCATGCTCGTAGGGTTAGTAGGGGGAATGTTCCTGAGCTGTACACCCACTGCAACCATTTTCTTCCAGCGAAAGTCATAACAAAGTCTCGTTCCCTCCCTCCCTTGCTTTGGTGACTATGGAGAGGAGGTCAGAGGAGGCACACCCTGGGGTCAGCGCAGCCAACACAGAGGCCAACCGAGGGGTTGAAGATATCAATGGTGATGCTGACAGTTCCGACTGCACAGCAGCCACGCGTGCAGATGGAGCAGTTGAGGATTGGAATGAGGAATGCCGAACAAGGCTGCCTCCAGCAGATGAGATTTGGTTTCGAGTTCCAGGGGTGGAACATGTGTTCAGGACCTGAAGGTCCGGAAACCAGGGCTGGGCTGTGCCCACTTTCGGCGCAATGAGGATCAGCCTGCGGGTTGTTCCAATCTGGCTTTCCGTATTCCCTTGGACAGAATTGGAACGGGAGGAAACGCGTAGGCAAACAGACTGCTCCAGTCCTAGAGAGAGAACATCCACTGCCCACGCTCTCTGAGGTCGGTGACTGGAGAGACATAAGTGGGAAGTCTCTCTGTGAACTCTGTGGTAACCAACGGTCCACCATCGGCCGAAACCACCGTTCCCACACACCCCTGAAGGGTGTCCTTGTCACAGGCTCCCCTCTGTGTGGAATGACACTCTTGGACCTACCTGAGAGCATCTGCCAAGATGTTGGCTTTTCCTGCTATGTGTCTCGCTGAAAGTGCAATGCCCTTGCTGTGGTACCAACGGAGCAGAGCCTCGGTCCGCAGGGAGAGGTCAGCCGAGTGCGCTCCCCCCCCCCCCCACCCCCCACCCCCCTTGTTCATGTAAATATGCGACTGTCGTATTGTCCGTGAACAAAGCGGATGGTCTTGCCAGTTGGCCTCCCCCATGAAGTGCAGGAGAGCACTGCGAACTGCCCTCCAGTTCCAGAACATTGATGTGGCATAGGTGCTCCTCCGGGGACCAAGTCCCTGCTGCATGAGTGAGTCCATGTGGGCTCCCCAGCCCAGGGAGGAGGCGTCTGTGAAGAGTGCCACCTGAAGAGTAGGTGGGGCTATGGGCACCCCCTGTGTCCGAAGAGGGGTGATTAACCACTCTGATGTCACCTCGAGGAACCACTCGCCCAGACATATCTGGGTATCCCATGGCTGAGTGCTCTGGGACCACCGTAACCTGAGTGCCCTCTGAAGAGGGCGCTTGAGAACCCTGCCCAAGGGAATGAGAGGTGCCATGGACTTCATCATGCCCAGGAGGGAAGAAAGTGTCTGTGCTGTTGCTTGGGAGGAACGGTGCAAGTGGCTGAGGAGGCCCACCAGAAGGTCCCAGCAATCTGGCATCAGAGAGACTATCATGGACCGCATGTCGAATCTAATCCCTAAGAAGTCGAAGGACTGACTTGGGGACAGATCGCATTTCTCCTGGTTCGTGAGGAAGCCCAGTTGGGAGCAAAGGTCTAGAAGTCTGGCCGTATGACTCTGGCACAGGGCCTGTGACTGGGCCAGGATAAGCCAGTCGTCCAGGTACACACAGAGACGAATGGATTCCGACCGGACGATGGACACCAATTCCCGCACCACCTTGGTAAACAGGAAAGGGGCAAGGGACAGACCAAATGGGAGGGCCGAGAACTGGAACACCTTGTCCCTCCACACGAACCTCAGGTACCGACGGGATGCCGGATGGATGAGGATATGAAAATAAGCATCTTTCAGATCGATAGAGGTAGCCCAATCGCCCTGTTGAATGGTCTCCCGAATCTGTGTCTGTGTGTCCATCTTGATTTGATTTTGGAGAGGAATTGTTGAGGGGGGGCAAGTCCAAGACTGGTCTCCACCCTCCCGAGACCTTTGGAATCACGAACAACCGGCCGTAAAAACTGGGCCCGGGTCCGAGAGTTGAGATATCGCCCCTATGAGGAGTAGGTGCGATATCCCTTTCTCTACCCTATTGCCAAAGTGTTTAACCTCTGGTCGGTGAAGAGGCCAGGCGGGACAGAGGAAGGAGACCCCCGTGTCCTGATTAACCAGGACACTGTTCCACAGCTCATTGGCCCTGTGGAGGAACGCATCGAAGAAGGTATAAGCCGTGGAAACCTCGAGGAGGAGTGGTGGGCCCATTTGTCCCACTCAGCTAACGTTTTAAAGGATACAGTAGCTGAAGCGGGGAAGGTGGTGCGCTGTGAGACCAAACCTCCTGTCCTGCGTGGAGGGCTCTGCTTCCCTGTGGGCAGGGTGGTCCTGTGTGTACCAGGACCACACCCCTCCCTTGGAGGAATCTTTAAGGAACTTGCCCGGGGAAAAAGCGCCCGGGGCAGAGAGGGACTCCCTGCCTGGAGGAGGGGATGGAAGCAGCACCCCCTGACAGTGCAGGCTGGCTTATTAAGCCATTCCTGCGCCATTCCTGGCACTCTGAGTCGCCTTGTGGTTCTGGAGTTAGTCACATGGCCTAAGGAGGGTCAAGGGTAACAAAGTAGCCTGAGGGACTGATTCGGCATGTGTGACCCTACTGGGGAGGGTCAGTTCGAGCTCGGCAAAGTCCGAGTTTGGTTCAGGCTGGTCCCTAGGGAGGCACAGGCTCAATCTGTCCCCCTGGGATGGGGGCGAAGAGTGCTCATCCGCTTGTTCGTCCTCATCCAAAGACAGGGGCTCCCACTCTTGTTCGCAGTCCATCCCTGCTGGGTGCCATCCCAAGTGGATGTACCCACTGGGGTGTCCTGTGAGCTGTGGTCAGCCCAGCGGGATGAGCTGGGACGATCCCGAGCAGGGACCATGGCCGCAGCTGTTATGTCCTTGACGCCTGAAGTGGGTGGGGAGCGTGTGGACCGTAGGTCCAACCATGCTTGGGATGGTGGGTGCCACATCTTCTCAGAGAGGGTGTCCCTGGATGCAAGAGGGACCCACGAGTGCTGTGAGGGGACAAACACCCACTCATCTACCTGTAGGACCGAGGGCTGGGTAGTTGGGAACTGCAGGCTCCCCCGGGCCGAGCAGGGCCCCTCGGCAGCCGTCAGTCCTGACATGGAGCCCGTTGTGACCGTGGAGGTACCTGTGGGTTGACAGAGGACCGATTTGTGGACTGAGTGGCAATACTGGTCGAGGAGCTTGACCTGACCGACAAGAAGTCGATCCCACTTGTCGGGGCTGTGTGTGTCACCCTGTGAGATGTGCTGGGTTGGGTCCAGTGGGGAACGGACAAGGGGTTGGCCCCTGGTGCTCCCGGCAACCCAGCGTGCACCATAGGTGCGCCCCAGTACGGGTAGAATGGGGGGTAACCCACCCGTGGGCACCAGCCATCCTGTGACCCCAACCCCAAGGGTCACTGGCGCCTTGACCTCCATGAAGGGAAAAGCCTGGCCAAGTCGGAGGGAGGTCAGGTCTGACTTGGGTGTCAGTCCCGCCGAAGACGAGCGGGCTGACTGCCCGGAACCGCCTGACACGCGCAGGCCTCTCCCATCAGGGGAGACCGGCCGGATAGCGGGAAGACCTGCAGAGCAGGTTGCCACGTGACCCGAATCCCTCCCGTGGGGAGACTGGGGTGGCTGGCCCGGGGTGGGCAAAGTAGAGGTTCCCCCCCCCCTCGCGGAACCAAATTTTTCTCCCCCCCAGAAGGGAGGTGGGGGAGGGGGTCGACAGAGAAGGGAGGAGGGGGACAGCAATGGGGCCCCTAAGGGCCGTCTCCGAGTGGGGACCCGGGTAACGGCCAGGCGCAGCCTCCCTTGGGAGTTGCGCCTAGCTGTGAGTCCCCAACCGCCAAGAGAGACTTGCCACTCCCCCCTCTCCCTGACTCGCGCTGGGACACCTCGGGAGGCGACGCTCGTACCCCTTTCCCCCCCAGTCCCCTTCATGACCGTTTTACTGGTACGAGAGTTGTCTCCGCGATCAGCGTCTAAGACGCATCGCCGCGGTCCGTATCGGGAGGAATCCAGAGCTCCGGGCCTGGGAGCGGTCCTCTTTCAGAGTCTCAATCCCAGCCTCATGATCCCTGCCTACGTGGGATGGCATACGAGGCACTGGTACCAACGCCTCTCGGCACCCAGCGAAAATCCGACCCCCAACAGAGAAGGAAAGACAGGATCAACTTTAGAGGTAGAGAAAAACGAACGACCTCGAGGGGGCCAAGTCGAATCCCCGCGAGGAGTACACAGCAATGTAAGAATACCTATACAGACCACGCCGCATGCAGCAAAGTAAGGCCAATGAATACGCTTAATAGCCCAACACAAGCGTATAAGACGAGACAGAGCGTAAACCTGACAAGATGAGCGTGGAGCGCCTTGGCCAAAGACTGATCCAGACGCTTCTAGCTATTAGATAGGCGTTTGATTGGCTAAGAGCGGACCGGGCAAGACGGCTCGTCTTTTCACTGTTAGCCGAGCGAAATTTGGCCAAGCAGAGCAAACCGATAGGCCTAGTTTGCATCAGTTTGACATGGTATACAGTATATGACACCAAACATAATTTTAAACAAATTAAAATAAAAGAAATAACAAATGCTCTTATTGTCGCGACACAGTTGACTATATAGAGCATATCTTCTATGACTGTCCAGTAGTACAAGATTTTTGGGAACACATCAAAAATATACTCTATCGAAAAATAGATATCAGATTGAAATTATCAGCCATAGATATACTGTTTGGTGTCCAATTTTCTCCACAGATAAGGGCTTGTATCAACAGATCAATTTCTTTATATTACTTGGGAAAATGTGTATAAATATCTATTAAAAAAAAACCCACAAAAAAACAAAAACTGAATCTGAGTTACCTTTTACAATTTATTTCGAGAGGGAAATGAAAGTCAGAAGCTGGTGTGGCAGAGGCCTTGATAAACGTAACACATGATGCATTATGAATATATCCACTTAAGTCAAAATAAGTTCAATGCTGCAGTAGCCTCAGTCACTTTCTTTCTTTGCTTTCGACAGCTACGCAGTCAGGGTCGAAGTCCGAGGGATGCCACAAACTCGGACCTCTGGCGAAGATCGGCTACCGTACCCAGAGCTTGGTGTTTGAGGTCTGCACCCCCAGGCCAGGACTGCTGCCGCATCTTCTCATACAGGGGCAGTCTTGGAGAATATGGGATGGGGTCTGGTCAGCCCTGGCCGCAATCACATAGGATGTGGCTGCCACTCCAATCCTCGTCAGGTGTGCTCGGAGGCCGCAGTGTCCCATGTGCGAAGGAGGTAGATGGTAGTCCTGCGTGCTCCTCCTCTCAGGCTGATGGGATCCTGCTGTGCCTGGTAGCCTCCGTTCAGGGTGACCCAGCCTCTTCGAATCTGCGAAGAGGAGAGTTTTTGCTTCTCACACGTGGCAGGAAGAACGGTAGGCTGTGTGAGCTGGCTTCCTTCCTTAGCAAGATGGTCTGGACGCTCGTTGCCTGGGAGGCCTACATGGGCAGGCACCCAATGGAGGGTCGTTGGGGCTGTTTGGATAAGGTTGCGAGGGAGGCCTTAAGGGACTGGATCAGTGGACCAGGATCAGGGGAGTCAAGGGCCGGGAGTGTGAACATGGAGTTAGTGAAGATGGAGATGCTGCCAGGGGCTTTCCACAGGAGGAGGGGGAATTCTGCTGCCGTTTTAATGGCCAGGACTTCAGCTCTGAAATTGGAACAGAGCTTTCCTCCAGGGAGTGCGATGCTGCTGTGCTCTCCATCGGCAAATCTGATGTAGACAACACTGCCTCCATTATGTGTGGCTTCCTCCGCTGATCCGTCCGTGTATACATGGGTCCAGGAGCTGGCTGGGTAGGACTCCTCTATCAGGGCCAGAGTCAGGATCTTGAGAGTAGCTGGTTGCTGGTCTTTGGTGGTGATGCCAGAACTCTGAGGCTGATGGTAGCCTCTATCTCTTGGTCGAGCCTCCAGTCAGGCAAGGCAAGGTCAGTGGCAAGACTCCCCTTTTTCCGCCAGAACATTGCTGTGCTGTGCTCTGAGTGCTTTATTCTGGTGGTTGAGGCTCTGACGTTTGAGACGGTTCTTGGTAGGCTGCTCCAGTCTGTGGTGTAGGTGGTGTGAGGGCAGTTTTCTGAGCTTCTCTCCCTGCATCAGGACTTTCAGGTCGCGTCTTCTCTCCAGGGGCCCGATGTTAGCAGTTTTCTCTATGTCATGGATCGGCGTGGACCTCATGGCTCCAAGTTTTGAGGCACAGTCCCATTTTGGACTTGTCGACCCGGCTCTTGTTGGTCTTGGAGGCTGTGCCCCACAAGGTTGAGGCGTAACTCCATGGTGGGTCTGACCGCTCCATATAGACCCTGGCGAGAAGCCTGCTGTCTGTTCCCAAGTCGTCCAGGCCAGCTTCTTCAGCAGGGCTAGCTTGCGGATGCCTCTCCTCTCCATCTCCTCAATCTGGGGCCTCCAGGTCAGGTGAGTGTCCAACTTGACGCCAAGGAATGTTGGTGTTTCCGTCTGGGGCAAGACCTTGTCCCCGGAGCTTCAGCTTGACTTGTTCATTGCGGTGGAGAGAGAAGAGTGTTGCGTTGGTTTTTGTGGTGTTGAGCTCAAGACCCCAGTCTTCTGTCCATGTAGCAATATTGCTGACGACTTCCTGAAGCCATTGGAGGCCGTGCTGGTGTGTTCAGTGGATGTCCATACTGCCAGGTCGTCTGCGTGCAGACTGTTTTGGGGACGTGCTTCATGATGTTGTCTCTGATGTTGTTGATATACAACAGAAACAATGCCGGGGAAAGCACTCCTCCCTGAGGGACACCTCACGCAGCTTGACCTTTCTGCTGTGGAAGCTGTCTAGTTTGACCCTTGCGGTCCTGCCGAAGAGGTAGTGGTGGATCCACATGCACATCTTGCTATGTACGCCAGCTTGGAGAAGTTTCAGGATGAGGCCCTCCTTCCACACTTTGTCAAACGCTCTCGACAGGTTAAAAACACAGCCAGTGTCTTCTTCTTCTCCTGAAAAGAGTTTTCGATGTCCTGGACAAGGAGGGCTAGTTGGTTTTCTGTGTTGCGGAATTTTTTGTAGCCGGTCTGGTAGGTGAAAGGATGTTCTGTGTTTCAAGGAGGAAGGTCAGGCGGCGGTGACCATCCTTTCCAGCAGCTTGCCAACACAGTTCAGAAGGCTGAAATTTGGGCTGTTAGCTGTGGGGTCCTTCTTGTTCTTTCCCTTCTTTGGGATCGGGATGATCTCTGCTTCTTCCAGATGGAAGGGACAACTCCTGCTGTCCAGCTGTGATTGAAGATCTGAAGCAGCACTGTTCTGGATGCTGGTCCCAGGTGCTTCAGCATGTCGCCAGTGACACCATCAGGCCCCGGAGCTTTTTTGGGCTTCAGCTTGCGAATGCCTTTCTTCAGCTCCTTTATGGGGAAAGGTTCGCTCGTACAGCTGTCATCTATGCCATGTGGGTCTGATGTCATTAGTTTCGTGGTTTCCTCTCGTACCTGCTTGATGCGCTGTCTGGACACGTGGATCATACTCTCCTCTCAGTACAGTTCTGCAAAGGTGTTGGCTGCAGCCTTTTCTGTTTTCAGCTGGTTCTCCTGCTCGATGACGGTCTTGCCTCTGCTGGGTTGTCATCGTTCAGTTTCTTTGTCAGCTTCCAGAGCCCCTGCATGTCTGTCTCCATGTTCAGGGTGTCTTGTCTTGCCAACTCTTGCGTGTTGCTTGCAGCTTTTCCTTTATGACGCAGCTTTTGCTCTGTTGTGTGTCTCTACATTCTCGTCAGTGGGGGAGCCTCCATTGTGTCCCTGGCTTCACTGAGGGTCTTGTGCAAGGTGTCGAGCTCAGGTGTCCAGTAGGACGGTAGTTCCTGTGTTTGCCTTGTGGAATAGCTGCCTGCGCCACGTCTAATACTGCCTTGTTAAAAATCTTGGCGTTTTTTGTTGATGTCGTGGTGCGACAGTGTCAGCGCAGAAGTCCTCTTGTCTGCCTCGTGCTTGAACAGGTCCCAGTTTGCCTTCTTGTAATTCCAGCTTGCTGGGAGCCTGGCCTGTGGTCGCTGCCTCCAAGCTGGGGCGACACCTCCCTTTGGGCAATGCTATGGATGTCGTCTGTAGCAAAGGCCAGGTCAGGAGTGCTGTGGTCCTCCATTCTCGTGAGTAGCATGTAGGTGCATCTTCTGGACTGTTGATGAGGATCACTGCTTACTGATTTTCCCAGTTTTCCACATCTTCTCCCTTCTTGTTGAGATCTTGGTAGCCCCAGCTGGGTGAGTGGCTGTTAAAGTCTTCTGTGATGATCCAGCTGTGGGAGTCAATGAGGATGGAGTCGAGCTATATTTGGTTTGTAGGTGAGTAGACATTGAGGACTGTCACTGACGTGCCCGGCAACACCAACTTGACTCCCAGAAAATTCTGTGTCGAGATCAGCTTGACCAGAAACTCCTGGTCTCTGCTGCCAGGATGTTGTTTCTTACCAGGGTGATGAGCCTCCCTTTGGTCTGTTCTCTCAGTCTTGTCTGAACAACTCGTAACCTCTTATGAAAAAGCAGTGAGTGTTCTTGATGTCTCTTGGTTGCAACAAAAACCCAGACATTTCAAACACATGTCAAACATTAAAGAACACATAACAGTCCATCGTAACAGTAACATACAGATACATAAAAAGCCACGTCGGTGCACGTGAGCATGTGTGTGCAGGGGAAGGGACAAGGGCAACCGTGTGTGATTGGGCATATATCTCGTGTACTTGTTTTTTTCTTACTGTGGGTGTGTGTGAGGGGGTGCGGGGATGGAAGGTGCGAATGCGTAAGTGTGTGTGTGTATTTGTAGACGAGTGTGGGGGCGTGTGTGTGCGCATGTCCATGTGTGTGTTAGCGTATGTGTGTGTGTGGTGTATTTTGTTGTTGTTTTTCGGCAAATGAAGAAAGTCTCGTGTTGAGCACAAAAAACTAACAAGAGAGGCAAGGCCTTCAAGACTCACTTGTGGTACACTGAAAAAAAAAAAAATCCAAGCTTTTTATGTATTTGGATAATTTCAAAATGTTTTTGTTTAAAAAGGAAAACAGACCCTTTTAAAATGGCAAATTTAAAGTCCCCCAGGATTAATTCCAGGGGAATTCCCTTTTTTTACAAACGGCCCCCAAAAGGGTTTGGGAAAAATAAATAAAACTTCCATAGTTTTAAGAAAAAGAAAGCCCCTGTTTGAACAAAAAATTTATAATAATACGCTCTTTTTTTGGGTCGGGAATATTCCGATCAAGATGCCAAGTTTAGAGAATAAAAAAAAATTTTATAAATATAACAGTAAATGAAGTTTTGCATAAAATTAGGTTCATTTTATTTATTTTTTTTTTTTTGTCCCCAAACCCAGAGGAGCAAAAATTTTTTTAAAACAAGATGACTGGAAAAAAAACTAAATTTTAATTTCCAAATTTTTTTATCCCTTTAATTTGGGGGTAAAACGCCCAAAGAAATTTGCAAAGAAAAGCCCCTTTTAAAAATTTTAACCAGGGGGACACACAGACACACAGACACCCACACAAACACACACACACACACCCAGAAAAACTAAAACACCCGGGTTTAAAAACTTTGACCCACTTTGTTTCCCCAAAAAGTGAGCCCAAAAAAAAAGAAAAAAAAAAGCTATAAAGAAAAAACCCCAAAAAAACCCCATTGTGAATTGGTTTGAAAGGGAGCATGAACATTGTGAAAGGGTGTGCCCATTTTTGTGAAAGGGGGGGGTAAGGGAAAACAGGAACATTGGAAAGGGTGTGTCAATTTGTGCATGGTGTATAATAAAAACGGGAAAAACATTGTCCCAAGGTGTGTAAAATTATTGTCCCTGGTGTTAATAAAACAGTAAACCATTGTGAAAGGGGTGCCAATACTGTGCCATGGTTTTGTAAGGGAAAACATTGAAAAAAAAATGGCTGGGCTAGAAATGCCTGCAGCTTTTCGCCGAGATAAAGGGGGGAAAAATGACATGGCAAAACGTTTGGTGTGTCCCGTGCGCACGGGGGCCCTGCGGCATGCTTTGTGTGTGTGTTTTTATTTTTTTCTTTTTGTCGTGTTTGTGTGTGAAAAAAAAATTTTTCCCTAAAAAACCAAAAAATTGATTCACGTGTTTGATTTAAAATTTTTAAAACCAAATATCGCATAACCCCTTTTAAAATCTTTTTATTGTTTTTTCGCGAAATTCAAAAAATTTTCCCCCATCTTTCTAAAATTGAAAATAATGTTTTTAAAAAACCCAAAATAAATAAAGGTGGGACCCAAGAAAACCCGGGGGGGGGGGGGAAAGAAGTGTCGGGGTTAAAAATTTTGGGCCCGGCCCTGAACGAGTGAACATTTAATTTTGCCTGCTGGAAGAAAAAAAACACTTAAAAACCCAACGGAATCGTAAAAATAAAGAAAAAAGGAAATAATATAAAACCACACACAACAAAAAAACCAAGGTATTTGGATGCCCCGGGTGCAGGAAAAGAAAATGGCTTCTGGTCCCCAAAAAAAGGGGGACTCCCAAGGGGCACACAAAAGGGGAGGAAATAAAACAAAAGGAGTCAAAAGCTACACCCTTTTTTGTTTTTCTTTTCAAAAGCAGGTAGTTGTTTGCCAAGATAAAAAATCGGGACCCCCCAAGTCTGCACCCGTCAGTCTGGTTAAAATTAAAAGTGTAATCAAACAGATTTTTTTTCATGGCCCAAAAAAACTATCAAAACTTTGACAAAAACACAGTTTTTTTAAAAAAAAAATTATATTATTCTATTTTTTAAAGTTGAGAATTAAAAAATTGTTGACAAAAAAGGGAAAGAAAATCCCGGGAAAGTGAAAGATACAGAAATCTCCAAATTTTTGACTCATTTGAAAAAAACAAAAGTGGTCTTTTGTTTTAAAAACCCGGTGTTGGGTTTTTGTCTGCCCTCTGTGGGGTTTTGGTTTTGGTGTGTGTGTGTTTTGGTTCCGTGGAAAATTTTTAAACATTGACATTTTCTCTGCAAATACTTTTTTCAGTTGACACCAAATTAGGCATAAAAATGGGAAAAAAATTCAGTTTTTTCCCAGTCATTTTGGGTTTAAAAAAATTTATTGCTCCTCTGGGATGGGCACAAAAAAAAAAAGAATGGGAAACCTAATTATAAGCAAAAAATGCAATTTTCCCGGATAAATTTATAAATTTTTTTTATTTCTCTAAACTTGGCACTTTGGGTTGATATTCGACCCAACAACCCCAGCAGTCACATTTTCATTTTTTGTTTAAACAGGAACTTCTTTTTTTCTCAGCTTTGGGAATTTTTTTTTATTTTTTCAAAAGTTTTTTTGGGGCAGATAGTAAAGAAGGGAAAATTTCTTTTTTAAATTTATGCAGGGACTTAAAATTTTCTTTTAAAAATGATCTTTTCATCTTTAAAAAAAATTCATTTTGAAATTATACCCAATACATAAAAAGCTTGGGGTTTTTTTTTTTTTTTTAAAATGTATCACAAGTGAGTCTTGAAGGCCTTGCCTCTCTTTTTTTCAAAACACTTTAGCAGAATACATGTAGGTGGGTAAAAAAACCTGACGGGCTTCCCAACTGCCCGCACTTTTACTGGGACCCCAAAAACTCTCAGTCTCACGGACTTTTCAGACACCCCCATCTGTTGGGTGAGTGGTTTCCAATTTGATTTTGTTGCTAATTTATTTTTGTGTAAAAAATGTTGTTTTTTTAAAATTTTTTAAATGAATAATTTGGTAGATTAATGTAAAATTTCTTTTTCTTTGTGTGCACTTATTAAAGTGTGGAGGTGTTCTGTGCAAGGGTGTGTCAGGCATTAGCGGGGGTTTTGTCTGTGCATGGGTTTTTTTAACGTCACCCCTGAATTACTATGCTGTGTTTTTCTGTTATATTATTGATATTTATTTTGCTTTTGTTTAAACCCCCACCCCCCACACCCCCCCCTTTTTTTTTTTTTTTTTTTTTTTTTTTTTAAATACATGCAAAAGCTTTCTTCTTTTTTTTTCTTTTTTTTTTTGTGGCGCATTGTCTTTTACAGAAATTCAAAACACTTTACACCTGGGAGGAGAATCTCCAACACGGGACAGACATGAGGAGACTGAACCCAGGCCGTATGGCCTGCTAACATTCCACCCACCAGGAGAGCAGACCAGGAAAACACAGAGTGAAGGTGTGATTCCCAAACCAAACCCAAAAGGGGCGTCACACAACAATTGAAACGGCAAAATACCCCCAAAATATGTGCAAACGTGAAAAGTGCCCCTGGCTTTTCATGCTTTCGTTTTCACACATAAAGGGACTACAGAATTAACTTTTAAGCTGCGCAGAAATGTTTAAATAGGGGTTTTTTTGGGTTTTTTTTTTTTTCAAGTGGGTTTTGAAAGAGTTTTCTTTTTCTTTTTTCCAGTGTTGTGTCTTTTATTTTTTTTTTTTTTTTTTAAAACGTTTGTTGTGCAGTATATGACTTTTTAACTGTTCATGAGAATCGGGGAACTTTACTGTGTGAAAATTTATCTTATTTTTCTGTGCAAATTAGCTGGGGTATACTGTGGTGGTACGTATACCTATTTTCAAATTTATCGTTTTCATATTCTGACATAAATCAAAAATATCAAAAATATATTTCAAGTAATGAAAAAAACTGTTTTAAAATCTTAAAAGAAGGTAGTAAATTTTTGGGGATATATATTTTGTTGTCTTTGTCTCTGTGGAAATGTGTTAATTTTTCAAATATGACCAAAATCCCCCTCGCAGAAAAACTACATGAACTATTAAAACGATTTTAGTTCCATGGGTTTAAGTCTACACTTCCAACGCAGATATATATACCCCGGTTTGGGGGGAACGCATCATCAACTGTCCAACACTATTTACATAGTATACTTCATTGCCAATGGTGATGCTTTGATTAGTGTTCGAAGCATTAGGTCAGTAAGTTTTGATCAATTTGATGCGCTTTGTTTTATTTTTTTTGTTGTTTTTTTGTTTGTTTTTTCTTTTCTTTTTTTTTTCTTTTGTGAAGCGAAACGTTTTAAGCATATCAAACATGATGCAAGGATGTGGGACAGAAAAAGTGGCTAAATTTTTGTTTGAAAAAGTAATAGAAAAAAAAAGTAAAAATTGTTGTTGACAAATGAGTGATTTGGTTTCCGGTGAGAACATCACAAGGGCATCAAAAGGGAAAGGGGGATAAGGAAAAAACAACTTTTAGCTTGAAACCCTTAAATTTTGGGGTCGAGATAAAGTTTTGCGAAAAAATTTTTTCAGTGAGCATTTGTGTGCTACGTGGAAGTGTTTGTGGGCTTTGGGGGGAGAGGGGGTGGCGTGGGTGTTGTGTTTATCACAAAATGCATGGAGGAAAAAAACCCTAATGCCTTGGTTGTTGTGTCAAACTTTGCTAAATTTTAGCAACCCTTTCTTAATAAAAAAAAACAAAATTTAATTTTTTTCTATTTTTTTTTTAAATTTTTGTAAAAAAGTTATCTTCCCCCAATTGGGAGTTTTCACCAATCAACACTGAAAATTTGAAATGGAATTTTATTTCCCTTTATTTTCCTTAAAAAAAAAAAGATTCACTTTGCATCCTTTTTAGGGTTTAAATTTTTTTTTTTGTAAAAAATTTTTTGGCGGGTTTTTTTTTTTTTTAATTTTAAAAAAAAAAAAGTATTTTGACTCATTGTGTAAACAAAGGAGTCTATGTTTTAACCGGTGTTCGTTTCTGGGTGTGTGTGTGTGTGGGGGTTTTGTGTGTGGGGTGTGGTAAACTTTAAAAATTGACATTTTTCTGCAAATACTTTGCAGTTGACACCAAATTAGCATAAAAATAGAAAAAATTCAGTTCTTCCCGTCATCTTGTTTAAAACAATATTGCCCCTCGGGGATGGGCAAAAAAAATAAAGATGAAGCCTAATTATATGTAAACTACTTTTTACTGTTATATTTAAAATTTTTGTATTCTCTAAACTTGGCATTTTGATCTGATATTCTGCCCCAACAACAACAGCAGTCATTATTATCATTTTCTGTTCAAACAGGAACTTCTTTTGCTCAGCTGGAAGTTTTATTTATTTTGCAAATGTTTTGGTGCAGATAGTAAAAAAGGGAAATTACTCTGTAATTAATGCTAGGGGACTTAATTTACTTTAAACTGATCTTTCTCATCTTAAACGTTAAAATTTTTAAATTATACTCAATACATAAAAAAGCTTGGATTTTTTTTAAAGTGTATCACAAGTGAGTCTTGAAGGCCTTGCCTCTCTTGTTGTTTTTGTTTTGGAGGTTGGTGATTTTTTGCAAAATCACAAATAGTTCTGGAAGTGAAAGTTTAACCACAATTGCAGATTGATCATGGACAGTTGAGACTAAAGTGATTGATTAAATGTCTAAAATTATAACAACTGGTCCCCGTTGTAAAATGCATGGCTGAATGCGAGCAAGAATAACAGTTTCAGTTTAAGTTTCTCAAGGATGCATCACTGCATTCAGACAAATCCATTTTCACTACACCACATCTATACACTGATGCCTGACAACAGCATACCCAACACGCTTGTCAGGCCTTGAGTGCATGCTTATTATTGTGTACCTATCAGAGTGGATTTCTTTTTACATAATTTTCCCGAGGACAACATATCGTTGCCCTGGGTTCTTTTTCAGTGTGGGCCCAAGTGCGTGTTGCATACGGGACCTCTCTTTGTTGTCTCATCCAAAAACCAGTCAAACTTGGGAAAAAGGGCGAGAGTGGGGTTCGAACCCTACCCTCACAGGCTCTGAAAAGGCAGCTGAGTGTCTTAACCATTCTGCCAACTTCCTCCAGACACAGAACAGACACAACAAATACAAGCTCTTTTTCCTAATACAGGCAAGACCTCAACCCATTCAGATTATGTGCCAAATGTCAATCACAAAGATATAGCAAACCTTATATGGAACGTAAATAATGATAAACTTACCCAAAGCTTTCAGTGTTGCCCCATATCGAGGATGTGGCTTCAGATGTCCTGAAACAAAGAACATGGAAGTAGCTTTTGCTCATTTCTTTCTGCTTGGAAAAAAAATACACCACAATTCAAAAGTTAAATACTGCAGTGTCACAGATATAGGGAAACCACTTGATAAATGGATGTTCACATATCATTCATGAACTCAACCTGTTGATTTTTGACTCACTTGTGTACACAATGTATGTAATAACCGGTGTTCGGTTGTGTGTGTGTGTGTGTGTCTGTCAGTGTGTGTGTGTGTGTGTGTGTGTGTGTGTGTGTGTGTATGTGTCTGGATAAACTTTAACATTGTCATTTTTCTGGAAATACTTGGTCTGCTAATACCCCCCCAAATTTGGATTAAATGTATCAGGGAAAAAAATCTTCAGTCATACCAATGATAGGTTATAAGTCTTCCAGATCAAGCTGTACTTCCGGATCATTTCAATGAGGAGCTGGATCCAGAAATTTACAAATTAATGTTTGGGTTTGAAGACGGCATGACCTCGTTTTTATTGTTCGCAATTAAAAGAAAAGAAATACAAATACTGGACTGAACACATGATACTGTAGTGGCAGTAACTACACCATCGACGTGTTTACTGCATATCAATATTTTAAGGTGGGTACTGAATTAACTAGAATAAACATAAAAGAGAAATTGAATGGACCAGGTTGTAGCTTCTGTAAGCATCCGCAGATCTGGAGAAAATGGCTACATGTTGGGGTGTCCCTGAGGCGACAGCAACATCTCCTTTACCGCAGACTTTATAGAATTCTTGCAAAATCGGATACACCAAAACAACATGATTTAAATTGGCATTATTACCTCGAATACCATAACTGATTTATATGCAAAAAAAGCAGACAGCAAGCAGACAGACACAGAGAGACTTCAGATGATTTATTCGGGAATTGGCCAGAGCTCTAACAAAAGGGTGTAAACTAGGCACAGTAATCATTCAATCCTCATGTCAGTAAAAAAGCAAGTACTAACTACTTGAGATATAAACCGGACACAGTATAAATTTATAGTTTGTGTGACATCTCAAACCCCTTTTGAGAGATTTATACAGAGATATTGCTAAATGTTTATCATTTTGGTTATTCATAGATGAGGGGGGGTAAATTTTGGGACTTGACTCCTGGGGGGATGTTCCAATATGAATGCAGAATAAATTTTCTTTCCTAAGTCATGAAGACTCCCGCATTCCAAAACAAATGTGTTTTGTTCAGAGTTGCAGAATTACACAAATTACAAAAGAGGTTTTGAGAATTGATCATGAATCGTTTATTTCGTTAAGGAGCCAGATCCAGAAATTCACAATTAGATGTTTGGAAATTAAAGATGGCATGACCTCCTTTTTATTGTTCACAATTAAAAGAAAAACAAATTCTGGACAGTTTCAGTTTCATTTCAGTCCCTCAAGGAGGGCGTCACTGCGTTCGGACAAATCCATATACCCTACCCCAAACATCTGCCAAGCAGATGCCTGACCAGCAGGGGAACCCAACGCGCTTAGTCGGGCCCTTGAGAAAAAAAAAAATATATATAAATATACAGATAGATAAGCTTAATAATAAAAAAATTTAAATAAATAATAATTATGATATAAAAAAAAAGGTAGTAGTAATGAAAATAATGATAAATAAAAATAATAATAAATAAATAATTAAATAAATAAGAAAACAATGATGAAAAATAAGCAAATAAATATAAAACATTAAGGAAAACCACATTCACACATATACCCAAAACATGCATAACAGATTTTGCCCCAAAAACGCAGTTTCACAGATACCCACACATGCATAACAGATATGCCCCAAAAACGCAGTTTCCCCGATATGAAAGCACAGTCAAATACATATAAACGTACATGAGCTCCAACACACACACACCACCACACACACCACAAATTACCCGCACCTCCTCTACCCCCTC
Organism: Babylonia areolata; assembly: GCF_041734735.1. NCBI lineage: Eukaryota > Metazoa > Mollusca > Gastropoda > Neogastropoda > Buccinidae > Babylonia > Babylonia areolata. The sequence continues at coordinate 40,561,906 of NC_134878.1, forward strand.
CTCCCCCACCACTCATTTCTAGTTATGTATCCCCAGCTTCCACGGCACACACACACCACACACACACACGCATACACACACACCACACACACACACACAGATGAACGCTTACTTGTACAAGCACACCACCCACCACACACGCCCATCTCTCCACCCCCAACTCCCACACACATATATACAAAAATATATATATAATAGGACAGAATACATACAGTGAAATAATTACACCACCTTCACGTGTTCCTCTCCTCCCTTCACCCCCTTTAAATTTTTGCTCTCCCCCACTTCTCTCCCCACTAGAAGCACACCTTGTCATATTTTGATTTGAACGTCAGAATGTCAAAATATTATGCCAATGGGGGCTCAGATCAGGCTCTTTTGCTTTGTGCAATCTGTTCTTTCACCATCTGTTTCCTCTCGCACACTCTGGTGGGGTAGGTGGTGGTGCCTCAGAGTTGGCCTAGGGGGAAATCTATGCTAATGGTATCTTTGATCTGGCCAGGTATCATACACAGAATTTACATCTTCCTCCCCCCCACCCTGGTATTTTCCCGTTCAAAGCTGTCTTGGATTGAGCCGTGCATCATATCCTCCTCCTTACCTCAGCTTGTCACGAAATGTTTTAAAACTTGTCAAACAGTGAGTACCTCGTAAAAGTGGGTTGAAATGGGTGAATTAGATAAAGGGCAGGGAATGTGCCACTTGTTCACTCAGCTTTAGTGCCACTAAGAAAAGCCAAAAACTGTTCAAATTGGTTCAACCAATTTGGGAAGTGTCATTAATTTGTGATTAATATCCCACAGTATTATTGTATGTTGGGAGAAAGGAAATAATAGATCAGACTCCCACAGCTATTCTTAGTTGTCTCCTGGGAGAAAATGAAACCAGACACTGGCTGATGTAAAGCTGCAAGGGGAAATCCTTCAATATCGACTTGGGCTTCAGTAGGTAGGTCCCGCCAAATTTCAAATTTATTGCAGAAGCCTCATTTTTTGCAAGCAAAAAAAGTGCAATAAAGTATGAATCCAAAATCAAATTTCAAAGCAATTCTCAAATAGTTTTTGGATATTGAGTTTGAATTTTCAAAAACTGAAATGGGTAACGTGTCCGCATAGGAAAGCGAGAGAAACTGAGTGCGCTGGTTCGAATCAGGTTCAGCCGCCAATATTTTCTCCCCTCCACTAGACCTTTGGGGTGGTGGTTGGACGCTAGTCAATTTCAGATGAGACGTAAACCCAGGTCCCGTGTGCAGCTGCACTTAGCGCAATAAAAGAACCCACAGCAACAAAAGGGTTGTTCCTGGCAAATTCTGTAGAAAAATCCGCTTCGATAGGAAAAACAAATAAAACTACACGCAGGAAAAATACAAAAAAAAAAAAAAAAAAAAAAGGTCGCGCTGTAGTGTTGCAACCCTCTCTCCCTGGGGGGAGCAGCCCCAAATTTCCACAGAGAAATCTGTTGTGATAAAAAGAGAAATACAAATACAAATAAATTGGCAACTTTGGTGAAACTCACAAAATGGCATTTGGAACCAATGAAGAACTGCAACTAATACATTCTCATAATCAAAACTCTCATTTTATGATCTATATAGTACACAAAAATACCTAAGTTTTTTTTCAGTTGGCTGTTTATGTTGTTTGGCTGAATTTCCAGTTGTCATAAATTCGTGGAAAATGCTTATTTTCTGCATGTCGATCCTGCAGTTTTGATGGTAGTGTTACTAAAATGACTGAAACTCAAAAACATTGCATCCACATAAACATTAATTTTAAGTATTTTCAGTTCAGGAAAGACTGTAGACTTACAGGACAGCAAATATTAATCATAAATCTTGATAAATCATAGCTTTTGATATGATGATTGAAAAAAATATGCTTTATTCAAGACGATCATGGATTTAGTGCTCCCTTAATGCTAAAAATTATCATCCTTTTAAATATTTTTCAGGTTTTTTTTCACCAATTTGAAGTCAAAATCAATATGTATGCATCACTTTATGTAATTGTTTTCTTGTTTATACTTCATTTTTAACTATTTAAACAGCACTGCTGATCGTACCAGTTCTAAGTAGAGACATCCAGCCCAAACTAATGCATAGTTCAAATCAGTGCTGAAGTATAAAAGGTTGGAAGGAAACAGTCTTACAATACAGCATCAAAGGCACCCCCCTGGTAGCGTTATTTTTATTTTTTTTTTTTTTCCCCTTTTTTTTTCTTTGTATGTCTCTCTCTCTCTCTCCTCATTCAAATAACGCAAACATTTGAAATTCAGAAGCAAAAAAATGCACATTTTTTTTAACTAGTTTCTTTAATACTCTGTGCTGAAGATACTGTCTCCGCCTTTTCTTCAAGCATGTCCACCTGCTATACAATAACAATTTTCAATGAAAGTCTGGCACTAAGAAATAAAACAATGCTTCTATCACGTCTACCACCAGCAGGTAGCACACACACACACACAACACACACATGCGCGCACACACACACACGACCAACACAAACCACACCCCTGTATGTGCACACACACAAAAAAACCAGTAAAAGCGCATATGCACACACACACAAATTGCCCATGATACAAACACTTTTAAAGGGATTTCACAAACAATTCATAAAGTATGCATAAAAGGGTACATGCAATGGTGAGATACACCCAAGAAGATGGGGCACACCTGGAGACAATTAGAAAGGGCAGCCCGGACAGAGGACTCTGGCGGACTGTTGTGAGCGGTCTACGCTCCGGGGGAAGTGATGGGCACAACTGACTGTTTAAGCGCAATAAATCGACTGCAAGTGTTCGAAGTGGTAATGCTGTTTAAATCCTTTATTCTGTGTATCTCGGCATTTTAAGAATCCTTTAAAGTCCGCAGTAAATGAGACGTTGCCATCGCCCCAATCACACTGCAAACATCTAGTGGTTTTCTCTGGATCTAGATAGATGTATGACAAGTTTAGTTCCACTCACCGGGAACGTACGATACGGTCGATTCAATTTCTCTTTCATGTCATTCTAGTTTTAAATTGAGTATCCACTTAAAAATGATCATATGCAGAAAACACGTCGATGATGTACTCTGTGTCATGTATGTGTCTGTTTCCCGAATTAGTATTTCTTTCCCTTTCAATTGGGAACATGAAAAATGAGGTAATGCCTCTTGTTACAAAGCATCTTCTATGCTACTGCAAATGGGATGCGGTAATATGGTTTTTGGAATCCAAGAAAGAGCCTCAACAAAATAAGCCGTTAATGATAAGGGAAACACAGCTTATTCGGGTGACTACAACCTATTATTGGAATGACTGTGAAGATTTTTCCCACTATTTTTAACCCAAATTTGATATCAGTGACGCTGATCACTGTGTACATCCATCCCACAGTGAACCTCTCCGCCGCACTTGGTCTGCTAGCAGACGAAATTTGCAAGTGCGGAAACAGTTGGCCCGACTCCACTGTCATTGTTCTGGTGATTTCAACAAAGCCAGCCTCAAGAAAGAAATGCCGAAGCTGTACCAGCAAGTGGACTGTCCAAACACCGTGGTGACAAGACCCTCGAACCCCTGTACACCTCCATCAAGAAGGCGTACCACTCGATCTGCCGTGCACCTCTGGGACAGTCTGACAACAACATGATTTTTCTGGTGCCAGTCTACAAACAAAAATGAAAGCTGAAAAACCAGTCATGGAAACTGTGAAACAATGGTCGGCCCCTGCCTTAGAGACCTTGCAGGACTGTTTCAAAGTACAGACTGGAATGTTTTTAAAGACTCTGCCGGAGACATAAATGAATATACCGACCAGTGTGTGATTATATTTCATTCTGTGAAAGTGGTGCATTCCATCAAAAATATGAAAATATTTTCAAAGGGACAAAATTTGGTGTAACGGGGCTGTTAGGCAAAAACTAAAGGAAAAAGAGAAAGCTTTTCGCGAAACTGATGATAGGATAGTCCACAATCAGGCAAAAAGAGGTGTTGAAAATGCATTAAGAAGGCAAAGTTTTTATATCTGAAAAAAGGAGAAATGAAATGAAATTATGGTGCTTAGAGCCTCGCCGACCACTAAGGCCATCCCCAAGGCTTCGCCACGTCAATAACTACAACAAGGATAAAAAAATAAAATAAAATAAAACGAGTCCCACTTCAACTTTCCACTCCAAAGTTAAAAAAAAAAACTTCCATAGTTTAAAACCTCAAATCTGGTTAAAAATGTTCCACTTCTTTTAAGAAGTCCATAAGCGCCCACGGAGGGACATCACGAAACAAAGTCTTCAAAGAACACCGCCGTGTAATGTCTGTGTCTAACGTCATGCAGATCCCAACAGTCAAGGAGCACGTGTTTCACAGGTGAGAGGCTCATCACAGGGAATACATTGAGGGGCCTCTTCCCCCTTCAACAAGTAGAAGAGTAAAAAAAAAAGTGTGCCCCGCATGCAGTCTGCACAGCACAGACTCCTCCTTTCTGTTCTTCACCCATGAAGGGAGGGTCTCTTTAGGTCTGGAAGGATCTGAAAGAGCTTGTTGTCCGTCTGGGTGTTCCACTCCTCTTGCCAAAGATCCTTAACATAAGTGTTCACCTTCTGCTTCATGTCGGTGTATGGTACAAAGGATCTGGATAATTCTTTCTTTAAAGCGTTCTGGCCAGCAGGTCTGCCCTTTCGTTACCACGAATGCCAACATGTCCGGGAACCCAGGCCCAACAAACCTCGTATCCTTTTCTTCGTTGCGAGAGTAAAAGCTTCATAAAATTCCAGCAGTTTGGGATGAGTGATATTCCTGCAGGCTATCACCTCCAGGGCTGACAAGGAGTCGGAAAAGATCATGAATCTCTTTTGTTTCGGAAGAGGGAACCATTTTTACCGCCAGAACCAGTGCGGTCCAGTTCCGCAGTGTACACCGAGCTGTCAGACAGGATGTGTTCATTGAGGGCCGGTCAGGAAAGGGCGGGACAGAACGCAGATGTAGCGACTCCCTCCTCTGACTTGGAACCGGTCAGTGAAGATTCTTTGAAAAGTGGGAAATTTGTGGCAGAGTTCCGAAAAGTAGGTTCTGTAGGCCAGAGAACTGGTGGAGACTTTACGGTACGAGTCCAGATCGAATCGGACCTCAGGTGTTCTAAAGGTCCACGGAGGGCTGTTGGGGAACTTGGAGAAATCTGAGATGCCACCGACATCCAGATCGGCATTCTCTAAGTGCGGCTGAATGCGGAGTCCAAGAGGAGGGATGCAGTTTGGGTTGTCTTTAAATTCTTGTCGAAATGGTTTGTTGAATACAGCGTCGTAAGCAGGGTTTGTAGGTTCAGAAAACAATTTCAAATAATAATTTAGGGTCAGCTTCAGTCTGCGGTTGGAGAGAGGCGGTTCCCCCGCCTCTGCGTACAGGCTGTGCACAGGGGTGGTGCGGAACGCACCTTAGCTGAGACGGAGCCCTTGGTGGTGTATAGGGTCCAACAGTTTCAGGTAAGACGGTCTGGCCGAGCCGTATACTACATTTCCGTAATCCAGTTTGGACCGGACCAGGGCTCTGTAGAGGTGCAAGAGAGTTCTCTTATCAGCACCCCAGCCCGTGGTGCGCTACAACTCCGCATGATGTTCAGGGCTTTTTGGCAAGATATTTTCAGCTGTTTGATATGGCTGAGGAAGTTCAGCTTCTGATCAAAGATGACCCCTAAAAATTTGGCTTCCTTGACTGCCGGGATGGTTGGATTTTCCCAGACGGATTTCAGGGTCCGGATAGAACTGGGGAAAGTTATGAAAATGAATACATTCAGTTTTGGAGGATGAAAAGGTGAAGCCATTCTCCTCTGCCCAACACTGGATTTTGTTGACGCAGAGCTGAAGCCGTCGCTGGATGCTGGCATACGTGCTGCCAGTTGCATACAAGGCGAAATCGCCCCACGAACAGCGAGCTGTCCGATCCCTTCTGAACGAAGTTTTTATATCTGAAAAAAAGAGAAATGAAATGAAATTATGGTGCTTAGAGCCTCGCCGACCACTAAGGCCATCTCAAGGCTATCGCCGCGTCAATTACTACTACAAGGCTAAAAAAAACAACCAATTAAAACGAGTCACCACTTCAAACTTTCCACTCCAAAGTTTAAAAAAAAACTTCCATAGTTTAAAACCTTCAAATCTGGTTAAAAAGGTTCACTTCTTTTAAGAAGTCCATCAGCGCCCACGGAGGGACATCACGAAACAAAGTCTTCAAAGAAACCGCCGTGTAATGTCTGCGTCTAACGTCATGCAGATCCCAACAGTCAAGGAGCACGTGTTTCACGGTGAGAGGCTCGTCACAGGGAACGCATCGAGGGGCCTCCTCCCCCTTCAACAAGTAAGAATGAGTAAAAAAAGTGTGCCCCGTACGCAGTCTGCACAGCACAGATTCCTCCTTTCTGTTCTTCACCCCCGAAGGGAGGGTCTCCCCCAGGTCCGGACGGATCTGGAAGAGCTTGTTGTCTATCTGGGTGTTCCATTTCTCTTGCCAAAGATCTTTAACGTAAGAATTGACCTTCCGCTTCATGTCTGTATAGGGTACCAAGGATCTGGACAATTCTTTCTTTACAGCATTCCTGGCCAGCAGGTCCGCCCTTTCGTTACCACGAATGCCAACATGTCCGGGAACCCAGGCCAACACAACCTCGTATCCTTTCTTCGTTGCGAGAGTAAAAGTTTCATAAAATTCCAGCAGTTTGGGATGAGTGATATTCCTGCAGGCGATCGCCTCCAGGGCTGATAAGGAGTCGGAAAAGATCATGAATCTCTTCTGTTTGGAAGAGAGAACCATTTTTAACCCCAGGACCAGTGCAGTCAGTTCCGCGGTGTATACCGAGCTGTCAGACAGGATGTGTTCTGTTGAGGGCCGGTCAGGAAAGGCGGGACAGAACGCAGATGCGGCGACTCCGTCCTCTGACTTGGAACCGTCAGTGAAGATGCCTTGAAAGGTGGGGAATTTGTGGCACAGTTCCGAAAAGTAGGTTCTGTAGGCCAGAGAACTGGTGGTGTCCTTACGGTACGAGGCCAGATCAAAACGGACCTCAGGTGTTGTAAAGGTCCACGGGGGGCTGTCAGGGAACTTAGAGAAATCTGAGATGCCACCGACATCCAGATCGGCATTTTCCAAGTGCGGCTGAATGCGGAGTCCGAGAGGAGGTATGCAGTTTGGGTTGTCTGTAAATTTCTTATCGAAAGGGTTGTTGAATACAGCATCGTAAGCAGGGTTTGTAGGTTCCGAAAACAATTTCAAATAATAGTTCAGGGTCAGCTTCAGTCTGCGGTTGGAAAGAGGCGGTTCCCCCGCCTCTGCATACAGGCTGTGCACAGGGGTGGTGCGGAAAGCACCCAAGCTGAGACGGAGCCCTTGGTGGTGTACAGGGTCCAACAGTTTCAGGTAGGACGGTCTGGCCGAGCCGTATACAACACTTCCATAATCCAGTTTGGACCGGACCAGGGCTCTGTAGAGGTGCAAGAGAGTCCTCTTATCAGCACCCCAGTTCGTGTGTGCCACAACTCGGATGATGTTCAGGGCTTTTAGGCAAGATATTTTCAGCTGTTTAATGTGGCTGAGAAAATTCAGCTTCTGATCGAAGACGACCCCTAGAAATCTGGCTTCCTTGACCGCCGGGATGGTGGATGTTCCCAGACGGATTTCAGGGTCCTGATAGAATTGGCGAAAATTATGAAAGTGGATGCATTCAGTTTTGGAGGACGAAAATGTGAAGCCATTCTCCTCTGCCCAACACTGGATTTTGTTGACGCAGAGCTGAAGCCGTCGCTGGATGCTGGCGTACGTGCTGCCGGTTGCATATAAAGCAAAATCATCCACGAACAGCGAGCTGTCCGATCCTTTCTGAACGGATTGAACGATGTCATTAATTTTGATGCTGAACAGAGCAGGCGACAGGATGCTCCCCTGCGGGACACCCAGCTCCTGCTCGTGAATGTCGGACAGGGTGGTGCCGACTCTCACCTGGAATTGTCTGTCTTGTAAAAAATTGTGGATAAACTGAGGCAGGTGTCCTCGGAAGCCGAGCTTGTGCAAGTCGGAAAGAATACCAAATTTCCACGTGGTATCGTAAGCTTTCTCCAGGTCAAAAAATATGGCCACCACATGTTGTTTGTTGACGAAAGCATTTCTTATCGTGGTTTCCAGACGAACCAGATGGTCAACGGTAGAGCGATGCTTGCGGAAACCGCACTGTTCCTTCGCCAGAAGGCCGTCGGTCTCTAGTTTCCACATCAGTCTACCGTTGACCATCTTCTCCATCAGTTTGCAGACGCAGCTGGTCAGTGCAATTGGGCGGTAGTTGGAGGGGTTCGAGGGGTCTTTTCCCGGTTTCGGCAGCGGGATTATGAGGGCTTTCCGCCAGGAGGGTGGAAAGAAGCCTGTGACCCAGATGTGGTTATAAACTTTAAGCAGGGTGTCCAGACAGGTTTGGGGAAGGTGCTTTAGGAGTTTATAATGGACTTCGTCCATTCCTGGACAGGAATCCGTACAGGTCTGAAGGGCAGATTTAAGTTCGTTCATTGTGAAAGGAAGGTTGTAATTCTCTGTGTTGTCGGAAAAGAAGTTACATGGTGTTTTTTCTGACAGGTTTTTGGTTTTAAGAAAGCGAGCAGATTTGTTAGCAGATCTCGAGTTCTGTTCTATTGTGGAGGCAAGCAAATTGGCAACTGCTTTCTTCTCTGTGACCAGAGCGTCTGAAAGTTTAAGATGGTGGAAGGTCGGGCATGCGTTTTTGCCCTTAATTCTTTTTAAAACCCTCCACACTTTCTTCTTGGGTGTGTTGGAGGTTAAGGAAGAGCAGAAATCTCTCCAAGACTTCCTCTGGCTCTTTTTAAAAACATACCTGGCTTTCGCCCTCAGCTGTTGATGGGTTCGAACGCTATCGGACTCCGGTCTCCGAAAGACGCGTCGCTGCGCTCTCTTCCGAGACTTGCGGGCCTCCCGACATTCCGCGTTGAACCAGGGCGTTCTAGGGACCCGAGGCTTGGAGGTAGACGATGGGACTGCTGCTTTGGCGCAATCTAAAACGATCCGAGTCAGAGCATCAGCAGGGTCCTTGCTTTTCAATACTGTTTCTTCCTGCAGCTCAGCTCTTATCTTGGTGGTAAAAAAACTCCAGTCTGCTTTGTCGTAGTACAGGCGGTCAGGCAGAGAGTCACCTTCTCCATCTGTGGGGCGGAGGATGACAGGAAAGTGGTCACTCCCGTGCAGATCGTCGTGCACTTTCCACTCGTAGTCCAGGACCAACGATGGATCGCAGACCGACAGATCTAAACACGAGAGCTTTCCAGAGGACAGATGCAGGTAAGTGGGAGACTTGTCGTTAAGACAACACAAGTCCATGTCAGAGAGAAGGTTTTCTAAGAGAAGACCTCGGGCTGATGTCATCTCACTTCCCCAGAGCGGGGAGTGTCCGTTGAAGTCGCCCAACAGTAAAAACGGACGTGGGAGCTGGTCGACCAGGTTCATGAGGTCCTGCCTCAGAACACGGACGGAAGGGGGAAGGTAGAGAGAGCAGACAGTGATGGTTTTCTCGAGCGTGACTCTGACTGCCACCGCCTGTAAAGGGGTGCTTAAAAGAACTGTACTGTATAAAAGGGACTTTCGAATAAAAAGAGCGACACCTCCCGTCAACCCCTCTTGCTTCGGTTGAGCGGGTTTAAAAACGGAGTTAAAACCAGAGAGAGATAAAACCTTGCCATCTCTTTGCAGAGTCTCCTGCAGTGCCAGCACTGAAGGTTTCAAAGCACGACAAAGCAGCTGGAGTTCCTGGAAGTTGGCATAGAATCCCCGGATATTCCAGTGGATCACTGCCATTAAAAAGGTTGTTTTTTAAAAAAAATAAAGCAGCAGCCTATTCCATCGCTACCCCCTGCTCCTCCACTTGCGGTGGCTCAAGGTCCGCCAGGATGGAATATTTGTTCTTTGACATAAATTTTTCGGGTTCAGACCGGGTCGGAATATCCACCACCTCGGCCCCTCCCGATCCCGCCGTGGCCGCAGCCCTCCCCTCCTTGAGTTTTGGAGGTGCGGGGGGCTTCCGGCCACTTCCGCCAGCCCGAGGGCCAGGCAGACGAGAGGCGGGGCGAGGGGGCCCGGGGGGTGGGGTGGGGCGGGAGGCGGACAACGTGCCTCCACCCGAGGCTTTTCTCTCCCGCCCAGCAGCCCCTGAGGACTGCCGCGCAGGATGGGAAGGGGTGGACACAGCGCCTCCACCCAAGGCCGACGGTTCCGACGAGGCGGTTAAGTCGTCCGTCTGCGTTCCTGTGGACGTCGTCTGGACTGCGACGTCCACCGTCCCGGATCTGACGACAGAGGCATACGACATCCTAGGCGACGCGGCCTCCACCTGTTTCCTTGCCTCAAAGAAGGAAATTTTCTGTTCTGTCTTGACTTTCTGAATTTGTTTTTCTTTCTTCCAGGCGGGGCAGTCCTTCGATGAGGACGGGTGGCCACCTCCGCAGTTCGCACACAGGGCTGCACTGACGCAATCGCCCTGGTGCGCCGCCTTCGAACAGGTGCCACACGCCTCTTCCTCCTTACATCTGTCTCTCACGTGTCCGAATTTCTGACACTTAAAGCATCTCAGAGGGGACGGTACATACAGGCTGACATTAACTAGCAGGTATCCGACCCGAATGTCCTTGGGGACATCCGGGCAGCAGAAGGTGAGGAAGAAAGTGTTGGTCGGGACTCTGTCCGACCCCTTCCTCACCGTCACCCTGTACACATCGGTCACTCCCTGAGAGGACAGTTCGCTCTTGATCTCGGCCTCAGACACACCTTTCAACTCCGGGCATCTGATGACTCCCTTAGAGCAGTTGAGACCTTTGTGAGGGGAAATCTTCACCGCCCTATCCACGAAAGTGGTCGCCTTCAGAAGGAGCTGTGTCTGTCTTTTGGATTCTGTCTGTACTAAAAACGCTCCGCTCCTCAGCCTCTTGATGGATCTGAGCGATCCTGCCAGGCACTGAAAGCCCTTCTGGACAGCGAAGGGGCTGAGAGCTGACAAGGGCTTGTCGTCATCAGCGCCCTCCATCACTAGCCATGATGGCCAAAAACCAGAGGTCTCGACGACCTCCGACTCAGAGTCTGAGTCGTCCGTTCCCTGTCGTCGTCTTTTTCCGAGTTTGGGGGGGTGTATTTGTTTAGGATTCATGTTGAAAGAAAAATGTGAATTCATCCCTCCCTTACCCACCCACCATGGGGTCCAACTTAGGGGCCAGGGTCAAGGGAACACCAGCTTGACCCCTTCCAGGTTTCGGGAGGGATATACAACCAGCAGCCCAGCTCCAACGTGCTCCCCCCCGATCATGCCCAGCTCCCGGGGACAGAGAGCCGAGCACTACGGGGGTTACCTTCGTCAGCCACTAAACTGCCAGTCTTGACCCAGCCCCACGAAGGGGTAGCCGATTGACACACACGGGCCAATGTGTGCCGCCTGTCTTAGGAGAGGTCCGAGCCAAAGGGATGTGTTGAGAGCAGCGTGCTCTCTCAATCCCCAGGATCTCATTCCCCTCCATCACAGGTCGCGCCGCACGGCAAACACGGCGGGCCTAAAGGAGGCCGCAGAGAAAAAAGAATGTGGAAAAGAAGGCTTGATGGGGAGCTGAGGACAGAAAAGAGGCGGTAAAAAGAAGAACAAAGAATAGCGAAAGGGACAGTGGGTCACGTTTAGTTTGGGCCTCACTCACGACCTGTTCGGCATGGGAAGCCCTATCAGGGGCATCAGTACAAAACCACCACTTATTCAGCCCTAACAGCTACGATGGCTATGTAGGCTGTCAATTAAGACCTGGGACCAGAGCACCAAACCCCAAGAAGCACTGATGCCCCCGCCGACATAGCTCGCTCGATCACTGGCCACTAAGCCTCCCGACCACGACAAGGTAGTGACCCTCCCGGGAGTGGGTCAGGAGAACACCAGCCTGACCCCCTCCAGGTTTCGGGAGGGCCAAGAAGCTGAACCACTTCCACACAACATGCCTCAGGAAGCTACTGAACATCAAGTGGCAAGACAGGACCCCAGACACAGAGGTGCTCGCAAAAGCCACCCTTCCCAGCATCTTCACCATCCTGATGCAGTCCCAGCTTCGCTGGGCTGGACACGTGGCGCGCATGCCAGACCATCGGCTGCCCAAAAGGCTCTTCTATGGCGAGCTGCAACAAGGGAAGAGATCACACGGAGGTCAGAAGAAGCGCTTCAGAGATACTCTGAAAGTCTCTCTGAAAGCGTTTGATATCAACCCTGACTCCTGGGAGGAATCTGCAGTGGACCGTAACAAATGGTGCGCTGCTGCGCACAAAGGCGCCAAGTTGTGCGAGGCCAACAGGACTGCTGCAGCTGTTCAGAAGAGGCAGGCCAGAAAGTCACGGGCAAACAAGCTCCCTGACAATGATATGCCTGTCTTTGTCTGCCCCAACTGTCAGCGAACATTTCGTGCGCAGATTGGACTATTCAGCCATCTGCGCACTCACAGATAGATTCATGAGCATCCTTCCCCCCACCCCACCACCACCCTCCCCCCATCCCCCATCTGGATGACAACGATGGTCATCATCGATCTCGATGGACACACCACCATGCCATTATCATATGGTTTTTAAAAGTATATGAGTTTTCATTACAGTACCCTCATGGACAGTATAATATAACTGTGAAAATGTGAAAATATTAAGTACTAACTGCCGCCACCTACTCATATGCGTACGAGTGGGCTTTTACGTGTATGACCGTTTTTACCCCGCCATGTAGGCAGCCATACTCCATTTTCGGTGGTTATAGAATATTCAAATGAATAACAGTTTAAAATAAGGGTCAAACACATCACACACACTCAATTTTTTTTTTTTTTAAATAACATATATATATATGTTTTTTTAATTCCATTAAGTTGATAAACTGGCTCTTATTTTTGTATTTTAGTAAATAGGGTGTTCAAGAGTAAGCGTAAGAGCGGATATGCAGGGCAACCAAGCAAAACTAAACACTGAGAATGGAAGGGCTGGCAGGTCTGAAAGAAAGGGACCCTTCAATGGATAAAGACATCAAGAAGAACAGCCGTAGATACAAAACATAGTTACATCTTACTCACTCTTCTTTTTCTGAGGAACTCGAAGACCAGAACTTGAAGGTTTCATCAGAAAGTCCATAATGCGTTCAACAATTGCGGACTTGGTTCCTCCCCGCTCGATATCCAACACCTCACACACATGCTTTAGACCAGCTAGCGTCAACCTGTAAACAGAGAGCTGCATGTATCCTTGTTACTGCACATATCTCCAAACCTAGTACCAGCATCAAATTAATGTGTGTACTAACAGAGCACTGGCAAAGTAGTCATTTTCAAAAGTTTTCATCTTGAAAGCATGCTGACATAAAACACAACCCCCAAAATCAACTTGCCTCCTGAAAGTTTTAGTACAAATTACAACATAATAAAAGTACCTCAAGTACCTCATTATAATTTCTCTCTGTTTAATAAAAAGTACAACTACACACTCATGCACGTCAACTGCAATAACTGATCCAAGTTATATTTTGCTGTTGTTGGAAACACTTTTTTCTTGAAGCACAAGTCGTATACCAGAATATGAATATTTCCACGGAGGTCCTGAGAAATCTCACATCCTATTTAATTTTTTCAATTGTTCTTTAAACATCAAAGACAGTCTTATCAACGTTTCAATTTCATCCGGATTCTTAACTTTTCAGCAAATCTACAAAAAACTCCAAACGCTTGTCAAAACCTCAGACTGAAACCAACATACAAGCAAGATAACAGATACAGAGATGGACAAAATAACCAACTGAAATTATACTGTTTTCCTCCAATATCATGTTCTATACATCAATACACACACACCTTGAAATACTATATTATTACAAGAAACACATTGCTTACATTATTTCTGCTTGAAGCCTTCAACTGCGGGTTTCATTGTTACTGAAATACTTAACTTCTTCAAACTAAAATACTGGGTTTCTTTTCAAAAAAAAGAGAAAGAAACAACAATTACAAAATAAACATTCGTATTTGAAAAATAAAAACATACTATGTTGGGATTTTTCTACACCCATTTCCAACACGACCATGCCCTCAACTTGATGTGCTTGATATGGTGCACTGTACCTGTAATCCTCATCAGTATTTTTTTTAAAGTATAACTTTGGCTTATCAACAACATTATTTTCATTTTCTACCATGTTTTTTGCAGTTGCTAATGTCACCAACATGTGTCAAATCAAATATTCTAACCACCTCTTCTGCACTGTAGTCCTGGCAGCCATGTTGACACATTTAAAAGCTTTTTGCATAACAAAACTTAACTTCAATCATCAAAAGTGCACAAAAATTTGCTGAAAACATCTTGCATGCCAGCCACTATTTGTAAAATGAAGTTTCATTTATCATGTGGCCAGCCAAACTTGATAATCCAATGACTCCTGAGCTGCAGTTAAAATCGCGGTCAGAAGTGAAATGCTTAAAATCACAATTCACCAACCCATATCTGCAAACCACAAAGTACTCACATGCCAAATCACTAATCCAGATATCAGACACTTGAAAATGTGATTGTCCAGAAGTATTTGCACTCATCCAATTATGGCTCTGCTAACAGAGCAAAAATTTTACATTTTAAAAGAGATTTCTGGAATAATGCAATCTTGAACCAATGTATATACAGCAACAAAGGGAGCAGACAACTAGTACTTACTTATTTAATGATGTCACACGTTTCTCATATTCTTTGTCTCCTTTTGTGAATGTGAACCCGTTGAACTGCCGAATGTTCCTCTTCACTTCCATGTTCTGCGAACAAATTTAACACACTCAAAAATCTTTATTCTTCACATATTTCTTCTAGAAGCTGAAAAATCAATTCAAAACAAGATCCATTCAAAGTAATGTGCATGTGACTACCCATTCACTCCCCTACCACTATCGTCATTTGCTTTTTTATAGGGTTCAATAACGTTGCCAAGGGGCCATGACATAAGTGGGCAGTCTTACAAGGCTCATGCAAATGACAATGCACAAAACTCGACTAAGATACATGAAAGGAGGAGTTTGTATTATACTCCATGTTTGGTGTTACATATACTTACCATGTCAAACTGATGCAAACTAGGCCTATCGGTTTGCTCTGCTTGGCCAAATTTCGCGGTTAACAGTGAAAAGACGAGCAGTCCTGGACCGGTCCACTCTCAACCAATCAAATGCCTCTAAAATCTATAAGCGCTGAATCATTCCATGGCCATCGAAGAAAATGCCCCATGAGAACCACGGCGGAGACGGACGGTCGGGCATTCGAGTTTGACACGGTAAGTATATGTAACACCAAACATGGAGTATAATACAAACTCCTCCTTTTGGTGTCATATACTGTACCATGTCAAACAGATGCAGAATTTAAAGCAAATGGAGAAGGGCAATGCCTACTGGTTCGTATGGGGAGCCCTTGTAACTGAGACGGCAGTGTTAGCCGCGACAAAGGAAATCCCCTTGGAACCGTCAGCCCTGGTCATACGGAAATTCCTGAGGTAGAAGCTGATGAAGGGATTCTCAGACCGCCCAAAGTCTGCCTCCAAGACATGCTGCAGTGGCACCGAGTGCTGGAAAGCAGCCGAAGTAGCTATGGCCCGCACTTTGCGTGCTCTGGGATGAAGACAGCTGATATCCCTGTGTGCATGAGAGTAGGCTCTACAAATGACTTGGGAAACCCAGCGGGAAATGGTGCCTGCAGCGATGTCTTTCTTGTAATTCACATTGAGGGAGATGAGCAGACGCCTCTGAGAAGAACGCCTATGGCGAGACCTATCCCAATAGTATTTGAGACACCGAACAGGGCAGAGATATCTATCCTCATCATCTTGGGCAAGAATATCAAAGGTCTGACCCTCAGAGAGGGGGAAGGAATCTCAGGGTCTTGGTTCTTAGCCAGAAGGAAATGAACACTGATGGAACCATCTCTGTGGAAGGCCAGATCTTGTGGCATTCCACTAAGACCATGAATCTCGCTTCTACGACGGCCTGTGGCCAGCAACAGAAGGAAAGTGGTCTTGAGGGTGAGCAAGTCAAAAGGAATAGTCCCCAATGACTCGAAGGGCTGTTTTCGAATGAAATCCAGCACCAGGAACAAGTCCCAGAGGGGTACTCTTCTGGGGTTTCTAGCTTCCTTCAGAGGGGCACCCCTAGCCACCTCTCTGAGGAAGAAATCCGCTTCAAAGGTGGGACCACCTAGCCATTTGATTGTGGTACAGATGGCAGACCTGTACCCTCGCACAGAACTTGCAGACAGGATGAGAACCGAGGAGCAGTGAGCCAGAAAGTTGGCCAGCTGCATGCTCGTAGGGTTAGTAGGGGGAATGCCCTGAGCTGTACACCACCGCAACCATTTCTTCCAGCGAAAGTCATACAAAGTCTCCGTTCCCTGCCTCCTTGCTCTGGTGACTATGGAGAGGAGGTCAGAGGAGGTACACCCCTGGGTCAGCGCAGCCGACACAGAGGCCGACCAAGGTGTCGAAGACTTCAATGGTGATGCTGACAGTTCCGACCACACAGCAGCCATGCGTGCAAGTGGAGCCGTTGAGGATTGGAATGAGGAGTGCCCGAGCGAGGCTGCCTCAGCAGATGAGATTTGGTTTTGAGTTCCAGGGGTGGAACATGTGTCAGGGACTGAAGGTCCAGAAACCAGGGCTGGGCTGGCCATTTCGGCGCAATGAGGATCAGCTGCGGCGTTCCAATCTGTCTTTCCGTATCACCTTGGACAGAATTGGAAAGGGAGGAAACGCGGAGGCAATCAGACTGCTCCAGTCTAGAGAGAGAGCATCCACTGCCCACGCTTCTGGGTCGGCGACCAGAGAGACATAAGTGGGAAGTCTCTTGTTGAACTTTGTGGCAAAAAGGTCCACCATCGGCTGAAACCACTGTTCCCACACCCCTTGAAGAGTGTCCTTGTCCAGGGTCCACTCTGTGCATATGACACTCTTGGACCTGCTGAGAGCATCTGCCAAGATGTTGGCTTTTCCTGCTAAGTGTCTCGCTGAAAGTGCAATGCCCTTGCTGTGGCACCAACGGAGGAGAGCCTCGGTCCGCAGGGAGAGGTCTGACAAGTGCGCTCCCCCCCCTTTGTTCACATAACATGCGACCGTCGTCTTGTCTGTGAACAAGCAGATGGTCTTGCCAGTGGCCTCCCCCATGAAGTGCAGGAGAGCCCTGCGAACTGCCTCCAGTTCCAGAACATTGATGTGGCATAGGCGCTCCTCCGGGGACCAAGTCCCTGCTGCATGGAGTGAGTCCATGTGGGCTCCCCAGCCCAGGGAGGGGGCGTCTGTGGAGTGCCACCTGAAGAGTAGGTGGGGCTATGGGCACCCCCTGTGTCCGAAGAGGGGTGATTAACCACTCTGATGTCACCTCGAGGAACCACTCGCCCAGACATATCTGGGTATCCCATGGCTGAGTGCTCTGGGACCAGCGTAACCTCAGTGCCCTCTGAAGAGGGCGCTTGAGAACCCTGCCCAGGGGAATGAGAGGTGCCATGGACTCTATCATACCCAGGAGGGAAGAAAGTGTCTGCGCTGTTGCTTGGGAGGAACGGCGTAAGTGACTGAGGAGGCCTGCCAGACGGTCCCAGCGATCTGGCGTCAGAGAGACTATCATGGACCGCGTGTCGAATCTCATCCCTAAGAAGTCGAAGGACTGACTTGGGGACAGATCGAATTTCTCCTGGTTCATGAGGAAGCCCAGCTGGGAGCAAAGGTCTAGATGTCTGGCTGTATGACTCTGGCACAGGGCCTGCGACTGGGCCAGGATAAGCCAGTCGTCCAGGTACACACAGACGAATGGATTCCGAGCGGATGATGGACACCAATTCTCGCACTACCTTGGTGAACAGGAAAGGGGCAAGGGACAGACCAAATGGGAGGGCCGGGAACTGGAACACCTTGTCCCTCCACACGAACCTCAGGTACTGACGGGATGCTGAATGGATGAGGATATGAAAATAAGCATCTTTCAGATCGATAGAGGTAGCCCAATCACCTTGTTGGATGGTCTCCCGAATCTGTGCCTGTGTGTCCATCTTGAATTTGATTTTGGGGAGGAATTTGTTGTGGGGGGACAAGTCCAAAACTGGTCTCCACCCTCCCGAGACCTTTGGAATCACGAACAACCAGCCGTAAAAACCGGGGCCCGGGTCCGAGAGTTGAGATATCGCCCCTATGAGGAGTTGGTGCGATATCTCTTTCTCTAAGACGCTCTCCTGCTCCGTCGAGCTGGGCACATAAGGAGGAGGAGTGTATCTTAGAGGGGGGCGGTCCTCCGCCCAAGGCAGCATGTACCCCGACTCTAGCACCGATACAATCCTGTCGTTGAGTCCCACAGCACGCCACTGATGTGCATGCCGGGACAAGTTTCCTACTTGGAGGGGCTGAACGACTGGCAGTGCTGAATCGGGGCCCAGTCATTGGGGGTGCTGCCTTCTGGCCTTGGGCATGGCCGGTCGGCTTGGACGGACATAAGGTGGTTTATTCCTCTGCCGCTGATTCTGCACACGCCGCTTTGACTTAGGCGGCGTGGTATATGGAGGGGCCCTGGTGGCCGGTCTCTTCAATGGCATACAACCCTGGAGCCCCTGGGAGGTGTCGGCCAAATATGAGGCCACCTCCCTGTTTGTCTCTGCCCTGTGGCTGACAAAATGGGGCACATACTGGCCCAAGAGGGAGTGCTGCTGTGCTGGGATGGACCACAGGGCAGCCCTCTCCTCCACAGGAATGTTAGAGAGGCGGAGGATGGCATCATGCCGCGCTAGCACAGTATTGAAGTGAAGTGAATGCTGGTAGCTGTGTCTGCAGCTGCCGTGAGACCAGATGCTACCCTACTGCCAAAAGTGTTTAACCTCTGGTCGGTGAAGAGGCCAGGCGGGACAGAGGAAGGAGACCCTGTGTCCTGATTGACCGGACGCTGTTCCCACAGCTCATTGGCCCTGTGGAGGAACGCGTCGAAGAAGGTATAAGCCGTGGAAACCTCGAGGAGGCAGCGGCGGGCCAATTTGTCCCACTCTGCTAACGTTTTAAAGGATAGGGTAGCTGAAGTGGGGAAGGTGGTGCGCTGTGAGACCAACATCCTGTCCTGTGTGGAGGGCTCTGCTTCCCTGTAGGCAGGGTGGTCCTGTGTGTACCAGGACCACACCCCTCCCTTGGAGGAATCTTTAAGGAACTTTCCCAGGGAAAAAGCGCCCGGGGCAGAGAGGGACTCCCTGCCTGGAGGAGGGATGGAAGCAGCACCCCTGACAGTGCGGGCTGGCTTAATAAGCCATTCCTGCACCATTTCTGGCACTCTGAGTGACCTTGTGGTTCTGGAGTTAGAGTCACATGGTGTAAGGAGGGTCAAGGGTAACAAAGTAGCCTGAGGGACTGATTCGGTATACCTGACCCTATTTGGGAGGGTCAGTTCGAGCTTGGCAAAGTCTGAGTTTGGTTCAGGCTGGTCCCTAGGGAGGCGCGGGCTCAATCTGTCCCCCTGGGATGTGGGTGAAGAGTGCTCATCCGCTTGTTCGTCCTCCTCCGAAGACAGGGCCTCCCACTCTTGTTCGCAGTCCATCCCCTGCTGGGTGCCATCCCAAGTGGATGTATCCACTGGGGCGTCCTGTGAGCTGTGGTCAGCCCAGCGGGATGAGCTGGGACGATCCCGAGCCGGAACCATGGCCACCGCTGTTATGTCCTTGACACCTGAAGCGGATGGGGAGCGTGTGGACCGTAGGTCCAACCATGCTTGGGATGGTGGGTGCCACACCTTTTCAGAGAGGGCGTCCCTGGATGCAAGAGGGACCCACGAGTGCTGTGAGGGGACAAACACCCACTCATCTCACTGTAGGACCGAGGGCTGGGTAGGTGGGAACCGCAGGCTCCCCCGGGCTGAGTAGGGCCCCTCAGCAGCCATCGGTCCTGACAAGGAGGCCGTTGTGACCGTGGAGGTCACCTGTGGGTTGACAGAGGCCCGATTTGTGGACAGAGTGGCAATATTGGTCGAGGAGCTCGACCTGACCGACAAGTCGATCCCACTTGTCGGGGCTGTGTGTGTCACCCTGTGAGATGTGCCAGGTTGGGTCCGGTGGGGAGCGGACAAGGGGTTGGCCCTTGGTACTCCCAGCAACCCAGCGTGCACCATAGGTGAGCCCCAGTACGGGTAGAATGGGGGTAACCACCCGTGGGCACCAGCCATACTGTGACCCCAACCCCAAGGGTCACTGGCGCCTTGACCTCCATGAAGGGAAAAATCTGGCCAAGTCGGAGGGAGGTCAGATCCGACTTGGGCGTCAGTCCCGCCCGAAGATGAGCGGGCTGACTGCCCGGAACCGCCTGACACATGCGGGCCTCCCCCAGCAGGGGAGACCGGCCGGATAGCGGGAAGACCTGCAGAGCAGGTTGCCACGCGCCCCGAATCCCCTCCCGTGGGAGACTGGGGTGGCTTGGCCTGGGGTGGGCAAAGTAGAGCTCCCCCCCCCCCCCTCTCCCCGGGAACCAAATTTATCTCCCCCCCCCCCCCAAAAAGGAGGTGGGGGAGGGGGGTCGACAGAGAAGGGAGGAGGGGGAACAACAATGGGGCCTGTGAGGGCCGTCTCCGAGTGGGGACCCGGGTAACAGCCGGACGTGGCCTCCCCTTGGGAGTTCGCGCCCAGCTGCGAGTCCCCACCGCCAGGAGAGGACTTGCCACTCCCCCTTCTCCCTGCCTCGCGCTGGGACACCTCGGGAGGTGACGCTCGTACCTCTTTCCCCCCGGTCCCCTTCATGACCACTTTACTGGTACGAAAGTCGCCTCCGCGATCAGCGTCTAAAGACGCATCGCCGCGGTCCGTATCGGGAGGAATCATGAGCTCCGGGCCTGGGAGAGTCTCTTGCCGAGTCTCAGTCCCAGCATCATGATCCCTGCCTTCGTGGTATGGCACATGAGGCATGGAACCCGCGCTTAGGCACCCAGCGAAAATCCGACCCCCAACAGAGAAAGGAAAGACAGGATCGACTTAGAGGTAGAGAAAAATGAACAAATCAAGGGTGCCGTCGAATCGAGTACACAGAATGTAAGAATACAATAAACACAAGCCGCATGCAGCAAAATAAGGCCAAATGAATATGCTTAATAGCCAAAAAAAGCGCAAGACGAGACAGAGCGTAAACCTGACAAGATGGCGTGGATGCACTAACTCATAGTGTATGGTTGCTAAAACTACTTACTGCTGGAAAACATGCCTTTGTAAGCTGGTACAGCACTGCAGCATCCATCAATGCAGCTGGTCCAACACTGGGAAATTCTATTTCCACTTGTGGTTTAACGGGTACAATCCTCGTAAACAGTAAATACTAGACATCTTCTTCTTCATTCATGGGCTGCAACTCCTACGGTCACTTGTATGTACCGTTAAGTTCGGTCTATTGAGTGCACTGGTATATAAGCCGCACCCACTAAATTTAGGAAAAAATTTAACTTCATACATACATAAGCCGCACTGGCTTATAAGCCGCACTTATTTCTGGTACCAGAACACATACTGATACTACAGAAAAGCTGTCAATACTGTAGGTTATGAAATAAACACAAGCGGGAACAACACAAAGAAAAGCAAGCGAAAATACTGCCAGTGCCACCAAAAAAAAACAAAAAAAAACCAGAACACAACGAAAAGAAGATCCATAATTTAGGGAAAGTCACATTTATTCAACGTCATCCTGCTCACTGAATACACCGAAATCTTCATCTTCAGTGTCTGAGTTGAAGAGAACCAGCACAGCTTCATCCACCATCTTTTCACTGACTTCAGCCTCGCTCTCACTTCATGAACATGAACGCAAGTGGAGGTCGTCTGCTAGGTCATCGTCTTCAATTTGAAGGCTGCATCATAGGCATTTCGTCGCATTTTCAGCATGATAAGGGTGTACGCTTGAGCAGAGTAGAACTGAATGCTGGTCTGAAGGCTTTAATGTGTGGGGATTTGATTTATAAAACGTGAACAGTTAGCACACTATCGTGAAGCTCATCCAAAAATTCATGGACAGAAATCATGATTTTGGTGAGTTGAAGGGCAGCTAAGAATAGATGAGAACGTGACACTCCCAGGATCGTTAAAATCCTCAAATAAGCTGCATCATTATATAAGCCGCAGAGGTTGAAGCAGGGGTAAAAAGTCGCGGTTTATAAACCGAACTTTACGGTACACAAGACAGCTTTTACGTGTACGACCGTTTTTATCCCGCCATGTTGGCAACCATACTCCGTTTTCAGGGTGTGCATGCTGGGTATGTTCTTGTTTCCATAATCTACCAAATGCTGACATAGATTACAGAATCTTTAACATGCATATTTGATCTTCTGCTTGCATATACACATGAAGGGGGTTCAGGCACAAGCAGGTCTGCACATGTTGACCTGGAGATCAGAAAAATCTCCACCCTTTAGCAACTGGGGTGATAATCATGCAGAAGAGAACACAGTGTGGACACCAACTGCCATTTGGGCTAAGTGTAGTTCAAGTTGTCCACACAAGCAGAGAAGGTTGCTAGCTTTTCACCATTTCAAAATTACGTTTTTTAAGCTTCTTTTTTTAATATGAAGTTTATTACTATGATTTATGATTTGGAGTGATCTACGGTGCTGGACCCCCCCACCCTCCCTTGCCATACCCAAAATGCAGAAAACTGATGAGAAACAATGAACACACAAGATAGTTCCCCTTGACTTTCAATTTTAGTTTTACTCCATAAAGAACAGATTCACTGAAACAAGTGGGCAGAAGGCAGACAGATCTATTAATTTTATTAAGAAAAGAATATAACATAAACTTTCATCTCTTCCTCAGACAGCAATGGTATTTTTTTCATGAACCAAAAGCTGATGAGCAGTACCATGCATCTCATACAATTGTAAACAAAAAATATCTTCTTTTTTTTCCCCCAAAGTTATTCAGTAAATGACAATTTACAACCCCAAAAAGTTTATAATGATTACTCCATACTCACACTTCCAGCTCTGTTGTACAATAACCGATGAAGAGGCTTCAAGTCTATGGCTTTGGTCTGGTTAAGTTTAAATTCAACTGGAAAACAGATAAAAAGAAAAATCTTTGTGATAGACAATGGTATTGGCAAAATGAAAAAATGAGGAAAGGAACTCATGACTTACATGCTATTTATGCAAGTAACAATAAACCAAAAATATGTCAGGGGCTGGCAGGGGGAATAGTACTAACATGTATCAATCTACATCATATTTTTACACACCATCAGAAATGAGTGTGGGCTGGAAACAACAATTCCTTCAGTAAAGAGTGCCTGCCCATGCCTGGTAAAAACTATCAGTGCTATGGCATCAGGCATCTGCCAGTGCCCAGGTGAGCACGTGGTGATTGTGGGGGCTGCCATGTTTAACATAGGAATGCACATCTTGAGAGAATATGACTTTGTTTTATTTCTGTCATTTCTTTTTCCAACGGAAAAAAATTATTGTCAATATGTGCAGTAGTTTGAAATACATACTTTTTTTTAAGTCTGGAAATTCAGGTGTAGTTCTAAAAAATGGCTAGCCTTTATTTTCAATTAAAATATGTGAGAGAGACTGAAACAAAAAAGCTGATGTGTCCATGGGGGACGAAGCCATCCTGAAGCTAACAAAAAAAAGTTGTTTACAACCTCAACAACTGTCGTCTTTTTTAACTTGCGCACACCCACAACACAAATCAAAGAACAAACAAATTTTTTACAGGCCTAAAATCTGACAGCTCTCTCTCATGGCCTTCTGTCTCAAAACCTAGCGAACGTTTGGCTGCATCAAAGGATCTAGTTCCGTCAAAAAGAAAAAGCATCTTAAAACATCCATATAATTTGTTTTCATGTCATTAGTGTGTGTGTGTGTGTGTGTGTGTGTGTAGACATTCAGATTGTGTGTGTGATTATGAGAGGTTGGTGAGCAGCGATACTGACACATTAAGACTGAGGAAAGCAGAAACCAACACTGGGAAACTTCCAGAGAGGGAAGGTGGTGCAAACAACTGTGTACATCTACAACAGTACATGGTACTTGCATGGAAACAGGGTTTTCCACACTGCCCACTGACGAGTCTGACCCTTCAACAGAACTGGACCTTAACCCCCTCACCACCACCCTATTACCACTACCTCCGGCCATTTCTTCTCATCCATATCAAAGGAGGGGAGGAGTGGAGGAGGGAGAACAGACATGAAAGGCACAAACTATGATACAAGGAAAAAGCAGGGAATGAGGTGAGAAAGAGAGAAAAATAAATGGGGTGAGGGGAAGCACATGAAAGGGGGAAGGGTAATTGTAGTAGTCCTGTTTGTGGCGATTTCAGTCATAAATAATTGTACACAATCGATCTGGGTAATTTGTTAATGATGCCTGTCCATTTCTTTTTGTGCAACACACAGAACGGTCAAACTGAAAATAGACAGCAAAACGATAGAGGTTGGAGGCAGGGAACAGGAGAGAAAGAGACAGATGGAGGGAGACAGAGACAGAGAGTAAGAGACAGAGAGACAGTAAGACCTGATTGTGGGTGAGATTTTAGATCGGCATTGTATATGACTGTGTGTATGTATGTGTGCACGTGTGTGTGTACAGTGGCAGTGTGAGAGGGCAGAGAGAGAGAGACAGGGAGGGATGGGTCCTACTGATCTTAACAGACAACAGATTTTGCAACTACTTTGAAATCACTGACCGCCTTCTATTCCTTCAGCTCATAATTATAAACACTGGTGCACATACACACTTCCAGTAAGGGAGGAGAGCCCAAGGATTGAGTGATGTCTGGCAATGCAGAAATACAGCCACGCGAGAATGAAGACAACAACATCTGTGAAATGTACGGATGTCCAAATAAGAGATATAGGTCGCAAGTGCATTTAAGCAAATGATATTTCATGTTTGTTATGGAGATGAATGCTTGGTGATGGATCTCAGGTCTAAAACAACTTCTACAGAGAAAAAATTTGATGTTGATCACAATTGATAATTTTGGGGGGACAAAAATGGCTGAGAATGACTGATTACACATACCTTCAATTGTGGGGAACTGCTATGATGAGGTATCTTTATTTGTAGCTGAGTGTTTAGAGAATGAAAAAACTAGCACACACACAGCAGAGCACTCAGTGAGTCAGCTTTCAAATCTTAATGCAAACACAGCATTGAGACTTATTCAAGAACATGTCAGATCTCTTATTTTTTAAAGCATTCTTCAAAATCAAAATGTTCCGAATTTACTTGTATGTGAAACTAACGTTTCTGCATATCACCAGCTGCCTTCTGCAACAAAATAGATAATGCCTAAATTCATATGATTTTTTCAAATGTGTATGATTTTTGTGTGTGTGTGTGTGTGTGTGTGTGTGTGTGTGTGTGTGCGCGCATGCGCGCGCCAGTGTAGAACGTGTCAGTTTAGTGCAGTTACTTCCCTTCAGACAGGATTTAGAAGTTCACTCAGGATATTTCTGTCAGGAACAGAGGGTAATGAAATGGAAAGGAGGAGTTTGTATTATACTCCATCTTTGGTGTTACATATACTTACCATGTCAAACTGATGCAAACTAGGCCTATTGGTTTGCTCTCCTTGGCCAAATTTCGCGCGGCTAACAGTGAAAAGACAGGCCCGCCCACTCTCAGCCAATCAAACGCCTCTAAAAGCTATAAGCGCTGAATCATTCCGTGGCCATGAACAAAAATGCCCCATGAGAACCACGGCGGAGACGCAGGGACGGACGGGCGGGCATTCGAGTTTGACATGGTAAGTATATGTAACACCAAACATGGAGTATAATACAAACTCCTCCTTTTGGTGTCATATACTGTACCATGTCAAACTGATGCAGAATTTAAAGCAAATAGAGGAGGCCAACGCCTACTGGTTCGTATGGGGAGCCCTTGTAACTGAGACGGCAGTGTTAACCGCGACAAAGGAAATCCCCTTGGAACCGTCAGCCCTGGTCATACGGAAATTCCTGAGGTAGAAGTTGATGAAGGGATTCTCAGACCGCCAGAAGGCTGCCTCCAAGACATGCTGCGTTGGCACTGAGTGCTGGAAAGCAGCCGAAGTAGCTATGGCCCGCACTTCGTGTGCTCTGGGATGAAGACAGCTGATATCCCTGTGTGCATGAGAGTAGGCTCTACGAATGACTTGGGAAGCACGGCGGGAAACGGTGCCTGCAGCGATGTCTTTCTTGTAATTCTCATTGAGGGAGATGAGCAGACGCCTCTGAGAAGAACGCCTATGGCGAGACCTATCCCAATAATATCTGAGACACCGAACAGGGCAGAGGTGCCTATCCTCATCATCTTGGGCAAGAATATCAGACAAAGGTCTGACCCTCAGAGAGGGGGAAGGAACCTCAGGGTCTTGGTTCTTAGCCAGAAACTCTGGAAGGAAACGATGTTGGTTTTTCCTGCTAAGTGTCTCGCTGAAAGTGCAATGCCCTTGCTGTGGCACCAACGGAGGAGAGCCTCAGTCCGCATGGAGAGGTCTGCCGAGTGCGCTCCCCCCCCATTTGTTCACATAACATGCGACCGTCGTCTTGTCCGTGAACAAGCAGATGGTCTTGCCAGTGGCCTCCCCCATGAAGTGCAGGAGAGCCCTGCGAACTGCCTCCAGTTCCAGAACATTGATGTGGCATAGGCGCTCCTACGGGGACCAAGTCCCTGCTGCATGGAGTGAGTCCATGTGGGCTCCCCAGCCCAGGGAGGAGGCGTCTGTGAAGAGTGCCACCTGAAGAGTAGGTGGGGCTATGGGCACCCCCTGTGTCCTAAGGGGGGTGATTAACCACTCTGATATCACCTCGAGGAACCACTCGCCCAGACATATCTGGGTATCCCATGGCTGAGTGCTCTGGGACCGGCGTAACCTCAGTGCCCTCTGGAGAGGGCGCTTGAGAACCCTGTCCAGGGGAATGAGAGGTGCCGTGGACTCTATCATGCCCAAGAGGGAAGAAAGTGTCCGCGCTGTATCTTGTGAGGAGTGGCGCCAGTGGCTGAGGAAGCCTGCCAGACGGTCCCAGTGATCTGGCGCCAGAGAGACTATCATGGACCGCGTGTCGAATCTCATCCCTAAGAAGTCGAAGGACTGACGTGGGGACAGATCGCATATCTGCTGGTCCATGAGGAAGCCCAGTTGGGAACAAAGGTCTAGAAGTCTGGCCGTATGACTCAGGCACAGGGCCTGCGACTGGGCCAGGATAAGCCAGTCGTCCAGGTACACACAGAGACAAATGGATTCCGAGCGGACGATGGACACCAATTCCAGCACCACCTTGGTAGACAGGAAAGGGGCAAGGGACAGACCAAATGGGAGGGCCGGGAACTGGAACCCCTTGTCCCTCCACACGAACCTCAGGTACCGATGGGATGCTGAATGGATGAGTATATGAAAATAAGCATCTTCCAGATCGATAGAGGTAGGCCAATCACCTTGTTGGATGGTCTCCCGAATCTGTACCTGTGTGTCCATCTTGAATTTGATTTTGGGGAGGAATTTGTTGAGGGGGGACAAGTCCAAACTGGTCTCCACCCTCCCGAGACCTTTGGAATCACCAACAACCAGCCGTAAAAACCGGGGGCCCGGGTCCGAGAGTTGAGATATAGCCCCATGAGGAGTGGGTGGGATATCTCTTTTTCTAGGACGCTCTCCTGCTACGTCAGGCTGGGCACCTAAGGAGGAGGAGTGGATCTTAGAGGGGGGCGGTCCTCCACCCAAGACAGCATGTACCCAGACTCTAGCACCGACATAATCCCGTCGTTGAGTCCCAGAGCACACCACTGATGTGCATGCCGGAACAAGTTTCCTACTTGGAGGGGCTGAACGACTGGCAGTGCTGAATCGGGGCCCAGTCATTGGGGGTGCTGCCTTCTGGCCTTGGGCATGGCCGGTCGGCTTGGACGGACATAAGGTGGTTTATTCCTCTGCCACTGATTCTGCACACGCTGCTTTGACTTAGGCGGCGTGGTATATGGAGGGGCCCTGGTGGCCGGTCTCTTCAATGGCATAGAACCCTGGAGCCCATGAGATGTGTCGGCCAAATATGAGGCCACCTCCCTGTTTGTCTCTGCCCTGTGGCTGACAAAATGGGGCGGGAACTGGCCGAAGAGGGAGTGCTGCTGTGCTAGGATGGACCGCAGGGCAGCCCTCTCCTCCACAGGAATGTTAGAGAGGCGGAGAATGGCATCACGCCGCGCTAGCACAGTATTGAAGTGAAGGCTGGTAGCTGTGTCTGCAGCTGCCGTGAGACCAGATGCTACCCTATTGCCAAAAGCGTGTAACCTCTGGTCGGTGAAGAGGCCAGGCGGGACAGAGGAAGGAGACCCGGTGTCCTGATTAACCGGACACTGTTCCCACAGCTCATTGGCCCTGTGGAGGAACGCGTCGAAGGTGTACGCCGTGGAAACCTCGAGGAGGCAGCGGCGGGCCAATTTGTCCCACTCTGCTAACGTTTTAAAGTATAGGGTAGCTGAAGTGGGGAAGGTGGTGCGCTGTAAGACCAACATCCTGTCCTGTGCGGAGGGCTCTGCTCCGCTGTAGGCAGGGTGGTCCTGTGTGTACCAGGACCACACCCCTCCCTTGGAGGAATCTTTAAGGAACTTTCCCGGGGAAAAGGCACCCGGGGCAGAGAGGGACTCCCTGCCTGGAGGAGGGATGGAAGCAGCACCCCTGACAGTGCGGGCTGGCTTATTAAGCCATTCCTGCACCATTTCTGGCACTCTGAGTCGCCTTGTGGTTCTGGAGTTAGAGTCACATGGCGTAAGGAGGGTCAAGGGTAACAAAGTGGCCTGAGGGACTGATTCGGTATACGTGACCCTATTGGGGAGGGTCAGTTCGAGCTCGGCAAAGTCCGAGTTTGGTTCAGGCTGGTCCCTAGGGAGGCGCGGGCTCAATCTGTCCCCCCTGGGATGTGGGCGAAGAGTGCTCATCTGCTTGTTCGTCCTCATCCGAAGACAGGGGCTCCCACTCTTGTTCGCAGTCCATCCCCTGCTGGGTGCCATCCCAAGTGGATGTACCCACTGGGGCGTCCTGTGAGCTGTGGTCAGCCCAGCGGCATGAGCTGGGACGATCCCGAGCCGGGACCATGGCCGCCACTGTTATGTCCTTGACACCTGAAGTGGGTGGTGAGCGTGTGGACCGTAGGTCCAACCATGCTTGGAATGGTGGGTGCCACACCTTTTCAGAGAGGGCGTCCCTGGATGCAAGAGGGACCCACGAGTGCTGTGAGGGGACAAACACCCACTCATCTCACTGTAGGACCGAGGGCTGGGCAGGTGGGAACCGCAGGCTCCGCCGGGCCGAGTAGGGCCCCTGAACAGCCGTCGGTCCTGACAAGGAGGCCGTTGTGACCGTGGAGGTCACCTGTGGGTTGACAGAGGCCCGATTCGTGGACAGAGTGGCAATATTGGTCGAGGAGCTCGACCTGACCGACAAGTCGATCCCACTTGTCGGGGCTGTGTGTGTCACCCTGTGAGATGTGCTGGGTTGGGTCCGGTGGGGAGCGGACAAGGGGCTGGCCCTTGGTGCTCCCGGCAACCCAGCGTGCACCCTAGGTGCGCCCCAGTACGGGTAGAATGGGGGTAACCACCCGTGGGCACCAGCCATACTGTGACCCCAACCCCAAGGGTCACTGGCGCGATGACCTCCATGAAGGGAACAACCTGGCCAAGTCGGAGGGAGGTCAGGTCCGACTTGGGTGTCAGTCCCGCCCGAAGACGAGCGGGCTGACTGCCCGGAACCGCCTGACACGCGCGGGCCTCCCCCAGCAGGGGAGACCGGCCGGATAGCGGGAAGACCTGCCGAGCAGGTTGCCACGCGCCCCGAATCCCCTCCCATGGGGAGACTGGGGTGGCTTGGCCTGGGGTGGGCAAAGCAGAGATCCCCCCTCCCGGAACCAAATTTTTCTCCCCCCCGAAAAGGAGGTGGGGGAGGGGGGTCGACAGAGAAGGGAGGAGGGGGAACAACAATGGGGCCCGTGAGGGCCGTCTCCGAGTGGGGACCCAGGTAATGGCCGGGCGCAGCCTCCCCTTGGGAGTCCGTGCCTAGCTGCGAGTCCCCACAGCCCGGAGAGGACTTGCCATTCCCCCTTCTCCCCGCCTCGCGCTGGGACACCTCGGGAGGCGACGCTCGTACCTCTTTCCCCCCGGTCCCCTTCATGACCGTTTTACTGGTACGAAAGTCACCTCCGCGATCAGCGTCTAAAGACGCATCGCCGCGGTCCGTATCGGGAGGAATCATGAGCTCCGGGCCTGGGAGAGTCTCTTGCCGAGTCTCAATCCCAGCATCATGATCCCTGCCTTCGTGGTATGGCACACGAGGCATGGAACCCGCGCTTAGGCACCCAGCGAAAATCCGACCCCCAACAGAGAAAGGAAAGATAGGATCGACTTAGAGGCAGAAAAAAACGAACGAATCGAGGGTGCCGAGTCGAATCGAGCACACAGAATGTAAGAATACAATAAACACAAGCCGCATGCAACAAAATAAGGCCAAAAGGATACGCTTAATAGCCGAAAAAAGCGTAAGACGAGACAGAGCGTAAACCTGACAAGATGGCGTGGAGAGCCTTGGCCAAAGGAATGGTTCAGAGCTTATAGCTTTTAGAGGCGTTTGATTGGCTGAGAGCGGGCAGGCCCGTCTTTTCACTGTTAGCCGCGCGAAATTTGGCCAAGCAGAGCAAACCAATAGGCCTAGTTTGCATCAGTTTGACATGGTACAGTATATGACACCAAAAAGCGCATTTCCGTTAACTCAAACATCCCTGCATGTCAAATACATATCTAGATTGCAAAGGAAAGATGGGTGTTGTTCAGAGGACCATCGGATCACAGTCTCATTAGATACGTATTATGAATCATTTTTTCATGTGCAGAGGTGTTATCATGCACTACTGTATATGTGTTGTTTCAAGTAATGTGCTTAGAGCTCATTACAAGGGGAGTTTGCACCATATAAGTACTATCTATTATGATTATCAGACCAGTTTACCCTCAAACAGATACAAGTGTAGCTTGGACAGGCAAACAGTGTAGATTCAGAATAACAAAGTACAGCATTTTTTACTACGCATTTTTTTTTTTTTTTTTTTTTTTTTACGACACCATATACCGTTTCACAAAACTGTACCTGAATCATTTGCTTCGAAAATACAAAAATTTAAACGAAACTATTCGATCTGAAGAACTGTCAATATAAAAAAAACATATACTTTCAATAATTGTTCAATTGTTCTTGAAACAAAAAAAATTCCAACAGAAAAACAAAACAAAAAGGCTTCATTACTTCTTGGACACTCTCCCAGCTTGGTGCCTTTCCCTTCTGGAATGTCCACCTTTTTACGTTCGGCATTGGGCAAGTTGATTGTCACCTCCAGCCTCTCCACTTTCTTCTTTTCACGTTTACCCGAAGTCAGTTCCACTGGTCGTTCCAACAATCCCACTGTGACAAAACAATCATATAAATACTGCAAATTATAATTATAATTGAAAGAGATAATGACTTTACACAAAATAATCTGAAAATAATTGATTACACAACCATGATTTAAGGGGACCCAAAAAACAAAACAAAAACACACACAAACATCTATGATTTCTGAACGACTGAAACATTTGAGTTTTGAATACAGTATTTATACTCAGTTTTGCATCCTGGCAGCACTAAATGACTAATGTCACAACACTTGAGGCTTCTCTAAAAATAATGAAAAATCCTATGTTGCCAGAAGTTGAACTCAGAAAACACTGCATCTTAATATTCAAGGTCAACTTTAAATCAAGCAATCCAATGTAAAAACAGCTCGTTTTTAAAATACTAACTAGCA
The DNA here is from genome assembly GCF_041734735.1 of Babylonia areolata. Lineage (NCBI taxonomy): Eukaryota > Metazoa > Mollusca > Gastropoda > Neogastropoda > Buccinidae > Babylonia > Babylonia areolata. Next base: position 40,593,766 of record NC_134878.1, read on the forward strand.
GAAGACACAAGAGGTGGCACTTCTGAACTCCAGCCATCATCCAGAACAAAACATACTCACACTTTTTAGCAAGAACTTCATCCATGTCCCACAGATGAACCAAAATGGGAAAAGGAAGTCACCAAAAGAGAGTGAAACTAAAAAGAAACGTTTGACTTTTAAGTGAATTACTCTGTAATACAGCACTGTATTAACTTTCAACAGTATTTAAACTTTTAAAACCCTTTCAGTGTCAGGGGGGAAACAGCAGAAAGTTGTGTTTCAGGTCATAAAACATTATCCAAAACAATAAGCCTAAAACTGAGAAAATGGTCTGGATATACCACTCTAGACGAACTGTGTGAATTTTCAACCTTCCAGAGCTCCTTCCAGAGCTATTTCTTTTTCTGATGACGTCATCAGTGACGTCATTATGCAGGTACATAATACGTTTATGGCAGTCAAGGGGTTTTAACTGCTGATTGTTTTTGGCACCCAGGTTGTGTGCAACAAGAGAGAGTTTTCTGTTGAACAGCAATTATTCTTCATCACTTCCCCTTCATAAAAATTCAGTTTACTACACCTCCGTTCATGTTTTAACCTTTCCCGTACGTCGTGGGTGTGAAATCACCCAGACAAGTGTTTTTGCTCTGTAACTCAAGTAATATTGAAGCCACTTCCACATAATTTCATGACTTTGTCCATAATATAGTTTACTACATATCCGATGAACATTATTTTCTTTTATACATAAACAAAGAAGTTATTAATCAATTAATATCCCTGTACGTCGTGGGTGTGACGACACCCATACTCCCAAAGAATAAACCTTGCACGCCGTACGTCGTGGGTGTGGAGCCACCCATGCAAAGCTTGCGCGCCATGCGTTGTCGACGTGACGTCACTTGGGCTCGCTACAGAGAGAGATCAGAGTGACCTTGTCTTTTGTTGATCGTATCCCGGTTCAAGTCTGCGGCAAGTTTTACTCTAAAGTTGTAACTAATTTCAGAAAACAATATTTATTGCACTAGATATCTTCAACAATATTGAATGAACTGTTTTTCTTGTAGAGAATGATCGGGAGCAACTGATTGATAGCTTTTTATCTAGTTGGAATTAAAGTGCCTTTCTAAGAACTGGATATTTTTGTAAGTCTGAAATCAATTGATCTAAAATCTAGTTGATGTAGAAATTTTATTCTTATCCTAATCTGTTCAAAGTAGAGAAAACCCGACTATGGCTAAAAAAAAGAAAAGATAGTTGATATAGAAATTTTATTTTTATCCTAATCTGTTCAAAGTAGAGAAAACAACACTCTCTTCTCACGGGCAAAACTTATTCACAATGCGCCTGGTCAAGCACTGGAGTAAATAGCCTACACGCACAAGTGGAAACTGCGCATGCAAGTCTGCTGAAGAAAAGTCAAATTTGCTTTACGGACAGGTGTGGGTTACTGTGCACCCACGATGTACGGCAAGGTCTTATTTCTTCAGTGAAACCATGGGTGCCTACACACCCACGACGTACAGCGAAGGGTTAGTTCGTACACAGAAACCATGGGTGCCTGCACACCCACGACGTACAGCGAAGGGTTAGTTCGTACACAGAAACCATGGGTGCCTGCACACCCACGACGTACAGCAAGGGGTCATTCCTTCTTAGAAACCATGGGTTTCTGCACACCCACGATGTACGGCGCGCAAAATTTTAGGCGACGTACGGGAAAGGTTAACTGACTTTGTCCTCTAAATCACTTTGTCTGATGGAAAATAGTCATCATCAAGTGAACGTTTATTCCTTCCTGGGACCAAACAAACCATTTGGAAATGAAATTGTATTCAGGGTCAATGCTTGCTTACAATTACGAAAGAAGTTTTGATCTGAGTACCTCCATTTCTTATTTCAGACCATATTATGCAGTCTTTTGTGAGTACTTTATTATTGCCAAGATTACTGTCCTTAAACCATACCACTAAAATGGTGAATGACACATTTTTTTCACTGTGCCTATTTTTCTACCATTTTAGTCACATGTAATGTTTGTCACTAGGTATTCTTACAATTTAGCAGTCAATATAAAGAACAATAATTTTTTCAGAAACAGTTTTCTTCACCATTTGTTTGAAAATGTAACTGATTATTCAAGAAATAATGCAAAGGCATAAGTCTGAAATCACTATTGTTTTGTGTGTGTGTGTGTGTGTGTGTCTGTGTGTGTGTGGTGCATGTGTAAATGTGTATGTGTGTGAGTGTGTTTCATGTAAATGTGCCATTTGAACCCATATGCATATCTATGCCATAACGATTAAGGTTAAAACAGTCATAATTCTGCCTGGCTGGGACCATCCTCAGCTGATCAAGCATCCAGTATATACTCTTTCAATCATGTTCAACAATTCTACTTCACGAAACTGTTTTCACACCTTAATCTTAATTTTTGATTGTGTTGAATGAAAATTTCTTTTGGGGGGGGGGGGTTGGGGGGGGGAGTTTTCATCAGTGACCCTACCTGTCAATCTCCAAAAACTTGAGATTTATTTTAATGATTAAATCTTCAATAATGCAATTTACATACATGGTGGTTCTTCATCATCATCTTCCCCTTCGGATTCCTCATTGGGCTCTTCCTTCTGAGCAGGCTCCTTAATTTTGCTGTCCTCTTGATCAGAGTCCTCTTTGGTCTTACTGGTGTCTCCATTTTCAGAGACATCCATCTGCAAATAAAAACCAGAGGCAAGGCCTTCAAGACTCACTTGTGATAGACACTCTATTGTATAATCATGAGGAAAAGAAATGAGAGGGATCATTAAAAATGTTTCTGTATTAAATATTATTTTACATAATGACAATGTTCCACACACAGCTCATATACATAAAGTGTGTAAATGGTACAGCTTGAACACAGTGTGTGTGTGTAAATAGTATCTATTCTCTGGTGTATCTGCCCTGAGACAGGGTGTCCCTCTGGGTTTGTCCTACTTTGTGTGTGGCTCCTCTGTCAGATTCAGTCATGCGATGTCACATGAGAGCTTTGCTGATGACACTAACTTTATGGGTCTGCCTCCACAGCTGAAATTGATGCACTGTTGACTCAGACACAGGAGTGCATTGCAAACCTAAAGGACTGAATGACTCAATAAGATGCAACTTATTACTTAATGATGATAAGGCAATTCATAATAGCCTGTCCAAAAAAGTTTTCAAACATCCTTTTCCCATCTCTGTTCTGATTAATAGCACACCTGTTTTTTTCTTCTGTTCACAGTCTTGGTCTGATCCTAGACCAATCTTTCCTTCCAACAGCACATTTCAAATATCTGTTAAAGTTGCCTATCTGGAACTGCACATAACAGTTCTGTTCCACTGATACAAACAAAATCTCGTTATTTATTTATTTATACTGATAGTCTTTCCATCTAAGATGATGATATTAGACTGAAAATAAATGATATTATTATTATTATTATTTGGATTATTATCATTCTTATCATAATGATGACTGTTAGTATAAATTAGAAATCAACATTTCTGTATATTCAAATGAAAAGGGCGGCGGTTGAGGTGGAGGGGAGGGGGCAAGGGGGAGGGGACTAAAACGAAGGAAGGAAGAGAGAGAGAGAGACAGGCAGAACAGACAGAGAAAACAGAATGTGGAAAAGAGTACAAAATCTAAAATGGAGAGGGTGAGTGTCAGTGATTGGAGAAAGAAAAAACATAATATTGGAAGGGTGTGTGTGAGGCGGGACAGTGAAAGCGGGATTAGGACAGAAAAAAATTATCAATAATCAAATATTGTATGCACTACTTCTGTAGATTATTATTTGAAAAGAGGTTCATATGGGGACCCTACAATAAACAACCAACTGGACTATTTAACACATAACTAGCTAACTTTCATAAAGAACAGTTTGAAATATACAGCTTTTTCCAAAAAAAACATTTGAAACTGGTAACACGTGTTCCTTAATTTCTGGAGGCAAGAAAGGTTTCATTACTAAACAGCGGGTTAAAACGTGCTCTGCTGTTAAATGTCCCTTGCAAATGCATTCAATATTTTCATATTTTGTGTATGGGGCATTTAGTAATAACCTAAATGCCATACTCTTAACAGCTCTGCCAGTTCTTTTAGCATTTATAAGGCAGAAGTGTTAACTTCTAAAGACAGAAGGAATTTTGCATATTTCTTTCAACAATATTACACATTTCAGATGTTGATAAACGATGAGGAAGTTCAATTGCATTTAAAGCGTTTTTAACTCCAAGCTTAGCAAGATGATCTGCACGTTCATTAGAGAAAAGTCCACAGTGTGAAGGAATCCAGCACGTTTTCAATATTTGTTCATCTCATTTGAATACAGTGAATCAATGATCTTATTTCAAAAATGATGTTATAATTCATGTTCGTACAACCTGATTTGACAGACTGAAGAACTGATATTGAATTGACACAAAATAAAACATTAATCAAGTTTAGGGGCAGATCAAATAGATATGTTAATGCCATAAGGATGGCAAATTAATTCAAAATTTGAGAATATGACTTTTCAATTTTCAAAGCAGGAATTGCATATCCAGAACCAGCAAACTGATTTTCTAGAACAGAAACCGTCTGCATATACATATATATATATATATATATGTGTGTGTGTGTGTGTGTGTGTGTGTGTGTGTGTGTGTCCATCAAGATTGATGATGACCATCGTTGTCATCCAGCTGGGGGATGGGGGAAGGGTGGTGGTGGTGGGGGGGGGGATGCTCATGAATCTGTGAGTGCGCAGATGGCTGAATAGTCCAATCTGCGCACGAAATGTTCGCTGACAGTTGGGGCAGACAAAGACAGGCATATCATTGTCAGGAGCTTGTTTGCCCGTGACTTTTCTGCCTGCCTCTTCTGAACAGCTGCAGCAGTCCTGTTGGCCTTACACAACTTGGCACCTCTGTGCACAGCTGCGCACCATTTGTCACGGTCCACTACAGATTCCTCCCAGGAGTCAGGGTTGATATCAAACGCTTTCAGAGAGACTTTCAGAGTATCTCTGAAGCGCTTCTTCTGACCTCCTTGTGATCTCTTCCCTTGTTGCAGCTCGCCATAGAGCCTTTTGGCCAGCCAATGGTCTGGCATGCGCGCCACGTGTCCAGCCCCAGCGAAGCTGGGACTGCATCAGGATGGTGAAGATGCTGGGAAGGGTGGCTTTTGCAAGCACCTCTGTGTCTGGGGTCCTGTCTTGCCACTTGATGTTCAGTAGCTTCCTTAAGCATGTTGTGTGGAAGTGGTTCAGCTTCTTGGCATTGTCGTTGGTACACTGTCAAGTTTCACAGGCGTACAGTAGTGTGGGGAGAACTACTGCTCTGTAGACCTTTAGCTTGGTCTCAAGACCAATGCCTCTTCTGTTCCGGACATTAGGTGGCGGCAGCCCCCATGGCCGATACCGGGAAACCTATGAACGCCTAAAAAATTGACTAATTTTGAAGTGCATTTTCTCAAATTTGATTTCATTTTGTGAAAAACTATCCAACTGAAATAATTATTTATCATCCATATTTTTAATTTTTATTGTGTTTGCTTTATGCAATGCTGTGAACGAGTTCGCGAATGGAAGAAAAAGAAGTGTACTGTAACGCGAAATAGCGATCCTTGTTCAATGGCGGCCGGCGTCTTTCTGAGCGCGACACAGTTTCAACCGCATAAGCTTAGTGGAAAAAATCGCATCCGTTGTTTTCCATTCATTGGTTACTGTTCGAAAAACTGGAAGCCGTGAAAGGCGAAAGTTCAAGGAGAACTTTCGTGTGTTTTTTTCCAAGCCTTGGGCGAAGTAGGGTAGTTAGATCTGAGCGCAAAGTTACGGGAAATTTTTCGGCTATCTTTCAACGCCTCGCGCAGTTCGAAAAAGAAATCTGGCCCTACGTGAAACTGTATGAACGGTAACGAGCATTTTCTGCTGATTCAATGGTATCCGAAACTATGATTTTTGATCCATGAGCAATTTGCTCAAGCGATTCAAAAGCAGGTACCCCTCTTCGTCAGTTGCGTCGGCCCAATCAACATTCGACACAGGAGAGCGGCACTTCATCTAACACAAAAATGGCATTGTTTTTCCAGAAAAATCTGAAGTTTCATCGGTAAGTTTTATATTATTTTTTAAAACGAATGTCTTTAGCACTTTCATGCATAATATTGAGCTGAAATTCTTTGAATCAGGATTTTGATCGATGTCAGTAACTGAGCAGACACCTTGGACACCTTTAAGTCTAGGGTGCCCCCCAATCAGTAGTTAATTAGATAATAGGTCCCCTACCCCCCTCCCCCCCCTCTTCCCCCCCCCCCCCCTCTCTTACCCTAATATTTTTTGGGGGGTTTAATTTATTTTCGGGGCCCTGCTGTCTTCGATCAGCAAGGGACCGGCTAGCTCGGAACGGCGAAAAGTGAAGTGATAGTAGCCTGCCGGAGAACCCACTTAGAGTAGGACTAAGTTTACATCCTCACTAATAGGTCTGTCACTTTCTGTAGCTTGTTTTTCTTTCATCGCAACCCAACAAAAACGGCGTAAAAATCAAATTGATGATTGTGGCCGTCAACGCAGTGAAAGGTGAAAGCAGCTTGGATCTATTTCATCAGTGTTTTCGTAACGTGACACCGTGTTTCAATCGGAACACGATTTATTTTTTTTCTGAGTAAAACACACAAAAACTATTGATACAGAATGAAAAATGGACATGTTAAAACGGAGCCCATGAATTCCAATTACTAATATTTGATTGATAGGAGAGGTTTCGTATTATACTCCATGTTGGTGTTTAATATCTTACCATGTCAAACTGATGCAAACTAGGCCTATTGGTTTGCTCTACTTGGCCAAATTTCGCGCGGCTAACGGTTTGATAGACGGGGAGTGGGGCCCAACCCGCTCTTCAGCCAAAATCAAACGCCTCTAAAATCTATTAGCGCTTAATCATTCCGTGGCCATGAACAAACATGCCCCATGAGAACCACGGCGGAGACGCAGGAGGGGCGGCCGGGAGCGGGCATTCGATGTTTGACATGGGTAAGTATATTTAACACCAAACATGGAGTAAATTTCGAACTCCTCCCTTTTGGGGTCAATAAAAATTCATGTCCCAAAAAGATGGAGAATTTAAAGCAAATGGGGAGGGAAGGGCCCACTGGTTTTTTAAAGGGGGCCCCTTTTAATGAGCGGCAGTTTTTAGCGCGGGCAAGGGGGAAAACCCCTTGGAACCCTCAGCCCCGGTTTTACGGAAATTTGAGGTAGAAATTTATGAAAAGGGTTTTCGCGCCAGGGAAAGGGTGCCTCCAAAAACATGCTGCGTTGGCATGAGTGTGGAAAACAGCCGAAGTAGCTATGGCCCCGCACTTTTGTGCCCCCTTGGGGTGAAGCAGTTTATATCCCTGTGTGAAAGAGAGTAGGGTCTCCCAATGACTTGGGAAACCCGGGGAAATGGGTTTTCCTGGGAGCGATTTTCTTTTCTTGTAATTTTTATTGAGGGGGTTAGCGAAACCCCTTTTAGAAGAAAAGCCTATGGGGAGACCTATCCCAATTAAAAATTTTAGGACAACGAAAAAGGACAGGTGCCCTTTTCCCCATCATTTTTTGGGGAAAAAATATCAGGACAAGGTCTGACTCCCCCCAGAGAGGGGGGAAAGGAACCTTTAGGGTCTTTGGGTTTTTAGCCCGAAAAAACTGGAAGGAAAACGAAAAGTGATGGAAACCCTCTCTGTGGAAAGGGCCCGATCTTGTGGCCCTTTCACTAAGGCCCCTGCAGTCATTCTTTGCCCGCCTGTGGCCAGCCCAGAAAGGGGGGGGTGGTTTGAGGGTGAGGATGTCAAAAGGGAATAGTCCCAAAAGGTAGGAAAAAGGGTGTTTTCGAATGAAATTTTAGCACCGGGAAAAAGTCCCCGAGGGGCACTTTCTGGGGGGGCCTTTTCCCTTTCCCTTTAGAGGGGCAACCCCCAGCCCCTCTCTGAGCAGGCCCCAAACCGGTTCCCAAAGGGGGAAACCCCTAGCTGTTTGCAATGTGGTACAGAAGGCCGACCTTTTACCCCCGCCCCGAACTAGCAGACAGGAAGGGAAAAGAGGGCAGAGAGCCCGAAATTTTGGCCCGTGCATTTTCGTAAAGGGTTTGTAGGGGTAATGCCCCGAAACTGTACACCCCGCAACCCTTTCTTCCAGCGAAAAATCTAAAAGTCTCCGTTTTTTGCCCCCTTGCTTGGTTTTACTATGGAGAGGGGGGTCAAAAGGAGGCACACCCCTGGGGGCGCAAGCCGACACGGGGGCCCACGAGGGGGGCGAGGAAATTCAAGGGGGATGCTGCAGTTCCCACCACACAGCTGCCCGCGTGGGTGGTTGGAGCAGTTGAGGGTTTTGGGAAAGGGAGTGCCTGAGCGAGGGGGGCCCCAGCAATGGATTTGGTTTCAAGTTCCAGGGGTGGGAACATTTTTTCCCGGGGGCTGAAGGTTTCCGGGGGAAAACCCGGTTTTGGGGCTGGCCATTTCGGCCGGGAAGAGGGACAGCTTGGGGGGTGTTTTCCAAACTGTCTTTCCTTTTACCTTTTGGGGCAAATTGGAAAAGGGGGGGGAAACGCGGGGGGGCAAAACAAAACTGCCCCCAATTTTGGGGAGGGCATCCCACTGGGCCCCGCTTTGGGCGGCAACCCAAGGACGGAAGTGGGGAAATTTCTTGTTGAACCCAAAGGTTTCCCCCATCGGCCAAAACCCCCTGTTCCAAACCCCTGAAGGCCCGGGCCCTTTTCCAGGGTTTCCCCCTGTGCGTTTTGACATCTTGGCCCGCTAAGGGCATCTTTCCAAGGGAAATTTGGTTTTTCCCGCTCAGTGTCTCGCTGAAAGGGGCAATGCCCTTGCTGTTTGGGGGCCAACGGTTGGGGGGAGCCTCCCGTTTCCCCATGGAGGGTCTTTTTGAGTGCGCTCCCCCCCTTTGTTAACATAACATGCGACCGTTCCCTCTTGTCCCTTTAACAAGGGGGATGGGCTTGGGTGGGGTGGGGGGTTCCCCCCCTGAATTTCAGGAGAGTTTTGCGGAAAATGCCCCCAGTTCCAGAAATTGATGTGGCCACAGGCGCTCCTCCGGGGACCAAAGGTTTTCCCGCTGCATAAAAGTGAGTCCATGTTTTGGGGGGCCCCAGCCCGGGGGGGCTCTGTGAGAGTTTCACCCGAAGAGTAGGGTGGGGCCCAAGGGCCCCCCCCTGTGTCCGAAGGGGGGGAAATTTAACCCCTCTATTTTTACCCCAAGGGGAAACCCCTCGCCCAGAAAATATTTTGGGTTTTCCCTCCCCGGGGGTGCTTGGGGGCCGGGGCGAAACCTCAGTGGCCCCTGGAGAGGGCGTGAGAACCCTGTCCAGGGAATGGGGGGGGTGCCGGGGCATTTCATGCCCCAAAAAGGGGAAAAAAGTGTCTGCGCCCGTATCTTGGGAGGAGTGGCGCCCGGGCTGGGAGGAATGCCCCGCGGTCCCCCGTGATTTGGCGCCCGAGAGGAATATCATAGGAAAGGGGGTTTCGAATCTCATTCCCCAAGAAGTTTGAAGGACGACGTGGGGGCAGGGGAAAATTTTTGGTCCCTGAGGAAGCCCGTTGGGAGCAAAGGTCTAGGGAAGCTGGCCCTATGACTTTAGGCACAGGGTTTGGATGGGCCAGGAAAGCAAGTCGTCCGGTAAACACAGAGGGCAAAAAGGATTTCCCAGGGGGACGAATGGGACACCAATTCCCCCAGAAACCTTTTGGGAGACGGGAATGGGGCAAGGGGCCGACCCAAAGGGGGGGGCCCGGGGAAATGGGGAACCCCTTGTCCCCTCCACACGAACCTCGGTACGACGGGGTGCCGAAAGGATGAGTATATGAAAATAAGCATCTTCCAGATCGAAATTTGGGGGGCCAATCACCTTGTTTTGGGTTTGGGGGCTTTCCCCAATTGTGCCGGGGTGTCCCTCTTTTAATTTGATTTTGGGGGAGGAAAATTTTTTGAGGGGGGGCAAGGGCCAAAAATGGGCTCACCCTCCCCAGACCTTTGGAATCACCAACAACCAGCCGTTTTAAAAACCCGGGGCCCCGGGTTGGCCGAGAGTTGAGATATAGCCCCCTGAGGGGGTGGGTGCGATATCTCTTTTTCTAGGGGCGCCCCTCCTGCTCCGTTTGGGGGTTTGGGGACCCAAAAGGGGGAGGAGTGGATTTTTAGGGGGGGAGGTCCTCCCCCCAAGAAACCCTGTACCCAGACTCTAGCCCCCGACATAATCCCCTGTTTGGGCCCCGAGCACACCCCCCTGAGGCATGCCGGGACAAATTTCCTACCTTTGGGGGGGGCTGAACGACTGGCGGTGTGAATCGGGGCCCAGGGGGGCAAATTTTTGGGGGTGCTTTTCCATTCTTTTGGCCCTTTGGGGGCATTTTTGGGGGCCGGTCGGGCTTCGACGGGGAATTTAAAGGGGTTTATTCCCCTTTCCCCTTGTTCAGGGACCGTGCCTTGACCCCGGCGGCGGGGTTATGGGGGGGCCTGGTGGGGGGTCCTTCAAAGGGATAGAACCCTGGAGCCCATGGAGGTGTCGGCCCAATTTTGAGGGCCCCCTCCTGGGTTTTTCCTTTGCCCTGTGGTGACAAAATTTGGGGGGGGGAAAATGGCCGAAGGGGGGGAGTGCTGCTGTGCTGGGATGGACCCAGGGGGAGCCCCCTCCTCCACAGGGAAAGTTTGAGAGGCTGAATAAAGGCCTTTACGCCGCGTTTTTGAAATACTGAAGGGGAAGGTTGGTTTGTGTGTCTGCAGCTGCCGTGAGACCAGGTTTTACCCTATTTCCAAAAGCGTTTTTAACCTTTGGGGTTTGGGAGGCCCGGCCCGGGGCAGAGGAAGGAGAAAACCCCCGTCCTGATTAACAAGGGGCACTGTTCCCCAAGCCCCATTGGCCCCGTGGGAACGTGCGAATTTTTTGTAGCCGTGGAAAAACCCCGAGGGGGCGGGGGCGGCCCCAATTTTTCCCACTCTGGGTAAAGTTTTAAAGTATAGGTTAGCGATTGGGGAAGGTTTTGGGGCGCTGTTTGAGACCCCCTCCTGTCCTGTGCGGAGGGGTTGCCCGCTGTAGGGGGGGGTGGGCCTGTGTGTTTCCCCCGGACCCCCACCCCCCCCCTTGGGGAATCTTTTTTGAAACTTTCCGGGGGAAAAAAACGCCCGGGGGGGAGAGGGGGCTCCCTGCCTGGGGGAGGGATGGGGAAACAGCTCCCCCGACCCGTGCGGGTGGTTTTTTAAGCCATACCTGCCCCCAATTTTTGGCACTCTGGTTTGGCCCTTTTTGGTTCTGGAGTTAGAGTCACATGGCGTAAGGGGGGTTAAAGGGGAAAAAAGTAGCCTGGGGACTGATTCGGGTTCGTGACCCTATTGGGGAGGGTCAGTTGGAGCTCCCGGGAAAATCCCAGTTTGGTTTTTAGGCTGGGGCCCTAGGGGGGCATGGGCTCAAACTGTCCCCCCCCGGGATGTGGGCGAAGAGTGCTATTGCTTGTTCGTCCTCCCCCCCCAAGACAGGGGGCCCACTCTTGTTCGGCCAGTTCCTTCCCTTTCTGGGGGGCCATCCCAAGTGGTTTTACCCAATGGGGCGTCCCTGTGAGCCCGTGGTCAGCCCCGCGGGGATGAGCTGGGACGATCCCCAGCGGGCCCAGGGGCCCCCTGTTATGTCCTTGCACCCGAAAGGGGGGGGGAGCGTGTGGACCGTTTGGTTTTCCCCCCCCTGCTTGGGATGGTGGGTTTCCACCCCCTTTTCAGAGGGGGTCCTTGGGTGCAAGGGGGACCACGGGGTGCGTGTGGGGACAAATCCCCACTTTTTTCACGGGGGGAAAGAGGGGCTGGGGGGGTGGGGGCTGCCCGGTTTTGCCCGGGGATTAGGGCCTTTTTAGAGCCCTTTTGGGCCGCAAGGAAAGGGCCCTTTGTGAACCCTGGGGAGGTCACCCGTGGGTTGACAGAGGCCCCCAAATTTTTGGGCAGAGTGGCAATATTGGTCGAGGACCCCGTCCTGACCGGGCAAGAAATCGTTTCCCCTTTTTGGGGGTGTGTGTTACCCCCGTTTAGATGTGCTGGGTTGGGTCCGGTGGGGAGCGGACAAGGGGGGGGGCCCTTGGGGGCTTTTCCCCGGCAAACCCCGTGTGCCACCCCAGGTTTCACCCCAAATGGGTAGAATTTGGGGGGGTAACCTCCGGGGGGCCCAGCCCTACTGTTTACCGAACCCAAGGGTTTATGGTGCGTTGACCTTGAAAGGGGAAACCTGGCCAAAGTCGGGGGGGAGGTCCCGGTCCCCATTGGGTGTCAGTCCCGGCCCCAAAACGAAAGGGGGGGAAAGCCCGGAACCCCCCCTGGGGAAAAGCCCAAGGGCCTCCCCCCGCAGGGGGACCGGCCCCGGTAGCGGGAAGACCCGCAGAGGGTTTGGCCCCGCCCCGAAAATTTTTCCCTTTCCCCTGGGGGGACTGGGGTGGGTTTTCCCCGGGGGGGGCTAAAATAGAGATCCCTCCCCCGGGAAAAACCAAAATTTTTTCCCCCCCAAAAAAGGGGGTGGGGGAGGGGGGTCCCACAGAGAAGGGAGGAGGGGGGAAAAAAATGGGGGCCCCGTTTAGGGCCCTCTCCGAGTTTGGGGGCCCGGGGAAAAGGCCCCGGGGGCGGCCTTCCCCTTTGGGAGGGGCTGCGCCCGTGCGAAATCCCCACAGCACGGAAGGATGGGTTGCCATTCCCTTTTTCCCTTTCCTCGCGCTTTGGGGCACCTGGGAGGCGACGTCGTTTCCCCTTTTCCCCCCCCTTCATGGGCCGGGTTTTTCTGGGACGAACGTCGCCTCCGCCCATCAAACGTCTAACGACGCATCGCCCCGGTCCGTATCGGGAGGGAAACATGAGCTTTCCCGGGGTGGGAGAGTCTCTTAACCCAGGCCCAATCCCGCATCATGTTTTCCCCGCCTTCGTGGTATGGCACCCCGAGGCCCTGGAAAACCCCGGTTTGGGAAACCCGCAAAAAAACCGACCCCCCAAAGAGAAAGGAAAGACAGGATCGGGCTTAGAGGGGAAAAAATCGAACGAATCGGGGGGTTTTCCCAGTCGAATCGGTACACAGTATGTAAGAAAACATTTAAAAACAAGCCCCATGCAAAAAAATAAGGGAAAAAGGGTACCGGGTTTAATAGCCCAAAAAAAAAAATAAGACGGACAGAGCGTAAACCCGCAAAGGGGGGGGAGAGCCTTGGCCCAAAAGGGAAAGATTAAGCGCTTATAGTTTTTTGAGGGTTTGGTTTTTGGGTTGTGAGGGGTGGGCCCTTTTTCACCGTTAGCCGCGCGAAATTTGGGCCCAAAAGAGCAAACCCAAAAGGCCCCAGTTTTTATCAGTTTGACAGGTACAGTATATGGGCACCAATTTTGGTTGTAAGCAAATTTTACCCGGGGCTAAAAAGGAAGTGCTTTGGACACATTGCGTGTCTGCTTTTTGGGCTCGGTGAGTGTTTTAAAAAGAGTTAAAAAATTGTAATGTGGTTTTTTTTCCCTTTAAAAAGAGCATTTCATTCAAAAATCACCAAAAGTCTTTTATATTCTTTGTTTGCATTTTGCCGGGTAGCGTGAAATTTATATTAATTTATACGGGCAGATTTTTTCCCCCACTTGTCTCTGAGAATCTCCCACCCAAAGGTTTTTTTAAAGGAGAGGGGGGGGGGTTTTGGGCCCAAAGGGGTTGGGGCAAACCCCTTGAAAAAAGGAAATGAGCCAAACTCTGGAAAACCACTTTGCCCCCTGGGTTTTAAAAAACCCAACCCGATTTTGGGAAGTTATAACCCAAACCCCTGGTGTGTGTGTTGTGAGGGGGGGGGGGCATGGGAAAAGGAAAAGAAAAAGAGAAATTTGGAAATTTTACCCCCGTTAGGGTTGTGAGTATGTTTATGGATGTCTGAGTTAAAAAAGGAAAATTTTTTAAAGGGGGAGAAAAATTAAAATGGTAATTTTGAAAAAAGTTCAGTCCAAAAATCCTTTCCCCGGTAAAAATTATTTTCTCCCCAAATTTTTAACCCAAACCCCCCCAAAATTTGTAAAAAGAAAATTAGTACAATAATTTAAAAACCCCATTAAAACCCTTAAGCGCCCTTAAAGTTCAGTTTAAAAATTATTTTTAAAAACTATCTGGGGATCCTTGCAAAAAATAAGGATATTTAAAATTGGTGTGTGTGTGTTTGGGGGGCGTGGGGTGGGGGGTGGTTCCCCTGGTTTTCCCATGATATGCTGTGCATCTCGACGATGAACAGAAACAAGGGATAATTCATGAAATGATAAAATGCAAAAAACCATCACAATAATTATTGTGAATAAAAATTTTCACTTGAATATATAATAAAATTAAAATTTAATATTATATATAATATATATAATATATATATATCAAAGGAATGCTTTCCCCACATACGCACACAAATAAAGGTGATACACAAAATATCTATCAAAGAATAAGATACTAAGTATAATGTGATATTAACAATAGATATTAATATTTATAAAATATCCCCAAGACATTAAGAAAATACTATCATCTCATCTGAATGAGTACCATGAATGGAAATATTTGAGTAAATAATCCATGAAACAAAGACACATAATTGAACAGTACTGTAGATGGAAAAAGCTTCGACACAACTGGAAAGACAGCCCCAAAACTTCAGCTCATTGTCAAAGCATAAGTTGAGCTGCAATTGAGTTTGGTGAAGTAAATGCAGCCAAATAGTTCAGTGAGTATAATTTTGTGTTTGTTGAATAATACTACTGTTAGTATAAATTTTTAAAAATTCTGTTATCACAGTGTTTTCCTCCCACTAAAACACACAACCGAAAACTGACAAAATCCAAACATATTTTAAATAGAAGTCTGTTTTTGTTGTATGTTTTAAATTAAATAACATATGTTCTTTTTCAGACATTACTCACTTGCAAAGCGGGCCCCCCCCCCCCCCCCCCCCACCCCCTCAAACCCCCCCCCCCCCCAGGCAGGCATCAAGACCTATTCAATGATCCAAAAAGGCCGGTAAAAACACCAGGTAGCGACAGCATGTTATTCCCGGGATCCAGGAAACCTGTGTGCCCAAAAAAGTTTTTGGTGTCTTTTTCTCTCCCTGTGAATCGAATCATTTGTAAGAATAAGATGAAATGCACCCACCTTAATTTTTCTACTTATTTGGTTCTTCTAAAATTTTAATCAGGACTGGTTTCATGATGGAAAAAAAGCTAGAGGACTGAAAGGAAAAAAAAGATTCATATACTGTCATTTTAGCTACAACTGATTTGCTCCTCCTGGGAACCTTTGTCGTGGTTTCCCCATCACCTACCCTTTTCTGTATAATGCCCCAATTGCATTTGTTTAACTTTTTTTGCATAATTTTGCAGAAGCTGATCAGCCAAGACCACTGTAACTTATTTTTGGCTGTAATCCTTCAATATTTTTTCAAAAACCAAAAATTTTTGAAGAAGTCTCTATCCACCAACCTGCCCTTATTTTGGGGAAATCGGTTATTCATTCCTTTTCTGCCAACTTTACAGGAAGTTTTAGCGATTTTTAATTTATTTTGAAACTGACATTCATTTTAATAACAAAACACAAATTTCCTGGTCCAAACTTGTGAAAAGTTACTGAAATACATCTTTGCAGCATGTTTTAAGTACCAATAAACATCTTTTTTTTTTTCCGCTGGCAAATTGAAGATTTTCAAAGTTTGAGACTGATACTTAAAATTCAGTTAATTCTCTGCCTGAAAAAAATTTCAGTGCATTTTTTGTGATATATTCAGCAAGATATTTTATTATGAAATGCAACTGTCCTATTCTTTTCAGTGCTGTAGACCTTCAAAGTTTCTATTCTGTGCAGATTGACATGGCTGATTTTCTATTTCCCCCTACTTTGACAGGCATATTTTCCAATTTCTTTGCTGCCGAAGTGTTATTTTTTTCTTGTGCAATATGCCATTATCATATGGTTTTTAAAAGTATATGAAGTTTTCATTAACAGTACCCTCACGGACAGTACAGTATGACTGTGAAAATGTGAAAATATTAAGTACTAACAGCATGTACACATCGTTACATCTTTAAAATGGAATATCTTCAGAACCAATCAAGATATTCACTTACTCTTTTTTTTTGTTTTTCTTAATTGTCATGTTGTTTGCCAAAAATCACATTTCAGTCATTGTAATGAATATTAAATTTTCACTGCCGCCACCTACAGACATTTGCATAGAGTCTACCAAAAGTTTGCGCTTGCTCTTGCAATCCTGATGTTCACTTCATCGTCGATGGTCGCATTTCGTGACAGTGTGCTGCCAAGGTATGTGAACCGCTCCACCGCACTCAGTCTCTGACCTTACTGTGATGTTGGGCTCAACGTGGGGTTTCCCTGGGCTGGTGATGGAGAACTTCAGTTTTCCTCGTGCTGATGGGTAAGGCCGAAGTTCCTGCGGCAGTGGCAAAACTTGGCGACGCTGAGTTGCATGTCAGCTTCAGATCCAGCGTTGAGGGCACAATCATCAGCAAACAAAAAGTCTGATGATGTCTGTCATGACCTTCGTTTTTGCTTGAAGCCTTCTGAGGTTAAACAGCTTGCCATCTGTTCGGTACTTTAGGCCGATCCAACATCGCCATCGTCTGAAGGCATCAGTAAGGCATTGCAGAGAACATGAGGCTGAACAGTGTTGGAGCCAGAACGCAGCCTTGCTTGACACCATTTGTGACAGGAAAAGGAGCAGATGTTTCGCCATTGTCCTGGACTAGAGCCAGCATGCCTTCATGGGAATTGGCTGGACCAAGGAAATAAATTTCTGAGGGCATGCGTACTTTGCCATGATCTTCCACAGTCCCTCTCTACTCACGAGTGTCGAAGGGCTTTAGTGAGGTTGACATAGGTGGGAGAACAGATCAGCATTTTGCTCCTGACATTTCTCTTGCAGCTGCATTGCAGCAAACACCATGTCCGGTGGTTCCCGCTCTTTTCAGAATCCACATTGGCTCTGAGGCAAATGACCTTGGTCAAGGTGTGTCTGTGAGGCGGGTTTAGTAGGATCCTGGCAAGTATCTTGCCTGCGATGGAGAGCAAGGAAATGCCCGATGGTTATCACATGCACAGGCTTGCCGGTTCCCCTTTCGCTGGTACAAGTGAATGATAGATGCATCTTTGAAATCCTGGGGGATCATCTCTTCTTTCCACATGAGTGAGACAGCTGATGGAGCTTCTCAGTCAGCACAGTGCCTCCATCCTTGTAGACCTCTGCTGGTATGGAGTCTGAGCCAGGTGCTTTGCACTGGATAGCAGACGGATTGCTTTCTGGTCTCAGAAGTGTTGGCGATCATCCAGTGCTTCGTTGATGGGACTTGTGGGAGACTGTCTATGCTTCATCATTTATGGAGGGAAGGGCGATTTAAGACACTGTTGAAGTGCTCAGCCCAGCGGCACTGAGGAGGGGAGGAGCCTGAGGATGTGGGGCCGTAGACCGTCTTTAAGGCATCATAGAACCTCTTCATATCGTGCTGTCAGAATATCCCTGGATCTCATCAGCTTTGTCACTCAGCCACTTATCCTGCATCTGACGTAACTTTGGCTGAACAGTCCTGCGGATGGCATTGTACGCATCCTTTTTTGATGTGGATTTTGGGTTTGCTCAGGTAGGCTTGATGCCGACGGCGTTTCTCATCCAGAAGCTGCTTGATTTCATCACAGTTTTCATCAAACCAGTCTTTGTGCTTTCTGGTCATGGGTCCCAGGGTCTCTGAAGCTGTACTATAGATCAGCTCGCGCAGGGTCCTCCAAAATCAGACTTACATTCTGTTGGTCCAGAGAGGCGGATTCCACAAATCTTCAGCAGCTCCACAAAGGTCGGTTTGATGGTGATGTTTTTCAGCTTAGCAATGTTGAGCCGTTTTGGAGCCTTCTGGCCTTGGGGGGCATCTCTTGGGCTTTGGATTCGAATATTCAGCTTCGAGACTACAAGGCGATGGTTGTCCAACATTTCGGCACCGCACATGTCTTTGTCACACTACATCTTCCCTATCCCTTTTCCTGACGAGAGTAATCGATGAGATGCCAATGCTTTGAGCGAGGGTGCATCCATGACGTCCTGTTACGGTAGGGAGGCAGAAAACTGTGTTGGTTATCAGCAGTTCGTGCTCTGCACGGGTTTCTGAAAAAAAAGCATCCTTTGGGTTGCAGTGGCCACGCCATGCTTTCCAATCACTCAATCCAGGAGATGTAGTCAGAGCCAACTCTAGCATTGAAGTCCCCAAGAATGATGAGTTGTCCCCTTACGGGGATTAGCAGCAATGACAGAGTGAAGGTCCTCGTAGAACTTCGCCTTCACTCATCCGGGTTGGTCATGGTTAGGGCGTAGGCACTGACAATGGTGAGGTGCTTTCTGGGCCAGATGCCATGGGAGTTTCATGGTCATAAGCCTATCGTTGACTCCCTTTGGGATTCCAGCTAGCTTGGGCTGACTAGTGCTGTTTTTACTGCAAAACCATCGCCCAGCCTCACGTCGCTCTTCGCTCTCCTCATCCACTCCAGAAGAAGGTGTAACCCAGATCCCCGTTCGCAGCAATCGCCTTCGCCTGCAAGCCGAGTCTCCACTCAAGGCTGCGGTTGTCGATGTGGTATCTGGCGAGTTCGGATGCAACTAGTGCCGTTCTCCTTTGGGGTCTGTCCGCGATATCTAATGTCCAGGAGAGTCCTTATGTTCCAAGCACCAATGGTGAGAGAACGATCCTTGTTTTTTTTCTTTTCTTTCTCTTTGATTCGACCACTGATGTAGGGTCCCCGCCAGCCGCAGTATGCTGGCCAGGGTGATATGGGACAGGCAATTTTTAGGGCACCTTTTCTGACCCCTTCCTCAGCCAGGGAGGTGAGCAGGCGCATTCCTAAAGAGGGCTGCTCAGACGCTCAGACGGCTGCCGAGCTCCATTCGCTGCTCCTGTCGATGAAGAACAACCTATGGCCTGAGCCGCCTGCATGCAGGTCTGCGGCTGCGACTGGCAGTGTACCCACACCTGTCGTTTCGTCACTCGCCTGTCACCACAGGACTTGGGGGGTGATAGAAATGATGAAGGATGAAAGGTCAATAAGGATGACTGATGACTTGCGCGATGAGTTTGTTTAAAGTGAAGAGGAGTTGCGCAACATCGACCTCACTCTCTCGTCCGGGTCCACCAATTTCCAGTGGCAAGACTAAGTCGAGACGACTGGAGGATGAGCACGGATGCAGTGGATTGACCAGAATACCTTTCGGTGTCTCATCTTGCTCTCTGCACTCCACAGTGCGTTGCTGTAACCGCCTTCCTCTCCGTTGAAACCGATGGGTTTCTTCCGCAGATTCTGCCGGATCCAGACTTCGCATGCAAGGGCAGACACACCCCCGGGGACCAACTGCGTGTGGCATGCACACAGCACGGTGGAGCTAGATGGCCGTCGGTGCTCTCCTGAGCCAACGCCCTTATATATATATATGCAACCAAAACACGTGGTGTTTTCGTTCTCGTCAAGATAGGATTACTGAAATTATCTTTTGGCCCGCTTTCCAAAACATCTGTTAAGACTTCAATGATTCAGAATAACGCTGCCAGACAGATTTGCAGAGCTTCTAAATTTTATCACGTTTCTCCTCTCTGTCAGTCTATCCACTGGTTGCCTGTTTTGACAGAATAGACCATAAGCTGTCCACTGACTTGTTCTGTAGTCAATGGATCTGGCCCAGAGTACTTTCTAAACCCCTCCATATCTAAACTCCTCTCACCAGCTCCATTCTTCCACTGATACTGGACTTCTCAGGATGCCTCATGTCTTAAGACCCAACTGACACAGATCATTCTCTTTTCAATTGCCATGGACGTGGAATAAGATCCATGACAACCTCCATTCTGATTCCTTCTCCTCTTTCAAAATCTGCTATCAGAACTCTCTCTCCCTCAGTAATGAGTTTAATTGTGGCAGGACTACTAGTTTGCATATCATGTGCTTGATTACAGATATGTATGTTTGTTCTTTAGTTTAGCGTCTTTTCACTTTTGTGATATTAGACAATTTAAAAAAAAAAAAAAAAAAAAAAAAAAAGTGGGGGTGGGGAGAGGCGAAAGAGAAGTCAGGATAATACAGAAAAGGTAGAAAACTACCAAGAAATGCATAACTAACATGAAATTATCTTTAACAGTAACAATCAAATAATGAAAATAATAACTGAAACCATTAAACATGATTATGAAGAATATTAAAGGAATGTAGAAATCGGGCTAGGAAACTAATGCCTTGAAAGTTCTACTAAAAGAGCCTCGTTAGAAAATATGTATGTGTACACATACACATGCATGTGTATATATGTGCATTTGTGTTAGTATAACTGATCTTGCACTGCGTGTCCTGTGCATGTGCGCGCGCGCGCGCGTCCGCATGTCTATGAGGCTTTGTGTGTGTGTGGCGTGTCTGTGTGTGTGTGTGGAGGGGCAGCTGCTATGTATATATATATATATATATATATATATATATATATATATATGCATGTTAAAATGGATTTTTTTTAAAATGTGCAGTATGGTATGTTTGTGTGTGTGCGTGTGCGCGTGTCTGTGTGGTTTGATTTGTCACATTTTGGTGTGTGTGTAACATTGATGTAATGTGTTATGAAAAAAAAAAGTGTTTAAAAAGTACCAAAAGCAGATTTGTGGACAGTGAGCAACATAAGTATCCATTATTAACCTTTCCCGTACGTCGTGGGTGTGAAATCACCCAGACAAGTGTTTTTGCTCTGTAACTCAAGTAATATTGAAGCCACTTCCACATAATTTCATGACTTTGTCCATAATATAGTTTACTACATATCCACTGAACATTATTTTCTTTTATACATAAACAAAGAAGTTATTAATCAATTAATGTCCCCAGTACGTCGTGGGTGTGACGACACCCATACTCCCAAAGAATAAACCTTGCAACGCCGTACGTCGTGGGTGTGGAGCCACCCATGCAAAGCTTGCGCGCCACGCGTTGTCGACGTGACGTCACTTGGGCTCGCTACAGAGAGAGATCAGAGTGACCTTGTCTTTTGTTGATCGTATCCCGGTTTCAAGTCTGCGGCAAGTTTTACTCTAAAGTTGTAACTAATTTCAGAAAACAATATTTATTGCACTAGATATCTTCAACAATATTGAATGAACTGTTTTTCTTGTAGAGAATGATCGGGAAGCAACTGATTGATAACTTTTTATCTAGTTGGATTAAAGTGCCTTTCTAAAGAACTGGATATTTTTGTAAGTCTGAAATCAATTGATCTAAAATCTAGTTGATATAGAAATTTTATTCTTATCCTAATCTGTTCAAAGTAGAGAAAACCCGACTATGGCTAAAAAAAAGAAAGATAGTTGATATAGAAATTTTATTTTAATCCTAATCTGTTCAAAGTAGAGAAAACAACACCCTCCCTTCTCACGGGCAAAACTTATTTCACAATGCGCCTGGTCAAGCACTGGAGTAAATAGCCTACACGCACAAGTGGAAACTGCGCATGCAAGTCTGCTGAAGAAAAGTCAAATTTGCTTTACGGACAGGTGTGGTTACTGTGCACCCACGACGTACGGCAAGGTCTTATTTCTTCAGTGAAACCATGGGGTGCCTACACACCCACGACGTACAGCGAAGGGTTAGTTCGTACACAGAAACCATGGGTGCCTGCACACCCACGACGTACAGCGAAGGGTTAGTTCGTACACAGAAACCATGGGTGCCTGCACACCCACGACGTACAGCGAGGGGTCATTCCTTCTTAGAAACCATGGGTTTCTGCACACCCACGATGTACGGCGCGCAAAATTTTAGGCGACGTACGGGAAAGGTTAATACCAGCCGCCATGGCGAAGTGGTTAGCGTTATGGACTGACAGCTGGGAAGCCCGCTCCTACCCCAGTGTTGAGTGTTATGGGCTTAAAAGGAGGAGTTTGTATTATACTTCATGTTTGGTGATACACATACTTACCATGTCGAACTGATGCATACTAGGGCCTATCGGTTTAAATGAAAGACTGGGGACCAACAGTTGAGTACTTCACAGATGCATCTTTGGGTGTGAACTGTGTGTCCTCTAAATTTCCTGACCAACACTGCAAGTGTCAGTATCTCTCAGGCTTGGTTGACACCAGAATATCATGACAGAATGCGGAGAGTTCAGCCCTGTCACGTAGTCCCAAACCTAAATGGACCTCCATAGCAGTATCATCATTATCCTCCTCCTCCTCCATCATCATCAATATAGTCCCAAATTATGCGGCCTTTCATGCCCTACTCTCATGGTGACCTCAGTTTCGATACCCTTCCACTTTTGCAGAAACAGGAAGACACCTGATAAACATTCAAAACCTACATCAGAATCATGTACACTGGAACAATTGAACCAGCAGAAATCATGAAAGTTCCAATCACAAACACACAAGACAATATTCCTTACACAAGTTACTGTTCCAAACAACCTCAACAATCAACATGCAACAAACAAGCCTCAACACAACCATTCAGTCAAAGACCCCAAAAGAATCAGAACAAGAGAGGCAAGGCCTTCAAGACTCACTTGTGATACACTTTAAAAAAAAAAAATCCAAGCTTTTTATGTATTGAGTATAATGCATTTACTGTTATATTATATTTTTTTGTATTCTCTAAACTTGGCACTTTGATCTGATATTCAAACCCAACAAAAGATCTGTCATTATTATCATTTTTTGTTCAAACAGGAACTTCTTTTGCTAAGCATGGAAGTTTTCTTTATTGCAAACGTTTTGGTGCAGAGAGTAAAATAAGGGAAATTACTCTGTAATTAATGCTGGGGACTTAGTTGCTTTAAACTGATCTTTTCTCTCTTAAACATTACATTTTGAAATTATCTCAATACATAAAAAGCTTGGATTTTTTTTTTTTAAAGTGCATCACAAGTGAGTCTTGAATGGCCTTGCCTCTCTGTTTCAAAATGTAATGTTTAAGATGAGAAAGATCAGTAAATTAAGTCCCCTAGCATTATTAGAGTAATTTCCCTTTTTTTACTATCTGCACCAAAACGTTTGCAAAATAAATAAAACTTCCATGCTTAGCAAAAGAAGTTCCTGTTTGAAACAAAAAATGATAATTATGACTGCTCTTGTTGTTGGGTCGAATAGGCAGATCAAAGTGCCAAGTTTAGAGAATACAAAAAATATAAATATAACAGTAATGCAGTTTGCATATAATCAGGCTTCTTTTTTTTTTTTTTTTTTTTTTTTTTTGTGCCCATCCCAGAAGTGCAATACTGTTTTAAACAAGATGACTAAAAAGAACTGAATTTTCCCTATTTTTTATGCCTAATTTGGTGTCAACTGACAAAGTATTGCAGAGAAAATGTCAATGTTAAGTTTACCACAGACACACACACACATACAAACGAACACCCGGGTTAAAACATAGACTCACTTTGTTTACACAAGTGAGTCAAAAAAGCCTGGAAGACTGACTGAAACTGTAACACAAAATACATAGACATGTCTAAAAGACAGCAATATTAAATAGAACTGTTCAGTGTTCTATATATTGACAGCCTCAATTTTTCTTTTTAAAAATGATACAAGAAAACTACTAATCAGTTCTTATACTGAGATTGTATTAAAATTTGTTTTCAAAAGGTTATTTGAAAGATTTCATTTCATGGGACGGATGTGATATAATGTTACTTTTTCTGATGACTAAACATGGATCAAATGTATTATATAATGTTGAGATAAGTAATGTCCCTTTATAACCTCCATATCTCTTGGTGGTATCCAAGCATGGCAGAATAAACGACCAAGACTGTTACTCTGTGTTCAACTTTGTTACACATCAGCAGCATGTTTTTGTATGCTACATAACAGACAGATCTGTGATACACACAACAGAAGACATTCCACCCCTGCATGATGGCAAACACACCGAACTTCAACCACAATCAACACCATGCTGGACATCACAAGTATTTCTCTTCATCCAACGATCTGTGTCACTCGCCTATGTTTTGGTAATCCCTAAGTTTGTTATTTCAGAGTGTTCATCTTCCCAGCCATCCTAAACAACAAACAGGGTTGATAATACTTTTGTTCTGTCAGTGTTGTCTGTTGTGTATGCATACCACTGTATCAGTTATGTCTGCACTTTTTGATCAACTTCCTGATTAAATAGTAAACAGCACTGTCCCTTGCACAGCAGTAAATCAATATTTTCAGAGGGATGCCAACAGCTGGTTTGACTAGAGAGTCCACAGGACTCTCGATCAGGCATTTTAGGTGTCCCCATGATCTAACAAGTACCAATCTGCCGCAGGTCAAAAAGTATTCTTTCATCCAAACACATCACACACTGCCTTACAATCAGTTCACACACACACACACACACACACACACTGAGTGAAAGAGAGACACACATGCACACACATTCTCACTTGTTGAGAGAGATACACATGCACATACACACAAGAGAAAGAGAGATAGATAACCTGATAAGATACACATGCAAACAAACACACACACCCTCACCCCTCCCCCCCCCCCCCAATCCCCCACTCTCACACAGTGACTGAGTGAGAGAGAAAGAGTGAGGATTGAACCGTTGAAAACAAAAAGCCTTACATTTACAAGGATGATTTTTGGAAGTTTGTCAATCCTGTCACAAATGCATTTAATTTCCGAGAGTTGCATGATGGCCCGAATCAAATTTCACACAAGTTCTGGACTTCATTACATGCGTGTGTCCTTGGGGTACTGCAGTGGCCATTTGAATGAAAGAATCGTTCTCCCATGAACGTTAATCAATGCAGCAGGAGGAGTTTGTATTATACTCCATGTTTGGTGTTACATATACTTACCATGTCAAACTGATGCAAACTAGGCCTATCGGTTTGCTCTGCTTGGCCAAATTTCACGCGGCTCACAGTGAAAAGACGAGCAGTCTTGCCCGGTCTGCTCTTAGCCAATCAAATGCCTCTAAAACCTATAAGCGCTGAATCATTCCGTGGCCATCGAAGAAAATGCCCCATGAGAACCACGGCGGAGACGCGGGGACGGACGGTCAGGCATTCGAGTTTGACATGGTAAGTATATGTAACACCAAACATGAAGTATAATATAAACTCCTCCTTTTGGTGCCATATACTGTACCATGTCAAACTGATGCAGAATTTAAAGCAAATGGAGAAGGGCAACGCCTACTGGTTCGTATGGGGAGCCCTTGTTACCGAGACGGCAGTGTTAGCCACGACAAAGGAAATCCCCTTGGAACCTTCAGCCCTGGTCATGCGGAAATCCCTGAGGTAGAAGTTGATGAATGAATTCTCAGACCACCAGAAGGCTGCCTCCAAGACATGCTGCAGTGGCACTGAGTGCTGGAAAGCAGCCGAAGTAGCTATGGCCCGCACTTCGCGTGCTCTGGGATGAAGACATCTGATATCCCTATGAGCATGAGAGTAGGCTCTACGAATGACTTGGGAAACGCAGCGGGAAATGGTGCCTGCAGCGATGTCTTTCTTGTAATTCTCATTGAGGGAGATGAGCAGACGCCTCTGAGAAGAACGCCTATAGCGAGACCTATCCCAATAGTATTTGAGACACCAAACATGGCAGAGATGCTTATCCTCATCATCTTGGGCAATATCAGACAAAGGTCTGACCCTCAGAGAGGGGGAAGGGACCTCAGGGTCTTGGTTCTTAGCCAGAAACTCTGGAAGGAAACGAAGAGTGATGGAACCATCTCTGTGGAAGGCCAGATCTTGTTGCATTCCACTAAGACCATGAATCTCGCTTCTACGACAGCCTGTGGCCAGCAACAGAAGAAAAGTCGTCTTGAGGGTGAGCAAGTCGAAAGGAATAGTCCCCAATGGCTCGAAGGGCTGTTTTCGAATGAAATCCAGCACCAGGAACAAGTCCCAGAGGGGCACTCTTCTGGGGTTTCCAGCTTCCTTCAGAGAGGCACCCCTAGCTACCTCTCTGAGCAGGAAATCCACTTCAAAGGCGGGACCACCTAGCTGTTTGATTGTGGTACAGATGGCAGACTTGTACCCTTGCACAGAACTAGCAGACAGGTTGAGAACCGAGGAGCAGTGAGCCAGAAAGTTGGCCAGCTGCATGCTCGTAGGGTTAGTAGGGGGAAAGTCCTGAGCTGTACACCACCGCAACCATTTCTTCCAGCAAAAGTCATACACAGTCTCCATTCCCTCCCTCCTTGCTTTGGTGACTATGGAGAGGAGGTCAGAGGAGGCACCCCCTTGGGTCAGCGCAGCCGACACAGAGGCCGACCGAGGGGTCGAAGACTTCAATGGTGATGCTGACAGTTCCGACCGCACAGCACCCATGCGTGCAGGTGGAGCAGTTGAGGATTGGAATGAGGAATGCCCGAACGAGGCTGCCGCAGCAGATGAGATTTGATTTCGAGTTCCAGGGGTGGAACATGTGTCAGGGACTGAAGGTCCAGAAACCAGGGCTGGGCTGGCTATTTCGGCGCAATGAGGATCAGCTGCAGGCGTTCCAATCTGGCTTTCCGTTATCACCTTGGACAGAATTGGAAATGGAGGAAACGCGTAGGCTACTCCAGTCTAGAGAGAGAGCATCCACTGCCCACGCTTCTGGGTCGGCGACTGGAGAGACATAAGTGGGAAGTCTCTTGTTGAACTTTGTGGCAAGAAGGTCCACCATCGGCCGAAACCACCGTTCCCACACCCCCTGAAGGGTGTCCTTGTCCGTGTGGCTGACACTCTTGGACCTGCTGAGAGCATCTGCCAAGATGTTGGCTTTTCCTGCTATGTGTCTCGCTGAAAGTGCAATGCCCTTGCTGTGGCACCAACGGAGGAGAGCCTCAGTCCGCAGGGAGAGGTCTGCTGAGTGCGCTCCACCCCCCACCCCCCACTTTGTTCACGTAACATGCGACCGTCGTATTGTCTGTGAACAAGCAGATGGTCTTGTCAGTGGCCTCCCCCATGAAGTGCAGGAGAGCCCTGCAAACTGCCTCCAGTTTCCGAACGTTGATGTGGCACTGGCGCTCCTCCGGGGACCAAGTCCCTGCTGCATGGAGTGAGTCCATGTGGGCTGCCCAGCCCAGGGAGGAGGCGTCTGTGAAGAGTGCTACCTGAAGAGCAGGTGGGGCTATGGGCATCCCATGTGTCCGAAGAGGGGTGATTAACCACTCTGATGTCACCTCGAGGAACCACTCACCCAGACATATCTGGGTATCCCATGGCTGAGTGCTCAGGAACCACCGTAACCTCAGTGCCCTCTGAGGAGGGCGCTTGAGAACCCTGCCCAGGGGAATGAGAGGTGCCATGGACTCCATCATGCCCAGGAGGGAAGAAAGTGTCCGCACTGTTGCTTGGGAGGAACGGCGCAAGTGGCTGAGGAGGCCTGCCAGACGGTCCCAGCGATCTGGCGTCGGAGAGACTATCATGGACCACATGTCGAATCTCATCCCTAAGAAGTTGAAGGACTGACTTGGGGACAGATTGCATTTCTCCTGGTTCATGAGGAAGCCCAGTTGGGAGCAAAGGTCTAGAAGTCTGGCCGTATGACTCTGGCACAGGGCCTGCAACTGGGCCAAGATAAGCCAGTCGTCCAGGTACACACAGAGACGAATGGATTCCGACCGGACGATGGACACCCATTCCCGCACCACCTTGGTAAACAGGAAAGGGGCAAGGGACAGACCAAATGGGAGGGCCGAGAACTGGAACACCTTGTCCCTCCACATGAACCTCAGGTACTGACGGGATGCCGGATGGATGAGGATATGAAAATAAGCTTCTTTCAGATCAATAGAGGTAGCCCAATTGCCCTGTAGAATGGTCTCTCGAATTTGTGCCTGTGTGTCCATCTTGAATTTCATTTTGGGGAGGAATTTGTTGAGGGGGGACAAGTCCAAGACTGGTCTCCACCCTCCTGAGACCTTTGGGATCACAAACAACCGGCCGTAAAAACCGGGGCCCGGGTCCAAGAGTTGAGATATCGCCCCTATGAGGAGTAGGTGCGATATGTCTTTTTCTAAGACGCTCTCCTGCTCCGTCGAGCTGGGCACATAAGGACGAGGAATGGATCTTAGAGGGGGGCGGTCCTCCGCCCAAGGCAGCACGTACCCCGACTCAAGCACCAATATAATCCAGTCACTCAGTCCCAGAGCACGCCTCTGATGTGCATGCCGTGACAAGTTTCCTACTTGGAGGGGCTGAACGACTGGCAGTGCTGAATCGGGGCCCAGTCATTGGGGGTGCTGCCTTCTGGCCTTGGGCATGGCCGGTCGGCTTGGACGGACATGAGGTGGTTTATTCCTCTGCCGCTGATTCTGCGCACGCCGCTTTGACTTAGGTGGCGTGGTATATGGAGGGGCCCTGGTGGCCGGTCTCTTCAATGGCATACAACCCTGGCGCCCCTGGGAGGTGTGGGCTAAATATGAGGCCACCTCCGTGTTTGTCTGCCCTGTGGCTGACAAAATGGGGCGCATACTGGCCAAAGAGGGAGTGCTGCTGTGCTGGGATGGACCGCAGGGCAGCCCTCTCCTCCACAGGAATGTTAGGCGGAGAATGGCATCACGCCGCGCTAGCACAGTATTGAAGTGAAGGCTGGTAGCTGTGTCTGCAGGTGCCGTGGGACCAGATGCTACCCTATTGCCAAAAGTGTTTAACCTCTGGTCGGTGAAGAGGCCAGGCGGGACAGAGGAAGGAGACCCCGTGTCCTGATTAAACGGACGCTGTTCCCACAGCTCACTGGTCCTGTGGAGGAACGCGTCGAAGAAGGTATAAGCCGTGGAAACCTCGAGGAGGCAGCGGCAGGCCAATTTGTCCCACTCTGCTAACGTTTTAAAGGATAGGGTAGCTGAAGTGGGGAATGTGGTGCGCTGTGAGACCAACATCCTGTCCTGCGCAGAGGGCTCTGCTTCCCTGTAGGCAGGGTGGTCCTGTGTGTACCAGGACCACACCCCTCCCTTGGAGGAATCTTTAAGGAACTTGACCAGGGAAAAAGCGCCCGGGGCAGAGAGGAACTCCCTGCCTGGAGGAGGGATGGAAGCAGCACCCCTGACAGTGCGGGCTGGCTTATTAAGCCATTCCTGCACCATTTCTGGCACTCTTAGTCGCCTTGTGGTTCTGGAGTTAGAGTCAAATGGCCTAAGGAGGTTCAAGGGTAACAAAGTAGCAGCCTGAGGGACTGATTCAGCATGTGTGACCCTATTGGGGAGGGTCAGTTTGAGCTCGGCAAAGTCTGAGTTTGGTTCAGGCTGGTCCCTAGGGAGGCGCGGGCTCAATCTGTCCCCCTGGGATGGGGGCGAAGAGTGCTCATCCGCTTGTTCATCCTCATCTGAAGACAGGGGCTCCCACTCTTGTTCACAGTCCATCCCCTGCTGGGAGCCATCCCAAGTGGATGTACCCACTGGGGCGTCCTGTGAGCTGTGGTCAGCCCAGCGGGGTGAGCTGGGACGATCCCGAGCAGGGACCATGGCCGCAGCTGTTATGTCCTTGACGCCTGAAGTGGGTGGGGAGCGTGTGGAACCATGCTTGGGATGGTGGGTGCCGCACCTTCTCAGAGAGGGCGTCTCTGGATGCAAGAGGGACCCATGAGTGCTGTGAGGGGACAAATACCCAATCAGCTACCTGTAGGACCGAGGGCTGGGTAGGTGGGAACTGCAGGCTCCCCAGGGCCGAGCAGGGCCCCTCGGCAGCCGTCGGTCCAGACAAGGAGGCCGTTGTGACCGTGGAGGTAACCTGTGGGTTGATAGAGGACCGATTTGTGGACAGAGTGGCAATATTAGTCGAGGAGCTCGACCTGACCGACAAGAAGTCGATCCCACTTGTCAGGGCTGTGCGTGTCACCCTGTGAGATGTGCTGGGTTGGGTCCAGTGGGGAGCGGACAAGGGGTTGGCCCCTGGTACTCCCGGCAACCCAGCATGAAGGAAAAAACCTGGCCAAGTCGGAGGGAAGTCAGGTCCGACTTGGGTGTCAGTCCCGCCCGAAGACGAGCGTGCTGACTGCCCGGAACCGCCTGACACGCGCGGGCCTCCCCCAGCAGGGGAGACCAGCCGGACAGTGGGAAGAGCCGAATCCCCTCCCGTGGGGAGACTGGGGTGGCTTGGCCCGGGGTGGGCAAAGTAGAGATCCCCCACCCACCCCTCCGGAACCAAATTTTTCTCCCCCCAGAAGGAGGTGGGGGAGGGGGGTCAACAGAGAAGGGAGGAGGGGGAAAACAGCAATGGGGCCTGTGAGGGCCGTCTCCGAGTGGGGACCCAGGTAACGGCTGGGCGCGGCCTCCCCTTGGGAGTTCGCGCCTAGCTGCGAGTCCCCACTGCCAAGAGAGGACTTGCCACTCCCCCTTCTCCCTGTCTCGCGCTGGGACACCTCGGGAGGCGACGCTCGTACCCCTTCCCCCCCGGTCCCCTTCATGACCGTTTTACTAGTATGAAAGTCGCCTCCGCAATCAGCGTCTAAAGACGCACCACCGCAGTCCTTATCGGGAGGAATCATGAGCTCCAGGCCTAGGAGAGTCTCTTGCCAAGTCTCAATCCCAGCCTCATGATCCCTGCCTTCGTGGCATGGTATACGAGGCATGGTACCCGCGCTTAGGCACCCAGCGAAAATCCGACCCCCAACAGAGAAAGGAAAGACAGGATCGACTTAGAGGTAGAAGAAAACGAATGAATCGAGGGGGCCGAGTCGAATCGAGTACACAGAATGTAAGAATACATTACAGACAAGCCGCATGCAGCAAAATAAGGCCAAATGAATACGCTTAATAGCCAAAAAAAAGTGTAAGACGAGACAGAGCGTAAACCGGACAAGATAGCGTGGAGAGCCTTGGCCAAAGGAAATGATTCAGCGCTTATAGCTTTTAGAGATGTTTGATTGGCTAAGAGCGGACCGGGCAAGACTGCTTGTCTTTTTGCTGTTAACCGCGCGAAATTTGGCCAAGCAGAGCAAACCGATAGGCCTAGTTTGCATCAGTTTGACATGGTACAGTATATGATACCAAATTTACTTTTTCGATGAATCGTACCCTTTCGAAGCTGGCTGGATGACAATGATTCAGAAGCAGCCTTTTCATCTTGTTTGCATTTTGGAGCGTAAGCCACAATAAACAGACATTCAAATTTTGAACTGTATCACAGAATACTCGACAAGCCTTGTTGTCAGCATACCGGACATTGGCAACAGTTTCCTGTGAAGAGGGAAGAGACGAAAGTTATGAACTTTGGAGTGGTAGCAAATTTCACAAAGATAATATGCTGACCAAAAACTAGTGAAACAAGAAGAAGCAAACGCTGTTCTTTGACCATGCTCATTCAGATTTCAATCAGCACCGATTCAACAGTGTGTCCCGCGGACTCCCAAACCGAAACTGTGGTGCATCCTCTCTCATTTTAGAGTCGAGACGCACATATGTGCGTTAACGGAAGCCCTATTTCATTTCCATTGTCATCACTAATCCAAATCTTCTAATGATTAATCTGATTGAAACTGAAGGTTCTTCATTGTTGACCACGAGGTCAAGATGACATATCCATTCTATTTCACGACCTCTTTCAGTTCAAACTATTCAAACTTACTTTATCCTCATCTGTGTAGCCCACAATGCTGTGAATTTATCTCCCATTCCATTTTCAAACACTGACTGTCTGAAATTTTCATGATTTTCAAAAACTCTTTACTCAAAAACTACTGCACCTATCAAGACACTGTAAACTGCAAATGGTGGCTTGAGAACAGAAGTCTCACATCTCGCTCATTTGCATAAAAGTAAAGGCATATGGGATGCCCATGGACATGAGAGGGACTGAATAAAAAAAATGTACTTTACAGGAGGGGGAAGGCGTGTAGGGGGTGCGAGGCTGCAAAAGTCCCTGGTGTGATGGAAAGCTGACACTTCACTAGGGCTCCCCACTGAAGCTGACAAAATCCCCCCCAAAACTTTACGAATCTCAATAACATTTTCAAATGTTGTAGGTTTGGTGCATAAAGTTTCGAATGGCCCTAACGAATAGACATGAACAGAGATAGTGCATGTGCTGTAGGATAATGAGTAATACCACTGAGCTATCGAGTTCACCTAAGTCAGTCAAAAGAAATCAATCTGTGTATGCATTTTGTTGTTTTTGATTCAAAGTGCACCAGATTTAATCAAAACAACTCAGGACGGACTCTCAGCCGAATCTAAGAAACGCATATTTGGCACAAGAGTTGGTTCCGTCAAAAAAAAAAGAAAAATGGACCTTTTTTTTTAGCAGGATGGATAAAAAGAAACCAATTTGTTGTCAATTAATCAGCAGCTGCATTGTAAGAGCCACTGTCAATGACATCCCTAACCTCTATTTTTCTCTCCAGATTTGCACAGATCTCAGGAATGGCCTCTGTGGTAAAATGTAAATTCCATGGTAAAGCGCATTGATCATTTTTTTATGCGTTTTCGTGTAGCTCTCACATCCCTGGATACTGAACCAAGAAAATGGTGAACCAAATCTGGTTTCAGCGGATTCCAAATTTCTGGCGGGTCTTCTGGGATTTGCAAACGAAAGCACGGCAGGTCTTCAGAGTGGGAATGGGTTAAAAATAATATATTAATATACAGTACACATGTCAATAGTGTAGATAGTGTCATGCTATGTGTTCTGTCAAGAATTTGTATTTCTATCAATTGCAAACAAGGAAAACTAATTTACAATGTGCCATTTTCAAACCCAAATGTCCCACAACTGACTGGGAAGAGCCCAATGAAATTTTCTGGATCCGGAACATCAATTATCTAAAAAATTCATAATCTGGAAATGCGGCTTAATTCAGAAGACTTACAACCTATTTCTTGCTTGACTCTAGTCTAATTCTGAAGATTTTTTTTCTTTCCCTATGTTCAATCCCAATTTGGCTATGGTAGACAGTACTTCCAAAGATAGTGATTATGAATTTGTTCAAGATTACCAGTGACACACATGTATGTACACAGACAATGAAAACCGATTTATTGACTCATTTTGTTTATACATAATACACACACACGCACACACACACACACACACACACACACACATATATATATATATATATATATATATATATATATATATAAACAAATGAGCAAAAAATATCTGGTGGGATATGATCAATGAAACTATCAAAAATCAAGTCAATCTATCCTGCAGAAAAAAAGTATGTTTTATCAACTCTGCAGAACACGAAAAAGAAAAACACTGGGTGGTAAAAAGTAAAATGTCTGAAAGCATATTGTCATGATTGATAGTAACTTCAATTTTACTTTTTACTAATTTTAGGGACCGAGGTTTCATGGCTGCAATATACAAGAAATAATTCAAGAAAGCACTTCTGTTCTGCTAAATCAAGCACTGACAAATGACAAGTAATCTTACTGCAGTTCAATAGAGAACAAAAAGGATGAAAATTAACGTTATGTTTCAATCATGGCTGTAAAGACTATCTCAGTAAAGACTATCTCAAGTGTAAATCTGGTGCAAGTCAATGTATCACAGGTGTGTGGGCATGGGAAAGGATAGGCTGTAAACAGAAAATAGCCTAGGTTGCATAACAGTGACAATGTGTGTATATTACTTATGTTGATATGTCAGCAACTGAACTATAGTGAAACGCATCTATTGCATTCTGTGGCAATTTCTAATTCTATTCTGACTTGAGCACTTGACACTATGACAGAAGGTGGTGAAGTGGAGTCATATATTAAAATAAAAAAACCGAGGCAAAGCCTTCAAGACTCACTTGTGCTTCACGCTTTATCCAGTAATGGAATCATGAGAGAGAGAGAAAAAAAAAATTTTTTTCTTTAATTGTTGAAAAGTGGTCTGTATTAAATATGATATATAAAATAAGCTTGGGAGAACAAAATAATTTCAAAAATATCAAAAAAAAGGCATGTACGCGGGATCGAACCATGCATGTTCAGTTCCGAAGCAAGCAGACTAATCTCCACTCCTGTGTGCATTTGATGTCAATTGACTAAATTTAATACTTAAAGCAATGTTGATGTTTTCTTCTTCGTGTGATAAATAGATGTGACTGTAGAGGACATAATAACACTGTTTAAAACATGTTTTTTGTATGTTTAATTATATCTCGATTATTCTTTTATTTCCGCGGTAAAAGGAGGCATACATACCAAAAGAGACATTGCCATTAAGCACACTGCAATACACTGGTAATCTCTTGATCTGTAAGTGCAAGAACCATGCAGTCTATACTGAGCTGAATGGATGGATTCAGTCTTTCTTTTATGTTCATTCCTGTTAATTCTGTGTCCACTTTAGAATATTTATATGCAGTAACACTGTATGTGTTCTGTCCACAATTTGTATTTCATTCCTTTTAATAATGAAGAAAAACGAGGTCATGTTGTCTTCGAAAACAAACTACCTTCCAGTGGGAAGCGGTTTTTAGAATTTTCGGATTTCAGAACGAATCTCAACGAAATAAACCGTTCGGAAATACGGCTTAATTCGGGAGACTTACAACGCGTTATTGCTTTTTTTGTTGGGTTTTTTTTTTCTGACTAAGCGCGTTGGGTTACGCTGCTGGCCAGGCATCTGCTTGGCAGATGTGGTGTAGCGTATATGGATTTGTCCGAAAGCAGTGACGCCTCCTTGAGCTACTGAAACTGAAACTATTGGTATGGCATACTATGTTTAAGCCAAAACTGGTACTGGCAGACAAAGTATTTCCAGAGTGGCCACAGACACACAGAGACAACCGAACACTGGGTTAAAACATTGACTCACTTTGTTTACACAAGCGAGTCAAAATTAGGTATGATCGCACATCAGCATCCTAAATTATATAGCCTATAAATATGGCCGTAAATATATATATATATATATATATAAATATAATATATAACCTAGGTGGCGTAACAGTAACAATGCGTTTCCATGAATACCTAATATCTATGTTCATATGTCAGCAACAGAAAAGTATTTATTACATTCTGCGACAATTTCAAATCTGACACTTGAACACTTCCAAGTCAGGAGTCCAGCCGACAATCGACAACACAAACGTGTTCCGAATTCAAAGATTTCAGGTTGTTCTTTTTCGATGAAGCAGTTGTTCAGCAGTTTTGTGTAAGTAGGCCAGTGATCGTGCACGGAATCAAAAATATGCTGTAAAGAAACAGACATGCTAAATTTCAGAGCAATCAATTTACCTCTTCTTTCTTGGGAGAGCTAGGATTATCGCTGTCAGACATAATGAACTGCACGAAATGGCGGCAAAATGGCGCACGGATTGAATTTGACCAATGAACAGCGTGAATATTTTATTGCCACAACTACAGTGGCCATCAAATTTCTTTCGGTGATTTTTTGTCTGTTTCATTTGAAAGCGACAGCATTTCTTAATAACACATTATCAAATAAATACATGTTTTAATGAGTCTCGGAAAGAACGAGATGTTATCGTCGACAAAAAGAAAAACTGAGGTGGGGGAAAAAAGCGCTGAAGATTTCTGGACTCGGGCTCCCGAGGGAAAAAAGAAAGACAGAGAGTGAAAAAAAATGGTGTCACCATTCGTTTCCGATTTTGCAGGGTTAGCGTCTCTATCAACCGAGAGACATTTACTTTCAGTTTTAGTTAGGCATCCGCTCCCTGAAACTGGAACTCCATATGCACGGCACCGAAACGGCACAGACACGGTATGCTGTTTCGGATACGAAACCTCAATTCACGAATTCGTCACAACGAAACGTCACGGCGGTATCCCACCTTTGCTGTCTTTTGATATATTGCTGAACCACTCAAAGCTTATTCAAGTTATTGCTGATCAATAGTGAACACACACACACACTGACGGACACACACGTGACACTGACACACACCTATTCCCAGTCCGGCAGCCCCGGTGACACACTGACACACACAGTGGCACACCACGGCACGCGCGCGCACGCACACACACACACACAGACAAAAAAAAAAAAAAAATCGCCTAATCCTCTAGT
Source organism: Babylonia areolata (assembly GCF_041734735.1). Taxonomy (NCBI): domain Eukaryota; kingdom Metazoa; phylum Mollusca; class Gastropoda; order Neogastropoda; family Buccinidae; genus Babylonia; species Babylonia areolata. The sequence goes on from NC_134878.1 coordinate 40,629,758, forward strand.
TATACATATCAAGTAAATTCAGGAATTACCTAAAACTTTTTACAGATGGTTCTCTTCTTGACTCTGGTGAGAACGGAATTGAATCATGTCAGTACTGATCACTGTGACTTGGGCCGGTAAACATTTTTATCATCTTTACCGCTCAGTGCTGAACTACTGTGTTGCCATGATGTGAAGTTTTCATCACTTAATAAATAGACAAATAAGAAATGAATAAATAAATCAGATGTATGACTGATGATCATAACTTGTTCGTACTCGTAAAGGACGGGAACACGAAAGCGGCCTCGGTGGGTCTGTTACTGGCTGTGCCGCGGCGGAATAAACAACGACAATTAGTAAAACAATAAAAACTTGAATAAAGAAACAATTAACTTGAAATGCATGTATGAACTTGAATGCAAGACGGGTGCAATAGCCGAATGGTTAAAGCGCTGGACTTTCAATCTGAGGGTCCTGGGTTCGAATCTCAGTGCACCTGGTGGGTAAAGGGTGGAGATTTTTCCGATCTCCCAGGTCAACATATGTGCAGACCTGCTACTGCCTGAACCCCCTTCGTGTGTATGCGCACGCAGAAGATCAAATACGCACGTAAAAGATCCTGTAATCCATGTCAGCGTTCGGTGGGTTATGGAAACAAGAATATACCCAGCATGCACACCCCTGAAAACGGAGCATGGCTGCCTACATGGCGGGGTAAATAAATAAAAACGGTCATACACGTAAAATGTTACATGTCTGTCTGAGTGTGTATGCGTGTGCGTCTGAAATCTGATTGAATGACACAGGAAACGACTCGAAATGATGAGCGCCCAGTGGCAGCCGTCAGTGGGCTCTACCCTGGTAGGCAGCCTGTTGTGCAAATGTCCCCGTGTATGTAAAGCGCTTAGAGCTTGGTCTCTGAAGGAGGATAGGCGCTATATAAGTATCCACATCAATCAATCAAATAGTGAATGGATGATTGGATGAATAATACTAAACTACCTCTAACATGATGATACTAGATAAATAAATGAATGAATGACCAGAATTAGATTTTGTTCTCTCCGAGTAGAGGAGTCTGTGATACATACGGATTACAAGCAAAACGGTGAAATTTGGCACACAACACACACTAGCACACACACACATACACACTGATATATATATAACAAAATCGTACTCAGCAAAGTCATAGCAAAACAGGTCCCCCCACCCCCACCCCCCACACAAAAGGGGCTTTCCACACACACACACACACACACACACACGTGCGGTGCGCTCACGCATGCACGCACCCGGCCTATGCACCCTTTTTGTATACACCATTGCACAAGGCATCAAAACTGAGTGGTGGTGAAGTCAATATAAATTAACATATTGAGCTGGAAAACACACACACAACCAATTTTAAACAAGCACGAAATAGGAGCATCAGTTACGGACACAAAAGCATCAATTTCAGTCAATAAAAAAAAAAATGAATCATTTTACATCATGCACTGAGTAAAGTTAGCATCCTTAAAGTGAAATAAAACGTCTCAACTCGAATTTAGATTCAGAAAAATAAAATCAAGTTCACAGTAAAATTAACACCCTTTTAGTATAAATTTGTTTTATATTTTGTCAATATTGTCTTCGGTAGATACTGTTAAATCTAGAACATCTAGAATATTTGCGAAAGTGAACCAATCTGCTTTTTATAGTCAGTTGCACTTTGGGATGGTATCCTGGATAGTATTTTCTAATTGATTTTTTTTCGTTCATAATAATGGATATTGGAACATGGTCACCTCCTACTCAAACTAGGCGTACGATAGCTCAGTGGTCAAAACGTCTGCCAGAAAATGTGACTTTGTCCTGAAGTGGCGACCACCCTGGAGACGCGGGTTCGAATCTGCTGACCAGGAATGGGCGACTGTTTGATACACTGTTACAGCCCGATACGGATAGGAATAGCAGTGTTGATCTTCGCGTCAGGTCGTTCTTGATCAACTGACGATAATAGACAAAATATACAACAAATTTTGCAACAATATTCTAAATGCTGCCAATGCATGTATCCCTAAAATGAACACATGCAGCGTTAAAAACTGTAACCACTTAAGCAATGTTTGGTGGACTGCAGACTGTGACGGAGCAGTCAATAAGAAAAAAGTATACATTTAGAATATATATAGAAGGAAAATATATCGACTCAGAACCACAAGGCTATGAACCACGCCAAATTAAAAAGTAACATAGTAACAGAACAAGCCAAGAAAACATACTGGACAACATTTTGTACCACTGAAGTCTCAGACTATAAAGATAATAAAAACAAAAAGTGTAGAATCGATTAAATATAATGAAGAATGGGATAAAACTCCCAGAATATCCTATCACTTTAGGAAACAACAAATTCCCTTCGACATCAGAAAAAGCTGGAGCATTTGTCAACATATTTTCTAAAGTAAGCAGACTAGATGCATGGACTGTCTCAGGTACAGAAAGCACTCAGAGAAAAAGAAGAAAAATCTGAAATTTATGACTATCATATTCCTGATAATTAACATTACGTACAATGCACCACTAACACACCAAGACATGAAAGATGCAGTCTATTCTATTTCAATTAAGAAAACATCGGTAGTAATTGCTGCAATTTCTAACGAAGTGATCAAGCATCTACTAGATAAATGGATCAACATTCTTCTTAATATATCCAAACTATGTGGGGACACCCTAAAATCTGGAAAGAGTCAATAATAGTTCCAATCCACAAAGAAGGCAAGCGAAAAACACACATTGGCAGTTACAGACCTATAGCACTCGCTTCTCAGGGCTGTAAGTTGCTAGAAAAAAAAGTTAAACACACTCGTCTGCTGTTCTGTGAAAAGAATAATGTCATCCTTGTGAATCAAGCAAGTTGAAAAAAAGAAGAAAAAAAAAGATCTACATTGATCATTTAGTAAAATTAACCACTCAGGTTAACCTTCGCCGCACTGAGCTTCTGACTCAAAGATTCGTCCCAAGGTGGGCCTCTCAGACCCACATACCGCCAAAGAAGCAATGGGCGGTTTACCCCTTAATAATCCCAGCGTGGGCCTGTCAGACCCACAGGGTTGCAAAGCAGGCAAGCGAGCGATAGGGCCTAGGGCTGAATTCAGCCGTCACCGGTGCATCTTGAAACAAGCATGGCATCACAAGCATCCATGGTGGAAGAAGCAGAGCGAGAACTTCGCGCTGCTTTGGGTGTATTGGGGTAAGTAATTCGATCGCCCATGTTGCATCCTTGTTATTATTTATTTGTGTACACTTTTGAAACATTTAAGAAATCCTGCCCGTTTTTTAAATACTTTTCGTGTTGTGAAGTTAGTTGCATGAACTGCTGCCGAGTTTCAGGAGGCAGCATAGCAACACACATAGATCTAGCGCTCTATTACGCTCTGTGTGTTATAGGGGACTAGTTTATGAATATCCATTGTGTCTATGGCTAGCAATGGCTGCAGCAACTTATCGAAATTGAATCTAAACTATTTGCGCCCTAACAATATGCATTGTGAAGCTGGTTGTCTGCAGGCAAGCGATGGTGCCACGTTTACAGTAAATTTGGATCCCCTTTCAAAAAAAAGCCTTTTCCAACAAAAACGCTTTTGGGGGATTAGTTTTTATATATGACACTTTTGCATCTATTGTTATATGTTTACATATGATGTACGTATCATGCGAGCTCAAGTGCACAGATTGCTCTGCATGTGTGTTGTGGGAGCTAAGATATGTATGATTGATTGTGTGTGTGTTTGGGGTGGAAATGTGTTTATATGTGTATTTGGGTGGGCGCTGGTGGTGGTGAAGTGGCACAGCCGTGCATGTTCCCTGCCCCTGGCCTTCATTATAGCCCTCTGCAAGTGACGCCCTACCTCCAATGGGCTGCAACCCCCACGTTTAGTGGTTGATTCCAGGTATTTCTGGAAGGCATTATCAAAGACCATATTGATTTGCCAAGCAGAGAAGGATAGAAAGCAAATAATAAAACTGACAGAGAACGACTGGCAGCAGAGTATAAAATCTCAAGAAGAACAGACAGCAGAGAAGGAGGACAGCAGAGAAGAACAGATGGCACAGAAGATGACAGGGAAGAACGGATATCAGAGAACAGATGGCACAGAAGATGACAGGGAAGAACAGACAGCAGAGAAGAACAGATGGCACAGAACATGACAGAGAAGAACAGACAGCAGAGAAGAACAGATGGCACAGAACATGACAGAGAAGAACGGACAGCAGAGAAGAACAGATGGCACAGAAGATGACAGGGAAGAACGGATATCAGAGAAGAACAGATGGCACAGAAAGATGACAGAGAAGAACAGACAGCAGAGAAGAACAGATGGCACAGAAAGATGACAAGGAAAAACGGATAGCAGAGAAGAACAGATGGCACAGAACATGACAGGGAAGAACTGACAGCAGAGAAGAACATATGGCACAGAACATGACAGGGAGGAATGGACAGCAGAGAAGAACAGATGGCACAGAAAGGTGACAGGGAAGAACGGATAGCAGAGAAGAACAGATGGCACAGAAAGATGACAAGGAAGAACGGATAGCAGAGAAGAACAGATGGCACAGAAAGATGACAGAGAAGAACAGACAGCAGAGAAGAACAGATGGCACAGAAGATGACAGGGAAGAACGGACAGCAGAGAAGAACAGATGGCACAGAAAGATGACAGAGAAGAACAGACAGCAGAGAAGAACAGATGGCACAGAACATGACAGAGAAGAACGGATAGCAGAGAAGAACAGATGGCACAGAAAGATGACAAGGAAGAACGGATAGCAGAGAAGAACAGATGGCACAGAACATGACAGAGAAGAACGGATAGCAGAGAACAGATGGCACAGAAGATGACAGGGAAGAACGGATATCAGAGAAGAACAGATGGCACAGAAGATGACAGGGAAGAACGGATAGCAGAGAAGAACAGATGGCACAGAGAGATGACAGGGAAGAAGGATAGCTCCTCTCTATTTCATATGTGGGTCTGAGAGGCCCACCATTGGACGAATAAGGGTATTGGCCTTTGCTCCTCTTTCTCATATGTGGATCTGAAAGGCCCACCTTGGGATGAATCAGGACAATGAAATTACATCATTAATTACTCCTTTCTTTGATGATGTAACAATTCCAAATTTTGTCACCGGAAAGGGACTTACGAGTCAGGAAAAGTCAGGAAATTTCATAACTGTAGCTTTAATAGTTCCGGAGATATGGGGACTTTTATGCGGCTGTGGGTCTGACAGACCCACTCTGTGCGGCGAAGGTTAAGCACCAGTTTGCAAGACGAAATGTTTGCTTGCAACGTTTTTCGACATAAATAAAGCGTATGACCAAGTGTGGCATTTACGTCCAATGTTTAAACTGAAGACGACTGGATTGTCGGGACATATGTATAACTTTATAAAGACTTCTTAGAAAACAGAAAAATTAAGACTAAAATAGAGAATACCCATTTTATACCCATTCATCTACACGAACATTGAAGACAGGTATTCCTCAAGGCTCTGTTATTACTCTAGTATTGTTCAACATTCTAATGAATGATCTACACACAAACACACACACACACACACACACACACACACACACACACACACACACACACACACACACACACACACACACACAAAACAAAACAACATAATAAAAGAAAAATTGTCTGACGCCCAAGACTCCTTCATCGAGACATCAGCCACGCTTAGCATTTGCGAACTTTGGGAAAGGTTTAAAACCATAATCCACTCCCTCGTGAAGGAACACATCCCCTCAAAAACTGTCCGAAACAAATCCAGCCATAAACCCTGGATTACCCCCCACATCAAGTCAATGAAAAGAAAACTCGCTCGGAAATTTAGAAAGAGCAAAACCTCATCTGACCCCTCAGTAAGACGACAGTACCTACAGATGAAGGGCAAAGTACAGCGGGAACAACGTCATGCATACTGGACTTACATCAACAACATCATTGATCCTCCCAAAAGCGATGATGAGCAGTTGAAAGGGAGCAACCAAAAGCGATTCTGGAATTACATCAAATCTCTCAGACGTGACAGTACAGGGGTATCTCCACTTCGAGACCAAGGAAGATTATTTGCATCCCCAAAAGAAAAGGCCAACATTCTAAACCACCAGTACAAGTCAGTCTTCACGAGAGAAAAAAGCAGCAAAATCCCAACACCATCGGGAGTGTCCTACCCTGCAATGGCCGAGATCACGATCGACAAGGAAGGGGTACGCAAATTGCTGAAGAACATCAACCCATATAAAGCAGCAGGACCTGATGAGATTCCAGCAAAAGTGTTGAAAGAGTGCGCAGATGAGATCGCGCCCCTGCTCTCTATTATCTTCACCAAATCACTGGCAGATGGATGTGTACCAGACGACTGGAAAATGGCGAACGTGACAGCAGTTTTCAAAAAGGGCAATCGTAACTCTGCTGCTAACTACAGACCGGTCTCCCTCACCAGCATATGCTGTAAGATGCAAGAACACATCCTCGCAAGCAACATCATGCGCCATCTGACCCAACATGAAATACTTGATAACGCACAACATGGGTTTAGAGCCAGAAGGAGTTGCGAAACTCAACTGCTAACATTGTTTCAAGACATCGCCAAAAACCAGGACAACAGACAGCAGACCGACATGGTAATCCTGGACTTCTCCAAAGCCTTTGACAAGGTCCCCCACAAACGCCTCCTCCGTAAGCTAGACCATTATGGTATACGAGGATCGACGTTAGACTGGATCAAGGCATACCTTTCTGACCGCACCCAAATCGTCGTAGTTGACGGCGAAAAATCTGAGCCAGCACCTGTCATCAGCGGAGTCCCACAGGGGACAGTTCTAGGCCCCATCCTATTTCTGATTTACATCAACGATCTGCCTCAGAACATCAAGGCCAATATTAGATTGTTCGCTGATGACTGTATAGTCTACTCCACCATCAAGACAATCCAAGACTGTAAAATGCTCCAACGAGACCTCAACACCATGTCTGACTGGGAACAGCGTTGGGGAATGGAATTCCACCCAGAAAAATGTAATGTCCTTACCTGTACAACATCAAGGAACCCCATCAGCTACAACTACAAATTAAAAGGACACACCCTCGAGCATGTTGACAGCGCAAAATATCTCGGCGTCGACATAAGAAATGATCTAAACTGGAAAGAACATGTTACAAGAGTCACCAACAAAGCCAATAGCATGGTAGGCTTCCTAAAAAGGAATCTAAAAACATCCAATAAAACCACCAAAGCCAATGCCTACCAAACTCTTGTACGCCCGCACCTGGAGTATTGTTCATCAGTCTGGAGCCCGTACAAAGAAGGTCAAAAGAACAAGATTGAAATGGTGCAAAGAAGAGCAGCACGTATGTACACAGTGACTACGGGCGGACCAGCAGCGTAACACACATGCTGCAAGAACTAGGATGGGAATCCCTCGAATCACGGCGGAACAGACAAAGGCTGACCCTGCTGTATAAAATGGTCAACGGCATTGTAGACATCCCTCCAGACAAATTTCTCAAGAAAGGATCCGGCAGAACAAGATCAAATCATCGACACAAATTTGTCCATCTTAGCTCCTCCTCTGACCCTTATAAATACAGTTTTTTCCCATCAACCATCCCCGTCTGGAACTCCCTGCCTGCAACAGCAGCAGAGGCTCCCTTCTTGGCAGCTTTCAAGAGGGAGCTGAACAAGATCACAGTTTAGTCACACACACACACCCCCCCCCCCCCCCCCCCCCCCCCCCCCCCCCCCCCTTTTTTTTTTTCTTCTTTTTTTTTCCCGGGGGGACGCTGCGAGTGACGGTGGGAGAGAGTATGTATACATGCTCTTTCTCATTGTCACCCCCTCCGGAGGAAAAGATAGGTCTAATTAGGTTTTAGTTAGGTATTTACGCCTCTGCGCACACAGGTCATTAATAGTCAGTAATGACGGCTGACCTTCCAATTTGAAGATTGAAGACATAGTTTTTCTTATATCGCTTGTACGAAATCATTTACATGACAAATACCCTAATCATCTAAAGATATTTACAGACGGCTCTGTTGTAAATAATAGAGCTGGTGCTGCTTTCGTTATTCCAGACCTTAAGTTTCAAAACTATTTCATATGGGAGAGAATAAGTCCATCTTCACAGCTGAACTCATAGCACAATTCTAATGGCGTTGAATTCTGTGATATCCTTTCCGAAAATTATATTTCAGATTCTGTTTTGTGTTTATTCTAAATCAGTTATTCACGCTATTAGACTTTTAAAAGAAACGGTCAGGTATGGACTCATTATTGAAATCAACCATTTGATTCACGAACTCTTACTACTGAAGCGGCCCTCACATAACCTTTTGCTGGATTATTAGCTAAAAAAAAAGGAGCTACAAGTTCCATGAAGGTGTTAGATGTAATATTCCGTTTTCACGACAGGAATATATGTCACACCATGGTAGAAAAAGTGCAATGGTCAAAATTTCAGCTTGAAAAAAAAAAAAGTCCGTAACTCGGAGTTCCATAAATATATACAGAAAATGTATGGTTTCATGGAAAAACATTACCAAAAGGATTTTCATAACCGGCAAATAATTTGCTGATGGAAAATGAATTGTTTTAAGACCAAGTATGTCGGTAATTTTTCTTGCATCTGTGGTGTTTATATAACAGCCGATCATATGTCATATGCCAATTTGCCATATTATGTTTAAAGTCTCACATCCCTGACCTGAAATCATCTCCAGTGTTGACAATCTTCAGCGCACACACGTATACACACATTCACATGCTCGCATGCGTACACGGTCATTTCTTTTTCCTCCATTTTTTCCCCAACTCTCGTCTAATATCACTTATTGTTAAAAAAAAAAAAAAAAAAGACGTTAAACTAATTAAAGAACGAACATACGTTGGAAACACGCATGCACACACGCGCACGCATACATACGCCCATCCATACACACTCATCCCCTCATATCACCTCCTCCCCCCACACAATGTGGATAAAGCCTTTTCAGAACAGCACAATATATCAAAAAGGGGTAAAAGTTATTTGTTAAACAATTGAACTGACAGAGCAATAAAACTTTTTAGTTCTAAGAGTTTTCATTTTAAGAGTCCTGTTGGATCTTCCAGAACTGAGGAAAAAGTTGACATATTTACTGAGTGATCTTGCTACCGACATTCTCTGTCCTGTTCATTATACATTCTTATTTTTCACACTTGAGCTTCAATACTTACATATAAAGGAGAACGTTAATACCGAATCAATAAAACATCTATTTAAATACTGTAATACTTTATCACTGACACTGAGGCTTCTGAGTTTTGTAAACAATAAATTCTGGATTGACGTTTTTTATGAATAAGATGGGTATTCCCTAGCGGTATAATCTAACTTATTGTCAATAAATGTCCCTAAATATCCATATTCATAATTCACACGCTCAACTTTCACACCACGAATTAAAAAGGTCTGACACAGTGGGTGGATTCCTTCTAAAATCAATCAACATTTCCTTAGTCTTCTGCACATTAACCTCATGATTAAGGTCCACACAAGGATGCAAAAGCTTTCACACGGTCAAAATAAATACTGTCACAATCTGATCTTGCAGTGCCAAATCATCAGAATATTTCATCAATGGGGTGGTATCAGTGCCAAAAGCCCAAGAGCGTAACACAGTGCGTTTAATAAGACACTGTTTCATCCAACATGAAGGTTGCCAGGCTCATTATCTCCCTTGAATCGTCTGCTATGATGACATCCCCCCTTTTTTGGAGACAAATATATACTATCGCTAAGTAATAGAAACTGACATAATGTTTGTTGGGGGTGTTTTTGGTTGTTTGATTGTTTGATTAAATGATTCGAAATCCTGATCGATTTGACAAAATAATATTCACAGTCTTCCATCTGACTCTATAGCGATGTTCTTTGGGGTGAATACATGCAGGCAGAAAACCAAACTGAACACAGGGTTTTTAACCCGAGTCTCTATTCGTAAACACATCAGCTCCATCAGTAAGAGAAGATTGGCGGGGGAGAGGGTTGGGGGTAGGGGGAGGGGGGGGGGGGGGCGGGGGGGGGGGGGGGCTCAAAACGGGCATAAGGCCAGAATCATTACCCCCCTCCCACTTATGTGAACTTAACATTTGGAGAAGAGAGTATATGGGTATGAGACCAGAATTTCTTCCTTCCTCTTTTCTGATCATAGTATTACAAGAATTGTGTGGGGGGGAGGGGGTAGGGCATAGCCCAAGAATCAAACGCCAGCTACCTGGCTACTGGATGAAGGATTTCTTTATTAGCGTGGAGATTATTGCTGGCATAATTAAGCAATGTATTAAATTTATGTAGTATTGCATTTCATTAGTCAATTATCTGCTGATCACGCAAATGACCACTGCTGACTGCATTCCAGGTGAGGTGAGTGGATTGGCATTTTCTATCTGACTGTCTTAGCACCCGTTTGGCAGCTTTGATATCTGCTGTTATCGAAGGTGCCGAGAACGGTCAATTACGTATTTAGTATGCACAGGTGCATGGCAATCGAGTATGTCATGTAAAGCCTGACTGATATTACCCAAAAGGATGGAATCAGAACAGTCATAGTTCAAGAAGGAAGCTGTTTTAATGACATCTTCACAGAAAGAGTTAGTATCGATCTTCTTCAAGTTTCTTGAATTGACGTAGTGCTTTTGACGTGGAGGTTTCTGAACTGAAATGCTGAAGAAAATGGGTTTGTGATCGGAGAGAGCCAAGTCTGTGACAAACAGACTGGAGGGGGTTATCATTTTCTCTTACAACAAATAAATCATGTTTATGAGTGGGTAAAAATCTAAATTACTTTTTATAGTGCTTCTGAAGCATACATGTTGTATTTTGCTCATCAAGCGTTTTTATGGTATGCTTGGTACCGTGGTACCTGTAGTTGCAGCAGCAGAAGATAGCCGCAATAGTAGCAACAGAAGTCTGTGCATAGCTGGCTTGGAGATGACTGATGCCAGTATTGGTCTGATTAGTTGTTATTGCTGATTTATTGCTCTGCCAAATTTATGAACCATTCAGCAAATAAACCTCAACCCTCACAAGGCCTGCGGTCCAGACAGGGAACTCGCTGCCGAACTGACACCTGGCTTGACTACACTGTTCTAGTCATTCCTTTCCACAGGCAAGGTTCTAGAAGACTGGCGAACAGCATATGTCACTTCAATTTCCAAAAAAGGGGAACAGTACGACCCCTCTAACTACCAACCAGTCTCCCTTACCAGTGTGGTATGTAAGCTACTAGAGCACATCATCACCAGTGGCATGATGAAACACCTTGAGGCCCACAGCATCTTGAACGACTACCAACACGGCTTCCGGAATGGAAGATCCTGCGAGACACAGCTCCTGGAATTCACAGATGAACTGCTAACCAACACAGAGGGAGCTAGTAAGCAGACCGACGTCCTCATGATGGACTTCTCAAAGGCGTTTGACCAGGTCAACCACTCCTTGCTATTCCACAAGCTTCAGCAGTACGGCATCCAGGGTACCATCAAAGCATGGATCTCCAGCTTCCTCAGCAACCGGCGCCAAGCAGTGGTAGTGAATGAAGCCACGTCTTCTTACATCAGTGTAAGGTCTGGAGTCCCTCAGGGGTCTGTGGTAGGACCTTGCTTTTTCCTAGTATATATTAATGACCTTCCGGAGAAACTGACCTCACTGGCAAGGCTCTTTGCGAATGATACAGCAGTATACAGGATGATCTCCAACGGCAATGATCAGGACCAGCGACAACATGGCCTCCAACGCCAAGCAGACTGGGAGAAGAGCTGGGACATGGAGTTTCATCCTGCAAAGTGCTAAACTCTCCGCGTCACAAGGAGTAGGAACCCCATCCATCACTCATACGACCTGCATGGCCACACCCTGGACACCGTCTCATCAGTCAAATACCTGGGCATTACGATCCATGATCCAGAGAGAACTGAACTGGGATGACTACATCAACAATATCTGCTGGAAAGCTAACCGAACCCTGGGCTTCCTCAGACGGAACCTGAAGATCAGCTCCATCAACACCAAAGAAAGAGCATATAAAACCTTTGTACGCCCCTTGCTGGAGTATGGCTCATCCGTCTGGGACTCCTCCACTAAAAAGAACACTGACAGACTGGAAGCCGTACAGCGTCGAGCAGTTCGCTTCATCTTGGGCAGGTACCGGAACACCTCAAGTGTCAACGAAATGCTAGAGTCGTTGAGCTGGCCCTCTCTGGAGAAGTGACGCAAGACCTCCAGGCTCTCGATGCTGTACAAAATTTACACCAATCACTGTCCAAACCTCAAAAGGAAACTCAGCCCACTGCCGTCTCGCCAAAGCCGAGGACACAACCAACAGTTTTCCATCATCACCACCAGAACACAGTACAAAGGCTCTTCATTTTTACCTAGAACCATCATAGACTGGAACTGCCTGCCTCAAGTAGCTGTGGAGGCCAAAATGCTTGACACTTTTGTGTCAAGGGTCTCCAAGCAGTAAACAACACTACCAGTGCCCCCCACGCCACCCACCACCCACCTCACTCCCACCTCTCCCACCCCGATCCCCTATCCAGTTACCTCCTGTCCCTCCTCACCCCCCAATTCCCCTGAACACAGTGGAATGATGCCAAGGAACACCAACTACAAATTAAAAACAAGTGATGGACTACTTCTCTAACACTGGAACACAGGCACACAAAGACGCACACACAAACACGCATACACGCAGTACTCTGCGTGTGCATGCTTGACTGTTCATTTGGCGCTTGTGTCATGAGCACATAAATGTTCATCTTATGTGTGTGCTGTCACCGGGCTTGTGGTGAGTGCATGCACCAATTGTTCAGTTTCTGCAGTGTTTTCAGCATGTGTGTGTGTGTGACACTGTACCAGTATCACTGTCACAGTGTACACCACTGGATAATCTGTGTGTATGTATTTGTGCACTATTGTATCACAGGTTTGTGTGTGTTTGTATGAAACAGTATGTAAGTGTCCGTGCGTGTGTGTGCATGTGTGTGTGTGTGTGTGTGTGTGTGTGTGTGTGTGTGTGTGTGCGCGCGCGTGTGTGTGTAGGAGGGTGGAAGATAGTTCTGTATAACTGACTTTATACGAAGATACTGAAAAAGAGATGACAGGCATGACATTTTAATGTGAAACCAGCAACATGTATCAGAACATAAATAAATGCAGAGAAAATAGAAACCAGAAATTCCGCGTATTCCTTTTTATTTACAAAAGATATAACTGATAAAACCTGAATAATGACAACTATAACAATATATTACACTGCATGATTTGTGGTGATTTCACCATGTATGGTGTGTGTAATATCTGCAATGGCATACATGTGACAAACCATTGCATGGGTTTTCTAACAACACAATGTGTTTTTCTGAAATACAGTAAAAAGCACAAAGTGCTACCCATCTCATTAGCATATATATATATATATATATATATATATATATATATATATATATATATATAATCAGGGTTCGCCATTAACATTTTTTCACATGAGCGCCTGCGCTCTAGTTTCAGAATTTTGATGAGCGCAAACTGAAAACTAAGAGCGCACACTAAAAACATAGAGCAACAAGTCTCAAACATAAATTCATTTTCTCACCTTTAATTCTTGTTTACATCAATTCCTCTTCGATACTTGAGTCACTTAATCCATTCTCCTCACTCTCACTCTCACTTTCCGGCTTCTCAGTTTTCTGACGCTTTTGAAAGTTTGGCCTTCTCTTCCTTGGACCACACTTAGACCAATGATTGATAGAAGGAAGTGGGTCAAAGTCGGAGACATCTGGAGACTGTAACTTCACCACCATGAGATCTGTGAGTGTGTCACTTCTCAGTCTTGATCGCCAGTCTGTCTTCACTCTTTTCATCAGACTGAATCCTCTTTCGCAGTCAGCTGAATGAGATGGTAGAGAGAGCAAAAAATCCATGACTTTGAGAATGTTAGTCATCTCTTCTCTTCTGCCTTGGAGAGATGACCAAGACAAAGACGCAGTAGACCCAACAGCCTTTCCTTTGGCATAGTTTTTTAGGTCGGTCCATTCATCTTCTGTGGCACCTCGTTCAATGTTAAGAATGTCTTCATAATCGTCCAAAATGTCTGATAGTTCTTCATTTCCAAAACTGTCCTACACATTCTGATTGTCATTCAGTGCTGGCCATAATGAAAAATCTGCAATTTTCATTGCAGCAAGAGTAGTTCCTTGCACATCTTCGAATCTAGTGTCAACATAATCCTGCAAGGACTGCAGAATGGCCTGCTTGTCATTTCGATATCCATCATTTTCTGCTGCTTGAGTAGCCGGTTGACCAAGGTTTTGTTTTTCTTCTCTGATACATGGACCATCGGATGTCGACAGCTTCACTAGTTTTGATTTGAGATTGTTTAATGCACTGTAGACCCCGGAAATGCCCCTCTTGCTCTCATGCAGACTTTTGGAGCATTTGGCAAGACAAACGAACAGATCTCTCAAAAATGCAGTGGTAAGAGCAAATCGTGGCTCATTGATCATCCTCAGAAACCCTATGGCTTTGTTCTTCACGTCGCTGGCAATACGTTCTGTGCAATCAGGGTTGGTGATTTGCTCCAAGTGAGCCTTGATGGCAGGCATAGCTCTTGTCAGATTCACAAGAGCTCGGTCGACGTGAGAGACCCACCGTGTCCCCCCCACTCTTGTTGGCACCAGAAAGGGGATGTCAAGAGCTGCGGCTGCTCTTTCCAGCATCGCCCTGTTGGCAGAACTGTAATGGTAAAACTTGTAGAGGTTCAGCAAGAATTCGTCGACTTGTTTGGTCATGTCCTCAAATGCTAACTCTAGCCTATGTGCAGTGCAGTGTACGACAACAAGCTTCGGACGATCTTGTTTCAATCTGGTGGCTACACCAGAGTTGCAGCCCATCATTACAGCAGCGCCGTCACTACAAAATCCCACCAGTTTGTCTTTCCAGTGTTCGCCCACAACTTCAGTCATAGATTCGTTTATTGCCTCACAAATATGACTTGCATCAGCCTTGTCTAGAAATTTCACACCACATAGGCAGACGTTGACTTCACCTTGATCACAAAACCTAACATAAATGATTTCCTGTTCACGTCTTGCTGAGTCTGTCGTTCCATCACACATTACACTTATGAACTCAGCATTTGCTGGGAAGATTGCCCTTGGCAATGTGATGGGCGTTGTGGAAATTTCAACCTGCTTATTTCCTCTGCCTTCAAAGTGTCTAAAAGTTTTGAAGCTTCTGTAGGTGGAGCATTTCCTTCTGGTGTAAGTTCTTTGGCCTTGAGGTCAGCATCCCTTTTCTTAGTCGCCCATTTGTGTTTGTCTTGAGCTGCATGTCTGGTAAGACTGAAATGCTTGAAACTGGTTGAACCTGCAAAGCAAACAAAACCTTCATTTAGAACAAAGATTTTGCACAAATTCTTATCCAGGAACAAAATCGTTTTCTGACTCCCATAGAAAGTTTGTGATCACCATATCTTCAGTAACAATTGTCTTCTAAAATTCATTTCTTGTGAAAACAAATCGTAGATTTTCCAACAGCACAGCCTTATTCTCCAAATGTTGAAAAAATGAACGGCTGTGTTGCTGCTTCAGAAAAAGAGAACAAAGGGCACTGAGTCCATGATGTCATTTTCTTTACTTTTAAAACCACCACCATCACTAAAAAAAAATCACCATGATACACACGGTCGTCAATAGTGTATTGATTTCCTTGATAGTAAAAAAAAAAAAAAAAAAGAAAAAAAAGAAAAGAAAAAAAAGAGAAAAAAAAAGAAAAGAAAAAGCACACACTCTTGGGTTCTTTTCTTTTCAAACTCAATTACACACACACACACACACACACACACACACAGAGAGAGAGAGAGAGAGAAAGAGAGATACAGAGATAAATACATACAGATGTTTACTTAGATATACATACATACATGCTTAAGAATTTTTCATATTCATTAAAAAAAAAAGAAAGAAAACAAACCCACTGCTTATCCAGTCATCACCAACTTCATTTCCTTTATGATACAGTAAAACAACAAAAACAAACCCAAAACAAACAAACAAAAAGGTATCTCTCTCATATTACAATAAGCTGTGTTGCTGTAAAAATCTGCAGTGGTGTACCAGTGATGGGCCATTGCATCGATTTGCCAGGAGCACAATCTGTTTATGTCGACCACTCAAAGGCTTAACTGGGCTGTTTTCTAAAATAAAAACTAACACTACAATAGGAAATTAATTCCATTTTAATTCTCACAGTCGTCACAAAACTTTCTATGTTTCTGTATGTAAAAACAAGAACAACAATAACAAAACCCAAAACACTGCATGCATGTATATTGATTATAGCATTTTCCATGTCCTTCAACAATCCACACCCACACATCAACACACACCCACAAACACCCCTCAAACAACCCAAAAACAAACAATACAAGAAAAAAAACACACAAAAACTAACATGCATACCCAGTAATCAGCAATTTCATTTTCTTTATTTATATATAAAATTGAAAAGAAAAAAAAGGCCTTCACTCTCATCACTGTAACCTGTGTTGCTGTAAAGTCTGCAGTAATGTACGGATGATGGGCTATTGCATAACGTTTCCAGCAGCACAAAAAGTAATTAATAAATAGGATTGATAAATAGTTGTTTTTTCCCCTAAAATGTAAGCTAACAACAGGAAAATAACCCTCCTCATACGGGTATCAGTAAGTTATTCATTTTCTTCATTGAAAAGAAAAAAAATCACACACGCACACGCAGACATCCTTCATACTACTTCTTTAATTTTAAGAACAGCACGCATATGTAATCACACACACACACACACACACACACACAGAGTCATCACCTTCATTTTACTTTATTTAAAAACAAATTATTTCTACTTTCATTTCTTTTTTTTTTCATTTCCTTCACTTTTTTCTCCTTTATTTTTTTTATTTTTATTTTTTCTCTCTTTTCTTTCTTATTTAGTTCTCTTTTATACTGACCTTTCTTTCACTCTTTTCACATTTCTTTCTTGTTTCTTTAATAATGTTCTCTTTTCAGTTAAGGAGAGAGAGAGGGAGGGAGAGAGAGAGAGAGAGAGAGAGAGAGAGAGAGAGAGAGAGAGAGCCTCTCTGTATACCCTTTTATGCCTTTTAAATGTTTAAATGAATTTTTTGTACATACCACACACTCTGAATAAAACCTGTCCAGTTCTTGATGCCACTCTGATCATTCACCTCATCCCTGATGACTTGGTGTTCAAGGAAAGAGTTTCAGCTTCGCTGAATTGGCATGTACACAAAGACACTGTGTTAGTTTATTGATGATGCTGAAGTATGGCTCCCTCATGCTGCATCCCCTGAGTATGTCGATGGTATTGTCATCCCTGTTCTTGAAGACGTCCCTGGTGATGTTCTTGCAGATGATCCAGGAGAAGGAGCAGGACCGATACGTGTTGAAGCGCTGCTCCCATGAATGGGTATAGCCGCAAGGCAGCTGATGTTTAGAACCAGAGTTGTCCTTCTCCTAGACAGGCTACCATCCCTGGTAGACGAGCACTGTCTACCCGGCTATGTAACCCATAGCTGGGTTTGGTTTGTGGGTACCAGGGCGTGTCCACAAGCCTATGGGTCTGTATACCACACATGCGGGGGCCAAACCTCCTCCCAATCCCTGCATGTCTAGCCTGGTAACCTCGGACTACCCAGCATCCAATGTCGCCATGGGGAAGCAATGCATGAGGATTGATGTGGAGAGGCTCTGTAGCAGTGGAGAAAGACTTGCACACTCAGCTCTCCCATTCACAATGCTGTAAAAGTAACAGCAGTGTTAGCCAGCAGTGAGGGCAGAAAATGAGGCACTCTTTGAAGTGTTGCAACAAGCATAGCAAATGTAGAAATAACAATGTGTTTTAGTACATCATAGCAATCATAAGCACTCGTATCAGCAGGGACAGCTGGAATCACACACACACACACACACACACACACACACACACACACAAACACACACACACAAACGCACACACACATACACACACACACACACACACACACACACACACACCATCATCATCATCAATCATTATCGGCTTCTCAGTTTCCATAATTAAACCTCACACACTGACTGTATGGTATGAAACTGTAATTTTTTTTTCTTTTCCAAGCGATGGGCAGTAGCTGTTTCTCACAAAAGCATTTTGTGTATTCTTTACATCATTACATGCTGTGTGTTAAAACATACCGTAACTGCTGGTGGTGCTTGTCTTTCAGGTATACAGAAGGCATTTTCATTTCTGCAATTTAACGATGAACAGGAAGGTGGCTCTGCAACCCAGATCTGGAGGTGTAGAGTCTGGAGCAGTTGCAGCACTGGAAGTCTGTCATTGTGAGTACTGCTGGTGTTGTGCTGTTGTGTTGTTCTCTTGCACACAGTCATTGACAAAGGCCTTCTTGAAGGAGATTGTGGAGGCTCTTTGTTTAGGCTGTGATGCGATAAAACTCAAAGGTCCCATCCTCTGTAAAACACAAACCGTAACTGCTGCTACAAACATAGCAAAGCAAAAGTACACATAAAAATGTGTTTTGAATTATTGTTGCATGCATCAACATTTTTCTTGACCATAAGAGCTGGAATATCTCACACCCAAACCCACCCATATGTACACACCCACACACACCCACACACACCCACTCACTAATGGTGCAACCAGTGATATACCACAATTGTGCTTAGTTTTGAAGGCAACAAATTTCCTTTCTAAAACAAATAAAACCTTTATCATCACCATACTCATTATTTTTACATGGTTTTCAAAAGACTGTTTCTCTAAGTTTACCTTTCTAAATAACAAAATCATCATCATCATTACACTCATTACATTAACAGTTTCCTCAATTGCAAAGTTCCTATAATCCCAGATTCACAGTAAATATTTCTCACACTTTCACCAAAACAATCTATTCTTTAACTCTTTCACCACCAAGTTCCTGTGTGCTTCACTTCATGTCAAAACAATACAGTGGACTTGTTCACTTCAAACTTGGTCAGGGGGCAAAGTTTAGTCTTTGTTCTATTGTTCAGGAAGCTGGCTGCAGCTGAAAAGCTTTGTTACAATGTGAAAAATGGTCCTTTAAACATGACCCTTTGCTGTCGACTAAAGTCGCCTGTGGCAGGTTCACAGTCTGGTCAGCTTTGGCAGTGAAAGAGTTAAATCAATATCTTTTGCAAATCAAAACATACCACGGCTGCTGGCGGTGGTTGTCCAAGTATGAAGAAGAATTTTTCATTTCTTCAAGTTATTGGTGGACAGGAAGGTAGCTCTGCATCCCCTGTCAGGAGGCACAGAGTCTGGAGCAGTTGTGGCACTGGAAGTCAGTCTTTGTGATCACTGCTGGTGTTGTGCTGTTGTGTTGTTCTCTTGCAAACAGTCATTAACAAAGGCCTTCCTGGAGGAGATTGCGGTAGTGATGCTATGAAAGTCAAAGGTGGCAGCCACTACAAACACAACTCATATCTGCTGCTACAAACATAGCAAATGTACATATAAAAATTTGTTTAAATACATGCATAACACTCCCCCCCCCGCCCCCTGTTTCATGCATGTCAGTTAACTGATTGACATTAAATAATACTTGGTAGTACAAACATGTAACCATCCAACTTTGCAGCTGAACCTCTTTTTGGTTATTTACCCATCTTAGTTTAGTCATCTTGTATTTTACTGGACATTATGTTTCTATCATGCTAAAACTATCTTTTGGTCGATCTTTTCCTTCTAATGTTATATGCCTCTAAAGAGAGAGAGAGAGACAGAAAGAGGGGGCAGATAGGCAGTAAGAGAAAGAGGGAGAGGTGGAAGAGAAAAGCAAAACACAGAGGGAGTGAGACAGAGACGGAGAGAGACAGACAGACAGACAGAGAAAGAAAAGACAGAGTGTGGAATGTTAGTGTCACCTTCGACACGGCGAACCGCCGTGGTCTGTGGAAGATCCTCCTAAAGTTTGGCTGCCCAGAGAGCCTAATCCAGCTGATTGCGTCTTTCCACAATGGCACGCAGTTGAGAGTACAGGAAAATACTGACATGTCGGATCCGTTCCCTGTGGTAAATGAAGTGAAGCAGGGCTGCGTCCTGGCACCCACACTGTTCTCCATTCTCTTCTCTGCCATGCTGGTTGACACCTTCCAAGACTGTGACCGGGGCATCTACATTCAGTTTCGCACAGATGACAAACTTTTCAACTTGCGGCGACTCCACGCCAGGTCCAGGGTGTTTGAGGCACTGTTGAGAGATTTCTACTTCGCGGCTGATGACTGCATGCTTGCTGCACACACCCATGAGGACATGCAGTTCATTATGGACATGTTCTCAACCTCCTGCAGACTCACCATCAGCCTCAGCAAGATCGAGTCCATGTGGTGGTTCGTCCGTCGGGATCGACGAGGACCATCTAGTCATCCTGGGGATGGGTGGGTTGGGCTCTGTGGGTGCGCAGATGACTGGTCAGACCAATCCGCGCCCGGAAGGTTCTGACGCAGTGTGGACAGGGGGTGGTGGCGGCTGTCGGGGACTTGCTGACACTGCTTTTCCTGGCCTGTCTGCATTGCTCTGCTGCAGCGATTCTGTTGGCCTCACAGGATCTGGCGCCTTTGTGGACAGCTGAACGCCACTTTGATCTGTCCATTGCATTCAGCTCCCATGTGTCATGGCTGATGTTGAAGGCCTTCAAAGAAGCTTTCAGAGTGTCTTTGAAGCGCTTCTTTTGGCCTCCATGGGAGCGCTTGCCATGTTGGAGTTCGCCGTACAGCAGTTTCTTGGGGAGCCGGTGGTCTGGCATGCGAACTACATGGCCTGCCCAGCACAGCTGCGCCTGCATCAAGATGGTGTAGATGCTGGGCAAGTTTGCATGAGTGAGCACCTCTGTGTCAGGGATCTTCTCTTGCCACTTTATGCCGAGAAGTTTTCTGAGGCTGGTGGTGTGGAAGTGGTTCAGCTTTTTGGCGTGGCGTTTGTAGACCGTCCATGATTCACATCCATAGAGCAGTGTGGTGAGAACTATGGCCTTGTATACTTTGAGCTTCGTCTCCAGGGTGATGCCTCTCCTGTTCCAAACGTTCTTATTGAGTCTGCCGAAGGCAGTGCTGGCTTTGGCGAGTCTGGCATTCACCTCGTCGTCGATGACAACTGTGCGAGAGAGTGTACTGCCCAGGTGAACTTGTCCACCGCATTCGTTGCCCGTTGATGAAGATATTTGGTTCAATGTAAGGCTTTCCTGGAGCTGGCTGGTGCATCACCTCAGTCTTCTTTGTGCTGATTGTGAGGCCAAAGTTGTCACAGGCAGCAGAGAACTTGTTGACACTGTGTTGCATGTCAGCTTCGGAGGCAGCATTGAGAGCGCAGTCATCAGCAAACAGGAAGTCGTTGACGGTGTCTGTCCTCACCTTGGTTTTTGCTTGAAGCCTCCTGAGGTTGAAGAGTGAGCCATCTGTGCGGTACCTGATGCCAATGCCTACGTCATCGTCTCTGAAGGCATCTGTCAGCATGGCTGAAAACATGAGACTGAACAGGGTGGGGGCAAGAACACACCCTTGCTTGACTCCGTTGGAGACAGGGAATGGTTCTAAAGTCTCTTCATTGTCTTGAACTCGGGCCAGCATCCCATCGTGTAGTTGCCGTATGATGGTGATGAACTTTCTGGGACATCCGTACTTCGCCATGATTCTCCAAAGGCCATCTCTGCTAACAGTATTGAAGGCCTTGGTCAGGTCTTCTTCTTCTTCTGCGTTCACTCGTATGCACACGAGTGGGCTTTTACGTGTATGACCGTTTTTACCCCGCCATGTAGGCAGCCATACCCCGTTTTCGGGGGTGTGCATGCTGGGTATGTTCTTGTTTCCATAACCCACCAAACACTGACATGGATTACAGGATCTTTAACGTGCGTATTTGATCTTCTGCTTGCATATACACACGAAGGAGGTTCAGGCACTAGCAGGTCTGTACATAATTTATGTTGACCTGGGAGATCGTAAAAATCTCCACCCTTTACCCACCAGGCGCCGTTACCGTGATTCGAACCCGGGACCCTCGGATTGAAAGTCCAACGCTTTAACCACTCGGCTATTGCTCCCGTCCCTTGGTCAGGTCGACATAGGTGGAGTAAAGGTCGGCGTTCTGTTCCTGACACTTCTCCTGAAGCTGCCTGGCAGCAAACACCACGTCGATAGTCCTGCGTTCTTTCCGGAAGCCACACTGGCTCTCTGGTAGGAGACCTTGCTCAAGGTGCGCTATGAGACGGTTGAGTAGCACTCTGGCCAGAGTCTTGCCTGCGACGGACAGCAGGGATATTCCACGATGGTTGTCACAGGCCTGACGATTTCCTTTGCGCTTGTACAGGTGTATGATGGAAGCGTCTTTGAAGTCCTGTGGAACTGCCTCATGCTGCCAGATGAGCTGGAATAGCTGAAGTTCTTCATGTCGTTCCTGTCTGCAAAGCCCTGGATCTCATCAGCTTTGTTGCTCAACCAGGAATCCTGCATCTGCTGCAGCTTCAGCTGGATGGTGCTGCGTGCGCTCTTCAGTATGTCTTTCTTTGACTGTGACTTGGGATCTTCAATGTGGGCTCTGTAGGCTTGGCGTTTTCTTCTAGCAGCTGCTTGATCTCAGTGCAGTTCTCATCAAACCAGTCTTTGTGCTTCCTGGCAGAAGGCCCAAGGCACTCCATGGCAGTGTTGTACACCGTCTCATGCAGTGCGCCCCATGCTGCCTCCGCATTCTGGTTGTCCAGCACGGTGGACTCAAGGCGTTCCTCCAGGGTGTCAGCAAAGCTCTGCTTGATGTTACCTAGCTCCAGCTTGTTGACATTCAGGCGTTTGGGTGCTTTCATGCCCTGAGGCCGTCTCTTGGGCTGGATGCGGAGGTTGAGTTTGGAGACGATAAGGCGGTGGTCTGTCCAGCACTCAGCGCCGCACATGGCCATCGTGACTCGTACGTCCTGCCTGTCACTCTTCCTGACGATGACAAAGTCGATGAGATGCCAATGCCCAGAGCGAGGATGCATCCATGACGTCCTGTTGCGGGTAGGGAGGCAGAGGACAGTGTTTGTGATAAGAAGGTCGTGCTCGGCACATGTCTGGAGAAGTAGTTGACCATTGCTGTTACAGTTGCCAACCCCATGCTTCCCAATCACGCCTTCCCAGGAGGTGCTGTCACAACCAACTCTCGCGTTAAAGTCACCAAGAATGATGAGCTTGTCTGCGTTGGGAACAGTAGTGATGACAACGTTCAGGTCCTCGTAGAACTTGTCCTTGATCTCATCCAGGTTAGTCATGGTGGGTGCGTAGGCGCTGACAATGGTGGTAAACTTCTTCCCGTTGCATAAAGGGAGTTTCATCGTCATCAGGCGATCGTTCACTCCTTTCGGGGGGCCAGCCAGCTTACCAACGAGGGTTGTCTTCACTGCAAAGCCAACTCCAGCCTCACGTCTCTCTTCAGGTCCGCGACCACTCCAAAAGAAGGTGTAGCCTGCGCCTCGCTCACAGAGTTCGCCTTCTTCTGCCAGTCTGGTCTCACTTAAGGCAGCGATGTCGATGTTGTACCTGGCTAGTTCACTCGCAATGAGTGCTGTGCGTCACTGTGGTCTGTCCGAGTCGACTCTGTCCAGAAGCGTACGCACGTTCCATGTGGCAATGGTCAATGGGGTGCTCCTTGTTTTCTTCTTTCTTTCCTTTGTGTGTCGACCGCTTGAGTAGGGTCCCCGTCAGCCGCGGTATGCTGACTAGGGTGGTGTGGAGCAGGCAATGTTTAGGGCACCTTTTCTAGCCCCTTCCTCATGCCATGGAGGTGAGCATTGCTGTCCTGAAGAGGGCTGTTCAGTTGCTCAGGGGGCTGCCGATCTCCACCGCTGCTCCAGTCGGTGAAAAACGACCCTATGGCCTGAACCGCCTGTGTGCAGGTCCGCGGCTATGACTGCCAGTGTACCCACACCTGTCGCTTCGTCGCTCGCCTGTCGCCACAGGGCTTGGGGAAAATGATGGTATGGGATAAAGGATGAAGTGAGGAGGAGTTGCGCACCGTCGACCTCAATCTCTTGCTCGATACCGTCTGTATCCAGTGGCAAGATGAGGTCAAGACGACTGGAGATGGAAACGGATGCAGTGGATGACCAGGATGTCCTATGTGCCTCATCCTGCCCTCAGCACTCCACAGTGCTCTGCTGCAACCGCCTTCCTCTCTGTTGAACCATGAAGGTTTCTTCTGCAGAGTCCGCCGGATCCAGTCTTCACATGCTTGGGTAGACAAGCCCTAACTCACCAAGGGTTTGAGACCCGCTGGCTATCCTCACCTAGTTTAGCCAGCCTGTCAAAGCCGTTGCCCGGGGGTTGGGCGCTGCCGCATGCTAGCAGCTTCTAGGATCCATAAGTGAGAGCTGGGTGCCGGTGGGGACCAACAGAGGACGAACCACTCCCGGAAGAGCGTGACAAGCCCCCCGTCTAGAGGTACTACCCCTCCCGTGCACCCCCTAACCCCAACCAGCTAGCTCACAGAACGCCAGTGCCTCCCCCTACCTGCAATCAAGATCGGTGATACAGAGATCAAGTCAGTCGACGAGTTTTGCTACCTGGGCAGCACCCTATGCAGCAACAGAGCCCTTGATGCAGAAGTGACGCTGCGCATCGCCAAGGCCAGCTCAGCCTTTGGCAGACTCAACAACAGGCTGTGGAACAACAAAGGCATCAGGCTCAGCACCAAAATCAAAACCTACAGAGCTGTTGTACTGACCACCTTGTTGTACTGCTGTGAAACATGGTCGACGTATCACCGTCACATTCAACAACTTGAGCAGTTTCACCAGAGATGCCTACGAAAGATCCTCAGCATAAAGTGGCAAGACAGGGTCTCCAACCTCCAGGTCCTAGAGAGGAGTGGCCTGCCCAGCATCCAAAGCCTGCTGATCCAGTGCCAGCTACGCTGGACAGGACACGTTGTCCACATGGCAGACAGCAGGATCCCGAAGATGATTTTGTATGGCCAGCTGCAGGAAGGCCACCGCGAACTTGGAAGACCCTGCAAGCGCTTCAAGGACACCTTGAAGACAAACCTCAAAGCCTGTGACATAGACATCGCTTCCTGGGAAACTGATGGCCTTGACCGCTGTCGCTGGAGGATGATGTGCTCTAGTGGCATAAAGACGTTTGAAAACAAGAGAACGCTGGCCATTAAGGAGAAGCGCGAGCGAAGGGAGCAGGGCTCAACTTCTGGAGACGTTTTCCCTTGCAACACCTGTGGGAAGTGCTGCGCATCCAGAATCGGCCTCTTCTCACATACACCGACAGATAAGCCTGCCTGCCTACTCATCCGTCGGTCAATGTAGCAATGGTCAATGGGGTGCTCCTTGTTTTCTTCTTTCTTTCCTTTGTGTGTCGACCGCTTGAGTAGGGTCCCCGTCAGCCGCGGTATGCTGACTAGGGTGGTGTGGAGCAGGCAATGTTTAGGGCACCTTTTCTAGCCCCTTCCTCATGCCATGGAGGTGAGCATTGCTGTCCTGAAGAGGGCTGTTCAGTCGCTCAGGGGGCTGCCGATCTCCACCGCTGCTCCAGTCGGTGAAAAACGACCCTATGGCCTGAACCGCCTGTGTGCAGGTCCGCGGCTATGACTGCCAGTGTACCCACACCTGTCGCTTCATCGCTCGCCTGTCGCCACAGGGCTTGGGGAAAATGATGGTATGGGATGAAGGATGAAGTGAGGAGGAGTTGCGCACCGTCGACCTCACTCTCTTGCCCGATACCGTCTGTATCCAGTGGCAAGATGAGGTCAAGACGACTGGAGATGGAAACGGATGCAGTGGATGACCAGGATGTCCTATGTGCCTCATCCTGCCCTCAGCACTCCACAGTGTTCTGCTGCAACCGCCTTCCTCTCCGTTGAACCATGAAGGTTTCTTCCGCAGAGTCCGCCGAATCCAGTCTTCACATGCTTGGGTAGACAAGCCCTAACTCACCAAGGGTTTGAGACCCGCTGGCTATCCTCACCTAGTTTAGCCAGCCTGTCAAAGCCGTTGCCCGGGGGTTGGGCGCTGCCGCATGCTAGCAGCTTCTAGGATCCATAAGTGAGAGCTGGGTGCCGGTGGGGACCAACAGAGGACGAACCACTCCCGGAAGAGCGTGACAAGCCCCCCGTCTAGAGGTACTACCCCTCCCGTGCACCCCCTAACCCCAACCAGCTAGCTCACAGAACGCCAGTGCCTCCCCCTACCTGCAATCAAGATCGGTGATACAGAGATCAAGTCAGTCGACGAGTTTTGCTACCTGGGCAGCACCCTATGCAGCAACAGAGCCCTTGATGCAGAAGTGACGCTGCGCATCACCAAGGCCAGCTCAGCCTTTGGCAGACTCAACAACAGGCTGTGCAACAACAAAGGCATCAGGCTCAGCACCAAAATCAAAACCTACAGAGCTGTTGTACTGACCACCTTGTTGTACTGCTGTGAAACATGGTCGACGTATCGCCGTCACATTCAACAACTTGAGCAGTTTCACCAGAGATGCCTACGAAAGATCCTCAGCATAAAGTGGAAAGACAGGGTCTCCAACCTCCAGGTCCTAGAGAGGAGCGGCCTGCCCAGCATCCAAAGCCTGCTGATCCAGTGCCAGCTACGCTGGACAGGACACGTTGTCCACATGGCAGACAGCAGGATCCCGAAGATGATTTTGTATGGCCAGCTGCAGGAAGGCCACCGCGAACTTGGAAGACCCTGCAAGCGCTTCAAGGACACCTTGAAGACAAACCTCAAAGCCTGTGACATAGACATCGCTTCCTGGGAAACTGATGGCCTTGACCGCTGTCGCTGGAGGAGGATGTACTCTAGTGGCATAAAGACGTTTGAAAACAAGAGAACGCTGGCCATTAAGGAGAAGCGCGAGCGAAGGGAGCAGGGCTCAACTTCTGGAGACGTTTTCCCTTGCAACACCTGTGGGAAGTGCTGCGCATCCAGAATCGGCCTCTTCTCACATACACCGACAGATAAGCCTGCCTGCCTACTCATCCGTCGGTCCGACGGGAGACTCCATTATTAGTGTCTTGGTTAGGGATATGCAACATGCTAAACTGTAACCAAACTCAAGGCAACCAGTCTCACACAGAGAGAGGAAGGAGAGTGGGGGAGCATGGGAAGGGAGAGGGAGGGAGGGGAAAGAGAGAGAGGGAGAGGAGGGAAGGGAAGGGCACAGAGAGAGAGAGAGAGAGAGAGAGAGAGAGAGAGAGAGAGAGAGAGAGCTACTTTAACATTTTATTGTCATTACCTGTAAGGGTCTATTGACAAGGGGGTGACGAGTGTTAATTAAGAGAGAGAGAGGGAGAGAGAGAGTTCTGTTGAGTTACTCAAGGAGGCATCACCATGTTCGCACAATTCCATATACGATACACCACATCTGCTAAGCAGATGCCTGACCAGAAAAAAAGGATACATAAACAAATAAACGGACAAGTCATCAAATGAATGAATAAATAAATTATAATGAATAAATAGTCTACAAATGCAAAAAATGAGAAAAAAGTAACCAAATACATAAAGAAATAAAATGAAATATAGGAAAGACAATAGAAATAACTAAATATAGAAACAAGCAAATAAATGTAAATAAACACACAGACAAGCACACACATAAACACACACACACACACAAACATGCACAACAGATATGCAACAAATATGCAGTCTCACAGATATGAAAGTACAAACAAATGCACACAGGCCCAGCACTACTACCTGTAAAAGCAGACGAGTCCCAACACAAACACACACACATTCCCCATTTCTCATGTCCCCCCCCCCCCGCCCCCCCCCCCCCCCCCCCGCCCCCCCCCTCCTTCCTCCCTCTTCCCCACAGCCCCCTCCGACCCCCCTCCCACTCCCCACCCCTCCCCCATTCCTCCGTATCGCAGCTTCCAAGGCTCACATACACACACAAACACACACACACATGCCCATACCCCACCCCCACCCCCCACACACATACACATATATAAATACACGCACATTAATCTATTACGAAGCTCCCATAATACCCGCAATACAGACATACACACAACCCCACCCAAAAAAGCAAAGGAAAACCTTCTGCGAGGATCTAAACAATTTTGTGAAGGCTGTACCCCCTGGAGATACACTCATACTGCTGGGCGACTTCAATGCGAGAGTCGGCACTGATAACACAAACTGGAAGGGCGTGCTGAGACCACATGGTTCCCGCAACATGAACTCCAATGGCCTGCTACTCCTGAGCCTCTGTGCAGAGAATAACTTGTCAATCACCAACACCCAGTTTAGGAAAACTGACAAGTACAAACCAACTTGGATGCATCCAAGCTCCAAACAGCAGCACTTGATAGACTATGTTATCTGCCGCAGATGTGATGCTAGAGACTTCAGGACTACCAGGGCCATGCAAGGAGCAGAATGGTGGACCGACCACCGTCTTGTCAGATCAGTCGTCAAGGTCTATATCACCCACACCCATTAGAAGAAACCTAAATTCGTCCGGCCATCATTTAACACTGTCAAGCTCAAACATCCAGGTCACCGAGAGAACTTTGTGAGCAGCCTGGATGACGAGCGGACCTCCTATGGACCACTCACTGGAAGTCCGACTCAACAAAGGGACCAGTTCTGTACGATGGTGAAAGAGGCAGCCCAGTCAACACCGGCGCAAAGAAGAGAGTGCACCAGGACTGGTTCGATGAGAATGATGAAGCCATCACACAACTCTTGGATGAGAAACAGGATTCACAGCCTGGCAGAACGACAGTTCCTCCACCTCTGAGCGAGACCGCATCAAGCACCTCCAGTTCCATGCTCAAGCCGCCCTACATCGCATCCGCCCCCCCCCCCCCCCCGGCCCCCCTTCCTCCCCTAATCCCCATCCACTCTCCTTATCATGTGATGTGTTCATTTTGTTGTCACAGTGTTTACAAGTGGTTCCTAAAATAGGTGAATCAGTGCAAAGCAGTGTATGTATCAATCCATCACTGCACATCAATATGGCATGCCCAGACTGGCCAATATTGTGATCAATATACACAGAATGTAATGGGGGCAAAGAATAAAACTGAGGGGCAAACCTAGTTCCTCTGTTGTGTCCCTGAAGAAACTAATGAGCCAGACTAATGAACACTTGACTTGTGCTTATTATATTTTTCAAGCTTTGTTGGTAAATAGCTATCTTATTGTTGGGCAGATAACTTGTTTTGTGTCAGTGGAATCGTATTGTTTCACAAGAGCACTGAGAGACCCTTTAAGTTGATCTGGTATTGAGAGTTAAATGAAATCTGAATGTGTTTGATTCAGAAACCATGGTTTGTGGCAGTGTACAGCCAGTGTGTTTGAGGCTTGCTCTTGAAATGACTGGCAAAGAAATAGGATTATGGTGTTATGTTACGTTAAAAAAGTGATTTATAGCTGCAATTTGTAGTTTTGTGTTGGTGTTCATGGAGTTTGTTTTTCGCTTCTGTGTCCTTATGTGCTGTTGTGTGGTGTAATGCACTATTGTATGTGTATTGTTTAATCCGAGGCGCCAAGAGCCCATTATATGGAGAGGTAATCGAGCCTGAGAGATACTTTACGGAATGTGTCTGCAATATTCTGTACTGTACTGTGTTGAGGTTAGATTTCAGTGTGTGACTGTGCTGTATAGACTATGGTCAATCTCAGTAACCCTTTCTGCACCCATCCAACAGAAACACTTTACTGAATATCCACAATGAGTTGGAACAGTATGACAAGTGTGTCCTTTCTCTTATCTCTCTTCATGTCCAGTCAATATGAAAGCAAAGAGTACATATGAAATGGTCCTGTGTTAAATGTGCATTGTCCCGTAAGCGTGGAAAGAAAGGGGGTATAAGAGTGAGAATAAAGAAGGTGTTTGTTTAACCCACCACTGCCCAGTATCTTGCTGTCTAACGAGCAGTCCTTAGATAACAAAACTGATGAATGATATGCTCTGGTCAAGTACAGACAGGAATATTGTATTTTGTGTTTCACTTTTTAGAAAATCTATCACCGTTCAGTGCACCCTGAGCCAGTTGCATTGCTTGGTTCTAACTTTTTGACAGTTACGCGTGACTAAATGCCTACGTTGACCGAACTACGCCATTGGTCAGTTCCATATTGCATACAGTTAGTAGCGAGTTACAACCATACTAGGCTCTTCCGTCCGAGCAATGCAACTGTCTACAGTCTGAAGTACAGGCAGAAACTGAAAACCAAGCCTGTTCAGAAAATGACTGTCAAAGTGTGGAATGAGGAAAGGATCATGAGACTGGATGGTGCTTTAAGTGTAAGGACGAGGCAGTGTTCCAAGATGAAGACCTCAATACAATAACAGACATTGTTGGCAGTTACATCTGCTTCTGTGAAGAGATCTATACTGAAGAGATGACAGCTGCTGTTTACCCCCAACTAAAGGCCATGGATCAGCAAAAAAATTCGAAGAGGCTCTGAAAGCACACAGTGGCTGAAGGCAAGAAGAATACTAAGAAGTTATCTGGACAGTGCTAAAGAAGATACAAAGACAGACTTGAAAGGAAGCAGACTGCTAGGGATGATAAACTGTGTTGGAGATGCAGACTTGAGAGAAAGCGAACTGCTAAAGATGTAAAGGGTGTGTGGGACAGTGAGGGACATCATGGGAACAAAGAAAAAGAATAGAAAAACAGCAGCAGAGGGTGACCCCATAGACTTTGCCAATGCACTGAACAGATTCTATGCAAGATTTGACAAGCCTGACACCAAGCTCCAGAGTGTTTTGGACAGTGTGCAGCCTGATGAAGGACTGTGTGTCAGTGGACTGGAAGTGAGCACTGTGTTCTCCAGGCTGAAACCTGGCAAGGCTCAAGGACCAGACAGCATCAGGCCCAGGCTGCCTAAAGTCTATGCTGATCAGCTGGCTGCATGTTTCCAAGCCATCTGCAACCTCAGTCTGAGGCTGGGTAAAGTGCCTAAGAAGTGAAAGGTTGCTAGAATCATGCCAGCATCAAAGAAAGCAGCGTGGAAGGTGTACAATAACTACAGGCCTATTGCCCTCATTCCTGGCATTACAAAGTGCTTGGAGAAACTGGTGCTGAAAAGACTGCTGCAACTGAGGACTAGCTGGATCCACCCCAGTTTGTGTACCAACCAAACAGGGGCACGGTTTATATGACCATTCTATTCATCCATGGCATCCTTTTGCACCTTGACCATCCCAATGCTTGCACCAGAGTGTTATTTGTGGACTTAAGTTCAGCATTCAACACAGTAAGGCCCATTCTCATGTGCGAAAAGTTGAAAACCTTTTCTGTTGCCCCTCAGCTCATCAAGTGGGTGGTTGACTTCCTGACTGATCGTTCCCAGTTTGTAGCAGTAAAAGGGTTCACATTGGACACTGACCATCATCACCAGGACACCACAAGGCTGCTGCCTCTCACCGCCATTCTTCACAATGTACACCAGTAACTGCACTGTCTCTGATGAAAAAAAAAAAGCGGATGACTCGGCTCTTCTTGGACTCATTGAAAATGATGATGACACAGAATACAAAGGCAGGTTTGAAAAAGTCATTCAGGAAGCAGGTTGGGGCGGTGCGTAAAAGGCTAGGAGGGGTGAGGGTGAGGGAGAAGAGCGGTGAACCTGGCAGGAATCGAACCCGCGCACCAGCAATCAAGAAGAGCAGTTTCAGCTCTCAGCCCACGCAAAACAAAACAAAACAAAAAAACAAAACAAAACAAAAACAAAAAAAACAACAACAAAAATCCATTGCAACAAAAGAGGCCTCACGACTGTAGTGGCAAAAATTTGAAGAAAAATACTGTGGATTGTAAAACAAATACACTTGCAAACATGAGAAAGGGTGGACTCGCACTCTCCCCAGGACTGATCAATAATTCTACGTTACAAACGTCGTCCTGACTAGATAATCTGGGCTAGAATTTTATCGCAGTGGAGAGTGTCTTGACCAAGTTATACCCCCACCTTCTCGGCTAAGAAGTCTTTAGGACAGTTGCCATGGGATGGTCCCCAAAGCCCCACTAGCCCCCAAATTAAGGCTCCAGCACTAAGAGCCAGTACAATCTTGCCTCCTAGTTTTGAGAAAATTATGGTCAAAAAGACCAAACTGTAAATGAAAACCCATTGCATCGTTAAAACCATTCATCACACTTCCCTCACTTAGTTGTTGGCCAAACTGTGGCCTGTGACAACGTGTGCCACAACATACATTACTTCTGACCGGCCGTCCACCCAGTTTATAAAAGGAGGAAGAAAGTGGAGAATGGGCAAGGAGGTAGGGACGGAGGGAAGGGGGTGGGGGGTTCGGAGTGGGGGCTGCACATGAGGAGGTTCACATAATCCAAATTGATGATCTCCGATTCACTATAGCTGGAAAACGGAATGGGGGTCAGTTACATACATACATACATACATATATATGTGACCAAGCGCTATGCTTGCTCCAATACTTGCCTCACGCACAAGCTGTATTAGCTTGCCTCACGCACAAGCTGTATTAGCAGACGACAGTTTACGCCACTAACCAACGCGCAGAATGTATGATGTCACTCCGCTTACATCATTTTGTCCTCTTCACCAGACAACCTACTCACGGCTCGACCAGTGTCGCATCGCGGTAAGTCATTGGCTGAGCGGAAACTTGTGTTTCTGCACCACCGTATTTAATTAATAGATCTTTTGTCAGATCAGTAAACTACAAGTATTATATACTGGCAGAATTGTCGCGATTCCATCTTTAAGTCTATTCCATTTATGTTTGCCTACGTTAAACTGATTTAACGCAGTTTGTAATTTTCAGCAACGAGCTCGTTAAAACTGACCCTGTTCAGGTGACTTAAATTAAGATTATGAATTTATCTTAAATAACCAACACTTCATTTATATCCATTATAAAGTAGGTGTTGAGCTCTTTCTTTTGCAACTTATCCGAATTAAATCGGTTCAGGAATCATTTAGAAATCTGTCACTGAACACCTTGTAAAAAACAGAGTTGTCCTTGGATTTGGCCTGATTAGTGACGATCTGTTCGCAGCACACGTGACGGTCTTTGCAGTCAGCTTAACTTGCATAAATTGGCACAGTGAGTGATGAGTGGTCATTTCATACCTGGTCAGTCATCTGACCAGAGCTGCTGTCTCTCTCTCTTGCTGCGTCGCGGGCAGTGTGAGTGTGTGTTGTGTGTGTTCTCACAAGGCTAACACCTCGCTACGTATTGCTGTAAGTACTAGTGTGTAGAATGTGTTGATTTGTAAATTGTATTGTTTGACACAGTACGTGTGTTCATATGAGTATGTTCAGTTATTGCTTTGTTCAGTTAATTCTTTGTTCAGTTATTGCTTTGACATGTTAGTCACAGCTCGGCTATGATTGATCTAGAAAATCGCCATGTCGTCATATGCTCGTATCAGTATTCCATTTGAGTCTTCTTAACGTCACAGTCAATGACGTCCCTGGACGCAGATAGTTTGTTCCTTCTCACTGTGGGGTCATGGGGAACGAAAAGGCCGATGCTCTCTCCAAGGCAGGCAGCAAAATGAAGCAGTTCAGCCACCCCGTGACCTACAGAGAGGCCAGGACCATCATCCACAACCGTTACCAGAACCAGTGGAAGAGAAGGCTGGGTGCAAACAGTGGTGTCGATCCAATCCACCAGCTCCAGAGACACCAGCAGACAGTCCTCTTCAGACTGAGAACCGGCCACTGCCGACTACTGAGTCACCTTCACCGTATGAAGATCGCCCACACTGATGAGTGTCCATGTGGCACTGGACCCCAGACCCCTGAACACATCCTCCAACACTGCCCAACCCATGAAGCTCTACGGCGTCAAACCTGGCCAGGGGGCACAGAGCTACAGGCGCAGCTTTGGGGAGACCGCCACGACCTGGAGAAGACCGTGGGCTACATCGTGGCGACGGGGGTGACCGTCTGACGCAGCCAAAACATTGAACGCAGAAGAAGAAGAAGAAGTTCCAGAATGTTCTAGTGAGTGCATAAAGTTCATTCACCACTTAATGGTTAAGCCATGATGGTTCTTCACTTACTATCTGGTCTATCAGTTTGCCAGTATAATATCAAAGCCATTGATTCTATTATCTTGTTTATTATTCATGTATTATTTTACATGCTGATATCAGTTGTACTTCTACAGTGTGCTCAGTACTCTAAGATGTGTGTAGTATTCTGCTGTTGTGATTACAAGATAGTGTTGGATTAATATCAGTTATTGGTTAAAACCACCTGATATGTATCAGTCTGTTAGTTGTACTTTAGTTGTCATGCTCTCTCCTATACGGCTTATTCCAGTATAGTGCAACATGATAAACTGATTCATTTGAGTCACTTTGACACAGTATAAGCTTTACCTAATCTATACTGTCAGTGTACTTTCACTAAATCAGCATAGCTTCAATCACTTTAACTGCACTATTTAAATGTATTAGGAATGTCATTTGATGTCAGTGTTTGGTCTTCACACATATGCAATACCAAGTGGTAATCTTTCCATGTAATATGTATACATGTGCTTTATTATTCACTTGTGCCGACATGTTGTGCTAATGACATTTATTTGTGTCATTCCAGGCACTGTCTTCTCTTAGTTCTTCTCTTCTAGTTGTCTTCTCCATTACTTCTCCTCTTTTTTTGTCTTCTTCTCTTCTTAGTTTTTCTCTCATAACTATTGTAAATAAAACAATAGAAAAACCCATTTGTGACTGGCCTCTATATGTTCCTGGCCTGTGCGCGGGAATTTTCATCTATCCTTTAATACAGTAAATCATCATTAGTTAAGTCCTTTGTGCCGTACCCTATTAGAACCACTCAGTACACGGCTACATATATATATATATATATATATATATATATATATATATATATATTACTGACAGAGAGAGAATGCGAATGCGAACGCGAATATTTTATTCATAATAGGCCATCGTTCCTCATGAAGGAGGTGGTGTGAAAACATTAAATCAATCGTACATCACATTTAATATTGAATTCAACAACAAAATTACAAAAGGCATAACAGATAGAACGAATCTGAAATGCCTTATACAAATATGTGGCAAATTGTTTGAAAACATTCTTGTTCAAAGATGCCAATAGGAATGTAATTTTGAAAACAGAAGGTTGTCTGTAAAACTTTAGGAATCAATTGTTCTCTGGGATCATCCAAGGCAGTACAGCAAAATACAAAATGAACTTCACTTTCCCGTGCGTCATTACACAATGGACAAATAAGTTCACTTTAATTAAGTGGTCTAGAGATGAACAGTTTTACCAGATACCCCGAATCTAAATTTTGTCTGAGAGAGAGAGAGGGGGGAGAGAGACAGACAGACAGAGACAGAGACAGACAGTCAGACAGGCAGAGGGACGGGGTGAAATTGGGAGGAGGAAGAAGTGGAGAATGAAGTGGGGGAGGAAGATGAGGATACGTGACAGACAAACAGACGGGTCAGAGGGGGGGATGGAGGGCGAGGGGCGAGACTGGGGACAAGAGAGATTACCATCAGAGAAGAGTAAGAGAGAAAGAATGACAAGGGATGGGGCAGGGGGGCGTGGGGTGAGGGAGGAAAGAGTTGGTTGTAATTTGATAGCCACCAGTTTATGTGTGGCCTCACCTATGACAACCAAAACACACAGCACAATGTCAGTGACCAAACTCCTAACAAGGCTCACAGAGCTAACGTAACTGTGTTCGAAGTTGACAAAGACTGGACAGTGGTGGTGCAAACGCACACACACACACACACACACGGAGAGAGAGAGAGTGTGTGTGTGTGTGTGTGTGTGTGTGTGTTCTTTCTTTAATTTAACGTCTTTCACTTTGAGTGATATTAGACGATGTGTGTGTGTGTGGTGTGTGTGTGTGTGTGTGTGTGTGTGTTTCTTTGTTTATATGTGAGTGCTTCTTTCTTTAGTGTAAATGTGCGTGTGGCACTGCATGCGCGTGCATACATGTATGTGGCGAAGATCTGTGTAAGCGTATGTGTGTCAGAGAGAGCAGAAGAGAATATGTGTGTATGTGTTTGCGTGCAAGTGTGTGTACATGCGTGTTTGTCAGTGTGTGTGTGCATATCATAGTGTGTGTGTGTGTGTGTGTGTGTGAATGCAAAAGAGAGTGCCAGTGTGTGTGTGTATGTGTGTGCGTGCGTGTGTAAGGTGGGTGTGGGGGGTGCGGGGAACGATCGAACGAATGAACGAAATTTTATTTTAAGAGGGTAAAGAAGTAAGCACAATGTGCTTGTTTACATCCAGCCCTGTGGGCAAGAAAATTAATGATAAAACAACAACAGCAACAACAAAACAGAAAAAAAAGTAAGAGGCAAATTCACAACAGCAACGTCAAAATTACATACCCATATACAAACATGAGTATAGACATTTATGTACAATACAATACCGCTATAAATAAATAACAACAGGGAAAATACGGGCGAGGTGTGCTGGACAGCAGAAGGAAGAAGAAACAATGCAATCTGTAGTTGGCTGTTGTGAGGTGTTCCCCCGGGTACCAAAGGACCAAATCATCAGCATATCTGTCTCCCTGGACTTTGCGTGGCAGATTTCTGACGATGTCGTTGATGAAGATCAGGAATAATGAATAAGACGCCTCCTTGGGGCACTCCTTCTCTCAGTATCTTCTTACGACTGTGTGCATGCACATGGACTCGGGCTTTCCTATTGTTCAGGTAGTGGGATATCCACTGGTACATACAGCCAGTCACACCACTGTTTTGTAATTTCAGGCAGAGCCCAATTTTCCACACTTTGTAGAAAGCTCTTTCCAGTGATGTCTATCCACACCGTGAGAGTATGCTGTTTGTCATGAAAGCCATCCTCCATCTTCTGGGCAATGTAGGTCAGATGGCCCTCAGTGGAAAGGTGTTGCCTGAAGCCTGCCTGCTCTGGAATGATGCTGCTGTTCTTCTCCAGGTGCCATACTAGGCGCATGTTGATTATGAGTTTACCAACACAACTGGTGAGGCTAATGGGACAGTAACTGTCGTTCGGTCCCTGCGCTTCTTGTGGATCTTCTCGCCAGTTATTTGGAACCTGCTCATTTTCCCAGCTGTTTTTGAATAGAGCGAGGAGTTAGGATTTTGCTTTGGTGCCGAGGTGTTCAAGCATCTCGTTGGTAACTTTGACAGGGCCAGATTTCTTGTCCTTCAAGGTCTTTAGTTCTTCTGTCAACTCCTTCTTGTTGAAAGGCTTGTGTGTATTCTGGTGGATCTTGTTTACCCGTGTGTGTGTGTGTGTGTGTGTGTGTGTGTGTGTGTGTGTGTGTGTGTGTGTTAGCTCATTATGAACTGGTTGTTTCCTGTTTTCTTGAATCTGGATGTCACTGATCTGCTCAAAGCTGTCTATAAAGCAGTTTGCAGCTTGAATGTGGGCCTTTCAATATTTGGCAGAACAGGCTTTAAGGGCAATATTGTTCTCTGGAATTCGGTTCTCTACCTCCTCTCCAGTTCTGCTTAGTTCCTCCTCCAGCTCCTGTAATTTCTCAGTCCAGTATGGCCTGTATAGTTTTTCCAAGCACTACGTGGAATTGTTTCTAAGGCTGCTTTTAGGATGACCTGGATGCAGTGACTGGAGTCTTTATTGGCGTTGAAGTCATCCACCTTAACGCCTTTGCAGTATTCGTCAGAGAGACGTGAGAACTGAACATTTCCTAATCTGCTTTCTTGTAATTCCCTCGGGGAAAGGACTTTGAGTTGCTAGGCCTCTACTGCAAGTTGATGGCCAGTAACACTGGTCTTTAGTCACTACCTACCAACTTGAACTGGCTCTGCACCTTCCTGCTGATTTTCCGGGATCTGAAGGTCTTCAGTTGCAAAGGGTAGGTCCTGGGTAGATGTCGAGATCCATTGACGAGAGAAAAGGGTTGGTGGGCCTTCTGGATCATTCAGTAGAAGCATGTTGTTCTCTGTCTGCTAGTCATCCACTTCATCTCCCCTGCGGTCACTGATTCAGTTCGTCATAACCCCAACAGGTAGAGTGACTGTTGAAGTCACCAACAGCCAAGCAGTTTTCAAGTGGTATACCTAAATGGGGTAAATGCATGGTCTGCAGTGAGAGATCTCAAGTTTATCTGTAGAGCAGTACAGACAGGATGGTGATAACCAAGTTGACTACGGTGATCTTGACTCCATGGATTTTGAGTCAGCTTGTTGGCATGTGTCCACTTTGAAGTTTGTGGCTAGGATGTTATTCCTCCTTTGTGTCTTCCATCTCTATCCATCCTGAAGGTTTGGTATCCTCTGGCGGAGCCCAGCTCTTGTCCTTCAATTGACTGAGCCGTTTCCACAAACAAGGAGAAGGGGCGAAGGCGATTAACTAGCGCCTTAAAACCAGTCGCTTTGGTTAAGTGGTGCTCGTTAACCTTGGGAGGCACTCCATCATGGGGAAGGAAAACCCTGTTTCCAAATCTCCGCTGCCTGGTGGGTATACCCTCTTAAAGGAAAGGCTTCGGGAGTAAACCCTGAATAAAAACAAGGGCAGGTGATGCTCTTTAGTCATGGCCAGCAGATCACCAACGAGAGGGAAACTTCTGTCATTTCGCACGCATGACGCATGCGTGGTGGAAGGGTTATGGCGGACTGAAAGACTGGAGAAGCAGAAATTATCGAAAATTGAAGTTTCTACGCGATAATCGAGAGTGACACTCCATCAAAACCGCTTTAGGATCTGTAGGAAAGAGTATTTATCGAAGTTTCCCTCAATATTTTACGTGTGCCGACGGAAATAAGACGGAATTCATCTATTTCTGGTGCTGCTTACACAGCTCACAATGTCGGCGACAGGGAATCGCTCACCGCAGTTGTTTTGATTTGACTCGGAGAAACGAGGAGACTTGAATCGAAGTGTGTACTGTTTTTGACTTATTCTACGGAAATTTAACATGTGGAACTTTGGATACCACCGCAAACCCTCTGTATCGGGACCTATTTAGTGCATGCTGTTGTTTCGTAGTCAGCAAGGAACTTTTTTGCACAACCAAAACTTGCCTACCCCCCTGCTGTCTTCGAAGTGGAGTACGATACACTGTAAACCCTGCCACACAGCACAACTGAGCACAACCCAGCACATGATACACACACATGATCCTAGAGGTGAGAGCGATTCACTTTTTGTAGCATGCAGAAATAAAAACCATGACTGATAAGAAGCGCACCATGTCCAAGACTTCTTTTTTTTCCTCTTCTTCTTCCTCGTTCGCCTCCCATTTGATGAGCAGCCCGGTGTCCTCGATGAAGGCTGCCGTCCGTCGCAGCTCCTCCAGGGTGCCGTACAGTTTGGCTTCCACTGCTGTCGGTGTTGGCCAGTACTTCCTCCTGGATGCTGCATGCGTCATACAGTCTTGAAGGATGTGGTCGGTTGTCATTGGTCCCTCACCACAAGGGCACTCTCCACTCTGTCCAATGCCAAATTTTGTGTGCATGTGGTGGAGCAGGCAGTTGTGTCCAGTCCTCAGGTGGAAGATCTTGACCTGTTCCTGTTGTTCCAGCAAATGGTATCTGTCTTCTGGGTTATATCTGGGGTGCTGGAGGCGCCACTTGATTCCTTGCTGTGCCTTGATGATTGTCTTGATTTCATCATATGACACCAGTTTGTTGGCCTGTTCCTTCTGTGCACAGTCTTTTGCCAGAATGTCCGCTTTTTCGTTGCCTCTGATGCCACAGTGTGCTGGTACCCATTGTATCACCACTTTCTCCACTCTGGCGCTCAGGGCAACAAGGGTTGAAGTGAGATGGTTCTTTTCTTTGCAGCGGGAGTTCTTGAGGGCTTGGAGCATCTGAGAACACCGCCACCTGCCCTGTTGTTCTTGTGGAATTCTGCGAGACTGTTGTGGCTGCCTCACAGAGGGCTTCTCATTCAGCTCGGAAGTTGGTGGAGTATTTTCCTGTTGGGATTGCAATTTCTTCATCTCCGTCTTTGTATCGGAGGAAGATTCCATCTCCACCATCCCTCGTTGCTTCTGTGGCAGAGCCATCTGTAAAGACATGGGTCCAGTCTTCCTGGGGGTACTGGTTGCAGATGTACTCCATGGCCAGGGCCTTCCTTTGGGTGTCTGACTGTGTTCCTCTCTTATCCAGTCTGGAAATGCTGGTGACGACTGTTGGGAACACCTGCCTCTTCCAAGATGGGTGGGTGACATTTGCCGGGATAGGCTTTGCTTCGTGTTCCATCAAGAGTGGGGTTTGTCTTTCAAGGTGTCTTGACTGGTGGATGAAGCTGCCTCTTTTCAGCCGGCTCTTGATGGGTCTGCTCATTCTGTTGTTCATTGGATGGTTTTCAAGGCGTTTGAATTTTGCTGCCTGGATGAGGATCTTTGTGTCCCTTCTGTCCTCCAATGACTGTAGCCCAGTGGTCTCCTCCATCTTCAGGATTGGGGTGGATCTCATGGCATCAGTTATGACACGCTGAGCTTGGTTCTGTATCTTGTATGTCAGAGACAAGTTTAAAGGGTCGCAAAGGATCAAGTACAGGCGTTGACCGCACACAATCCAACCAGAACAATAATTGTGGCCACTGCAAAATTCTAGTTGGTACCCGAGACAAGGCACTCCAGTGCGAGATATGTGATTTGTGGTTCCACATCGTCTGTGTCAACGTTGATGACACAACTTACAAGGCCATTAAGAAAGACGGTGAAAATCCCACTCCACATCTGAACTGGTACTGTGGTCAATCCTGCAACTGGGTTATCCACAAGTTTCTCAATGGTATGGAACTGTGAACCAGATATCAGAAGTTGACCTCCCCCAGAAAATGGTTGAGAAAATTGAGGACATCACAGATGAAGCCATCAAAAATATCACGGACCACGCAGCAGGCAGCAGTACAGACGGTCCTACAGAGAGTCAAATTGCTGACATCGTGGAGAACAAGACAGGAGAAAAGGTAGCCAAAATGGAAGACAGGAACCGAAGAAAGACCAATCTAATCATCTTCAAAATCAAAGAGAGCACCGCCACTGAATCAGGGGATAGGAAGGCAGAAGACACAGAGATCGCAAAGAAAATCCTGAAGGATCTGAATGTCCCCTACCAACCAACGGACATCAGAAGACTGGGCAAGTCGAAGGAGAATGAATACGAAGGCCCCCCGAGACCAGTGAGACTAACCTTCGCCACTATGACACAGAGAGACGAGACTGTGCATGCCTACCATAACAAGAGGAAGGAACAAGAAAACAAGGGCACCGCTGCAACCCCCATCTCTGGCATCAGCATAAGAAAGGATTTGCCCCCCGCTGAACGCAAGCAGGAGCCAGCACTCTACAATGAGCTTCAAGCAAAGAGGACCCAGGCGTTGGGGGACGACAAAACGAAGTGGGTGAGGCGCAACAAGCGCATGGTCTTCCTCAGGAAACCGCCAGATCAGGCGGCCAAGGGAGGTTCAGGGTAACGAAACTCTCAATCCCCAATGTACAAAGTTTTAAAACTTCTTCATTTTCTTCGTCTTCATCAGCTTTTAAACGTTCGTCCAACCACCAGAACACACGGCCAGTACCAAGTACAGCATTAAGGAAACACTCCAACAGGTCAACATCACCGAAGCGGATGTGAAAAAAGCACTTCAAAACCTGAAAACAAATAAGGCACCCGGACCTGACAGAATCCACCACATGGTGTCGGCCAAGGCTGCAGACTCATTAGCACGTCCAATAGTGCATCTGTTCCGCCTCTCTCTGGACCGTGGGGAAATACCAACTGATTGGAAAGAAGCCACACTCACCCCTATTTACAAGAGGAAAGGAAGCCGACAGCAACTGGGAAACTATCGCCCTGTCAGCCTAACCTGCATCCTGTGCAAGGCAATGGAAACGCTTCTGAGAGAACAAAATAATGAATCACCTACAACGCAATGAGCTACTATGTGAGGAGCAACATGGGTTCATCCAGGGGAAATCGTGTGACAAATCTATTGGAAGCTCTCAACGACTGGACCAGACTCATCGACTCCGGCAGCAGCATTGACGTCGTGTATATATGGACTTTCAAAAAGCCTTCGACACCATACGGTAGCATCGTCTGCTGAGCAAATTAAGTTGAAGCCCACGGAATAAAAGGCCCAATACTCAACTGGATAGCAGCCTTCCTTGGTGATTGAAAGCAGCGAGTTAGAATTAACGGAACTTTCTCTGAGGAGGCTGCAGTCACAAGCGGTATCCCACTGTTCATTTCCATCTAGATACACAAAGAACTAAAAATGAATTTAAAGCAGATCATGCAGTATGCACGAGTCTCACTGAGCTTCTTTTGTGAGAGTCTGTTCACTTCTCTCCTCTTCCCCCTTCTACTGATTCGTAACAATGTCAATCAATTCAGTATAGTTTCCTTCCAAAGAAATAAGGAAATTATGGCTTGTGGGCGGATACATATCATGAGATATGCTTTGAAATTTTTAGTGACAAGAGAATTTTGTGGTGAAAAGGAGAAAAGAAAAAAAAATGTCGTGAAAAAACACAATACGTTAAACATATTTGTGTGGGTTTTTAGTTTGGTACCAGTGT
The DNA here is from genome assembly GCF_041734735.1 of Babylonia areolata. Classification (NCBI taxonomy): domain Eukaryota; kingdom Metazoa; phylum Mollusca; class Gastropoda; order Neogastropoda; family Buccinidae; genus Babylonia; species Babylonia areolata. The sequence goes on from NC_134878.1 coordinate 40,672,404, forward strand.
ACGTTTGATGATGACATATGACTAGATAAGCGGTTACTGGTAAGTGTTCAGAAGCAATGTATATGTACACACACAAGAATATATATGTCAATGTTGCACTGTGTTCCACACTTTGGTATGATTATGGGGTGAAGTAAGTTTGTTGTGCTGGTGAAGTTTTCAACCTAATATTTTGTTTTCCCCAAGACAGGTGAGCCATAGGGGCCTTTCTCAGACCTGTATGGGAGCACATTTGCACTTCCTACACTTTGTTTTCCCAGTACAGATAAGCCATAAGGGCCTTTCTCAGATCTGCTGGGTACACTTTCACAGATTCAGCTTCACCGGTTTGTTGACTGGTCTGCCTGATCTGGTGCGGAGTTGACCTGGTGTGTTGTTGACAGCCGATCCTGGGGCCGTGGGTGTTGCTCTGGGCGGTGAGGGGATCTGTTGAGGTGGTGATGGTGGTGGAAGAGAACCCAAAGACGTGGCGTTCCCAGCAGCAGTGGTTGTCTGCAGTGTTGGTGGGGCTTCACCAGGCATGGCCACTAGGTGTGACCTGTTACGGCGGATCGTGCCCTGCGTTGTTGCCACAATGAAGGAGCGTGGATTGTGGTGTTCTGCTACAACCTGTCCGGTTTTGTTCATGTCTTTAATGAACACAGATACTCCTGTTTTGAGCGGAGGTGCCTCTCGTGCAGCATGGTGTTTGTTGAAGAGTGTTCGTTGTTTTGATTTCATGTCATTCTCTTTTTCTTGGATGAGAGAGTGATCAGGAGTTGATGGGCGGAGGGAGGAGGGTAGGATGGGAAGTTTGGTTTTAAGTTTCCTCCCCATCAGGAGTTCGCTGGGGGAGAGACCGTTGCGCAATGGAGTGGCTCTGTAGAGGAGTAGGGCTGCATAGGGGTCTTTGGATTTTTTGAGCATCTGTTTCACCGTTTGGACTGCGAGCTCTGCTTCACCATTGCTCTGGGGGTACCGTGGTGAGCTCGTGGTGTGGGTGAAGCCGTAATCTGCTGCAAACGCCCTGAATTCTGTGCTGGCGAACTGTGGACCGTTGTCAGAAATAACAACGTCTGGTATGCCATGGGCTGCAAAAACACTCTTGATCCTGACGATGGTGTGAGCGCTTGATGTTTTTTCTAAGGGTCGAATCTCAATCCATCGAGAATAGTAGTCAATGATGATGATGTACATTTTGCCATCATGTTCAAAGAGGTCCATCCCGACTCTGGACCACGGGCGTTCGGGGAAGGAAGAGGGAAGTAATGGCTCTTTTTGGGCTGGCCTGTGTATTGCGCAGGTGCGGCATTTGCTGACCATTTCTTCTATCTGGGAGGAGATGGAAGGCCACCAAACTGAAGATGAGGCCAAGGCACGGGTTTTAGTGATGCCCTGGTGTCCTTCATGTAGGTGGTTGAGGATGTCCATTCTCATGTCGCGGGGAATGACGATGCGATCATCAAAGAGTAGCAGGTCATCAACGACTGTGAAGTGCTGTCTGTTGGTCCAGTATTGCTGGAGAAGTGGAGAGTGAGGTAAGTAGACGGGCCAGCCATTGGTGCAGTACTTGCGAACTTCGGTGATTTCTGGGTCAGCTGTTTGTGATTGCCGTATTCGATGTAACTTTTCGGCTGATGCTGGGAGGATGTTGATGCACTGTTGGGCATGTGCAGTTGTATCATCAATAAGGTTGACGTCATTTTTGTCGGGTAGCGAAACTGGTGCGCGTGACAGCGCATCTGCTGTGATCTGATTTTTTCCTGCCACATGGGTGACTTTGGTGTCATATCGCATGAGACGGAGGCGAAAACGTTGGATCCGTGGTGGCATCTTGTGTAGTTCTGTTGTGTTGAGCAAGGGGATCAATGGCATGTGGTCTGTTTCCAGGGTAAACTTCAGTCCCAAGACGTATTCCCTCAGTCTCTCGCAGGCCCAAGTAGCTGCCAGGGCTTCCTTTTCGATGACTGCGTAATTCTTCTCTGCGTCTGTGAGTGATCTTGAAATGAAGCAGATGGGTCGTCGTGTGCCATTGTCTTGTGTTTGGTAGAGCACTGCCCCGATCCCTGTGTTGGAAGCATCAGCTGCAATGGTTGTCTCTCGGTCGGGGCTGTAGTGAGCAAGGACTGGTGTAGAGGTGAGGAGGCGTTTTGTTTCTTGAAAGGCTGCCTCTTGTTGGTCGCCCCATGTCCATGCTGTGCCCTTGCGGAGTAGGCCCCCGCTTAGCTCGTCTCAATACACAAAGCACTACAAACGCATGCATCATACTACAGGCTGTGGCGCCGCCGGCAGTGCAACGCAACTGCGTCTTATGGATAGATATTATATTATATTATATTATATTATATTATATTATATTATATTATATTTCACATTGAGTAGTTATATCGGCGTTCATCTAGTCTTTCATTCCTATGTAGATAACTTTTATGTGTAAGTTCTCGAACATAAGCAGTGCATTAGGTCTATGCATTGATCTGATATCCAAGCCCCTGCCCTCCGTATGAAACGAACATAAAGTATGTCTGATGTAGGCCTAACGTGAAAAGGTCAGTCCGCGTTCTTTGACGCCTCCTTGAAAACGAACACCTATGCATCCAGTCCAGGTTTTTCAAGCCCGAGATTTCGGAGACCGAGTCTGCAAGAGATGTGTTTACAAATATTTTAGTCTTTCTTGTGTTCGGAAGGAATTGTCAAAGAAAGGTAAGAATAACTGTCGTTAGTACTGTCATCTACACATATTCTATGAATTATAGATAGATGAATAATCGATTTTGACCAGAATGATGTAAGAAATGGGCACTTGACAGCTTCTTTGATGCAGCCTGTATTTCACAGGCGCAAAGTAAAGGTTGAGTTCTCGATTACTCGATAACATCAATGAAATAATTATGGTCAAATCACAATGTTTGTTATTGTTCATTACTTTCAAAATTAATGAATTGATTCTGTTCAGGACACTGGTTCATCGTCAGATCACTTCCTTGTGTGCTTCAGATCAAGGAATACCATCAAATATTTTGCAAAACGAAAGGCCACACACTGACACAGGAACAGTATCAACAGTAACAGATCAATGCTACACCTGTGTTGACATTACACAGTACGTCAGTATAAGTTGGAGCGGCTACATTAACTGGATCACAAAGAAAAACAGTATGATAGGGTTCTCTTCTCTCTTTTTTTTTCTCTCTTTGGTGTATATACTATATAGTGATTGAAGATCAGTATGAACATCCAGAAGATTTTTTTTTTTTAAAAGAAAAAAAAGATGGATTTTAAGAAGTTTTCAGCAGTTTGTCAACCTAATCAAGATCTTTAAACTGTCTGAATATGGCATGACAAGAAATCCTAAAGAGGTGATGATTTTTATGGAGCACTAGAGTTGAGATGTCAACAGCAAAGACTTTTTTTCTTTTTTTTTAACTGAGGGTCCTTCCAGCATCTTTCATTTTGTGAAGGACTGTTTGGAGTCATTCATCGTTTTTCTTTTTAACTTTTTAACTTATCAGTACATCAACATTGTCACACATGACGTCTGGTATCCCTGAGAGAATGTGGGTTATTTCTGTCTGAAATATTTCAGGTCCTGAACAAATTCTGAAAGAAAGACATTTGAAAGCAAACCTTCCATATGGAATAATGAAGGTTGTCAGCTTCTGAGACTTCATCCAGTCCACTGTTGCAATCTGATCTACTGAATACAATAGCTCCAGAAAGTTGTGCCAGGTGTTTATCGGATGTAGCAGGGGGAAATTGTTCTCTGAGTACTTACGCTTTCATTGAGTTTTGTCAAATCCACACATGTTCTGATTTTTTTCATTTGCCTTTGTAACAGCAGTGATGGGAGCACACCAAACTGTTGGCTCACTGATTGGCCTGATTATATTCTGCTTTTCCATTTGTTCGAGTTCATCATCTACTTTGTCTGGTTGGGATTGGATTATGATCAGGAACAGCAATTGAGAGTGGTCATGCATCTTTGTTTAAAATGATTTTGTATTAAATTTCCTTTTGCCTGTACCTGTAAATAAATTGAGAAATTCTGTTTGACTATCTTCTTTCTGGTGTACCTTATTCAGTTACTGAGTTATTCACCCTTTCCAACAAGTATAGGGCTTCAATAGCAAGTTTTCCTAACAGAAACTCTTTCAAGTCAGTGATGACATACATATCCTGTTCTGCAGAAGTCTCAGTTGAAAGTGTTGCATGAACTGTGCCATTTACTTTTAGCTGATCCTGCCCTAGTGACTAGTCCAAACTTTTTTTTAAATGTTTTCTTTATCAGCTGTGAATTATTGAAAAAAATATAAGGCACAAGTGTCATGTCTGCACCAGTATCTACTCTGTGTTTGACAGGTTTTCCCATGGTAATGGTTTTTGCATGCCATATGTCTTTTTTGTAATGAACAGCTCCAATGTAATCTGTTACTTTTTCTTCAGTTAGAATTGAACCCAAGACAAACTCATCTGCTGCTCATTTTTGACATGTTTGACTGTCTTTTTGGTCTTGGACATCACAGCATAATGACCCTTTTTTTAGAACTGTTTTTGGCATTCAGCATCTTTGGTAGGACAGTCTTTTCTTCCTTGCACAAGACTTTTTCCACACCTTTTTCTTCTGAGCCTTGTATTTTGTATGCTGCAGTCTATTAACTTGCATGCCTGATCAGTGATGACTCTTGTCCTGTACTTATGGATTGTGACTGCTGTATGGATGTTGATATGCTCTGCCAATATCCAAACATTTAGACAGAGTGAATTTTTTTATCTTCAGATTGGTTGGGGTTATCCTTGGGGAGTCCTGTGATTTCTTGATTGGCCTGGTTTTGATACCCTGAAAATTAGTCCAGTATGGCATAGACAGAACTGAGATCTGTAGATCTATCTCTCAAGCCCCATTCTTTAAAAATCTGTCTGTATTTCTCGCATTTTTCTGCTCATTACTGTTATTATTAGTGTGGCTATAAAGTTGATTTCTTGTTGAACGCTGTTACTTTACTCACAATTGATTTATTTTGGGCATAACCGTGGGCTGGAAGTGGGCATAACCATTGGCTGTGCAATTTCTCCAATTCTGTTCGTACTGGCAATGGAAGTTGTCTTGAAGGCCTCATTGAAGGGAACCAATCAAGCCAACCTCGGTAACAGATACCAGATAGCTCCTTTGAAAGCCTTCATGGATGATACAACAGTCCTTTCAACAAAAGAGGATGACACCCATGAAATATTGAAGCGGTTGGAGAAGCTAGTTGCCTCAGCCAGGATGAACTTCAAACCAAAGAAACCACGGAGCCTCTCACTGCGTAAAGGAAAGGTAGCTGAAATGGTCACATTCACTGTAGCCAATCAAGCCATTCCAACATTGTCAGATGAACCAGTCAAGAGCCTTGGAAGATGGTATGATGATTCCCTGAAAGATCCAAAAAGAGGAAAGGAAACCAAGCAGACAGCAGAAGAAGGCCTGCATATCATAGACCAGTGTGGCCTTCCTGGCAAATACAAAGTGTAGTGCCTACAGTCTATGCTGATAGTGATACCAAAGCTCCTGTGGCCTCTCCTGATATATATCAGCTGTAGCACAGTCAGGTCAACTGAGGCAAAGATCAACAAGTACACACGCAAATGGCTTGGTGTCCCACCTGGTCTCACTGACGTAGCACTCGACTGTCACCAAGCAAAGTTGAGGCTACCTCTGAAATCCCTTGTTGAAGAATACAAGGTAGGGAAGGCAAGACTTCTCAGCATGCTCAAAGACTCAGGAGACAGTATTGTGAGATCCAACCAACCCAAGCTGAAGACTGGCAGAAAATGGAAGGTCAGGGAAGCGGTCATTGCAGCAAAAGAAAGTCTTAAGATGAAGGAAATAATAGGACACACCCAAACCAAGAGACAGGGCCTGGGATCAACAAAGATGGAATGGTGGTCCAAGGCAAAGGGGGAAAGCAAAAAGAGACATGATCATACAGGAGATCAAGAAGGAAGAGGATGATAAAAGAGTCCAGAAGGCAGTCCAGCAAGGCCAGTAGGGGCAGTGGACAACATGGGAAAATGCACTCCAAAGGAACCTCAGCTGGAGCGACATGTGGAACATGGCCCCTCTGAGGATCAGCTTCATCCTAAGATCTGTGTACGACCTCCTTCCCTCAAATACAAACTTGGTGAAATGGAGGAAAGCAGATGACCCTGCGTGCCCACTCTGCCATGGCAAACAAACAGTGGAACATGTCCTCAGCTCATGCAAAGTGGCTTTGAGCCAAGGACGGTACACATGGAGGCACAACCAAGTGCTAAAAGAAACTGCACATGTGGTGAGCACTGGTACAAGAAGCGCCAACCCCACCAGAAGTTCCAGTAGAATTCCGCTCTGCAGAAGGCAGTAAAGTCTGGCCAGGAACAGCTGTAACGTCCAGAGCATGGAAATGTGGGCTGCTTGATGGTGCCGAAGATTGAGAATGCACAGTTGACCTACTAGAAGGGAAGGAACACCCAGAAATCATCATCAAGAGCGGCATGATACCTGACATAATAATCCCACTTCAAAGCAACAAAACAAGCAATTTTGATTGAGCTCACTGTGCCATATGAAAGCAGAATAGAGGAAGCCCACATCTACAAGACCGAGAATATGCTTGTCTAGCCTGCAGCCTGAGAGAATCTGGCTTCCAAGCCAAAGTCCTCGGCATAGAGATTGGTGCAAGAGGGTTTGTGAATGCATCCGCCTACAGCCTTATGAAACAGCTGTCGATTTCTGGCAGAGAGAGGACACAGGCTCTCAAGGCAATGGCAGAAGCAGCAGAAAAGAGTTCCAGCTGGATCTGGTCGAGGAGGAATGAAAGTAAACTTCATAAGGATTAAATTTCCCTACTCAAACAGGGCGTACAATACCTCAGTGGTTAAAACACCTGCCAGAAAAATTGACTCAGTCCTGAAGTGGTGACCACCCTGAAGGTTCGAACCTGCTGAGGACCAGGAAAAAAAAATGGTGGCAATGCAAGGGCATCCAGGAGTCATGACCTGGAATGTAAGGAGTTAAAGGCCGAAACACTTGACTGAGGGGGGCTTCTTCTCTTAAGACCTTGTACTGTCCAGCTCTCCCTAGAGTTTCTTATCACTTTTGAATGAATCTTTCATACTGCGTACACCCTTTTTTTTTTTATTTCTTCGAGCAGAAACCTCACGTCCCTCCTTAACGTAGTGAGTTGATTCACCACTTCATGGCTTTCTATGAACAAAATTGTCACATGATACTGTGACACACAAATGATTGATTTAAATGAAAATCTGTTAAAAATGCTCATTTGAATTACAGTACTAGACGTGTGTTTTTCTTTGACAGTGAAAATGCAATAAACTGTATACAGTATTTGGTTGAAATTCAGTCTTGAACATCTAGCCATTTTTCTTTCTGAAAAATTATATTGATGCTGTCATTCTCACAAAATCTGACATAGCCTCTCAGGTATGTTATAAGGGTCACACTTTAAGAATGTTTTGTTTAATGATGATTGACAAGGATAATGATAACAGAATGAATAAATGATTATATGAATTTATGTGTAAAATAATGCACATTCAAATATTTAACACTGTGTGACAGCAATGTGGAGAGCTTTTGGGATAAAAATAAAAAAGACACATAGAAGCCACTACTGGTTACACAATACAATACAATACTGTGAATACAGTACAGTACAGTACAATACAATATAATACACAAAGTGCAATGGTAAACATGTAAAAGAACAAAATTAAACAGCATCGAAAACGAACACTGTGTAAACTAAGGATATTTCTTCTTGTTGGGGGTGGGGGGGGAGGATTGGTGTGGGATTGGGTTGGCAACATGGGGGAGGGGGAGTTTTTGTTAATGTTACCTTCAGAGTTAATGTCTTAATGATGGTGGGTGTTTCATGGAGGTTACTGTACATTGTAAACATGAAATAGTTAAAGAAATGTATACTTGTGATTATGATTTTTATGTAAAATGTTTATTTTTGTTATGATTTTTATGTAAAATGTTTATTTTTGTTATATATTTTACTCATGTGGTCTGCCTTGAGCATCATTCATTGTATATATTGATGAAAGGCACAGTAGAAATAAACAGTTATCATTATTGTGTATCTATAGACATACGTGAGTGTGTGTGTATTTGCACGCTCGCACAAGTGCATGCTCACATGTGTGCATGTAGGCATATGTGCACATGTGCTTGTGAATGTACATGAAGACTGAGACAAAAAGACTGCTGATGAGAGTAAATTATACAAAGAAATGAACAAACAACAGTTTTAACAAAGCAAGAATAAAAGTACAGGCAAATAAATGTGAAAACAAGGAAATGCATATTTCAACAGTATGGAAATTCATTTTTATTCTAGACTTTGTAACATGGGTCTATTCTGTGTTTCTGTTCATTATAAAATCACCCTTGTTAACCAGGCTTGAGAGATGCAAACACATACGGTGTTGATTTGAAACATGGAGCAACACATGCACACAGACACGCACACAAATATCACAAATGGACATGTGGAAATCCGTAAAATTGATAAACACACATGCATGCACATGTGCTCACACACACACACACACACACACACACACACACACACACACACACACACACACACACAAACACTACACACACATACGCTTAGGCCCTTCGCTCCCTGGAGAACATAGGCCATCAACGATGTTTCTCCACCAAACTTGACTTGGGCTGTCCTTTCTGCATCCCTCCAGCTTGATCCCAGCCTCTTTCGATCTGCTGCAGTGTCCCGCCTCCAGCTGTTCTTGGGCCGTTCATTCTTTCTTCTCCCCCGGGGGTTCCAGGTCAGGGCCTGGCGTGAACTGTAGTGCTGTATGGCGAGTTCCTCAAGGTAACACACACACACACACACACACACACACACACACACACACACACACACACACACACACACACACACACACACACACACACACATTATAGAGAAGGATGGGGGCGGTGAATAAGTGGGGTTTTCTTTGGTTTTTTTTGGTTTTTTTAGCAGTCTTTTATAACTGGTCAGTTAACTTAAAAAAAAAATCCTGTTTGGTCTGTTCTGCGCTGTTCCAGTGGCATTACTCCAGTGCTGCTTATCTTGAGTGCCCCATACTCTATACACAGTCACGCCCAGATTTTACTGCTGCAGTCCCAGTGCCAGTATTTTATACAAGCTTTCAATGTTAGGTCATGAGGAGTCACTTCAGTGGTGTTCTATATTGTCTGTTCAGATCAAACTCTTCAGACATTGCCTACTGAAGACAATAATGATGACAATAATCATTATGGTGGAGCCAGATGATTGATTGTTGCTACTGGAGAGAAGACCAACACCTCTCCCATAAACCACAACAGTCTCCCATAAATCAGCAGATCCCAAAGACTTTGAAAGGAACTCATCACAGGCATGGAAACTGAGGGGAAATTTGGAAGATTGATGTCAGCAGGGCATGAAATGGAATGGAATTATGGACTTTTTTTTTTCTCTACTGATGATGAAGTGAGGATGATGACAATGCTGCTGTAGAGGTCTGTTTATGTTGGGGACTGCATGACAAGGTTGTGCTATGATTTCTTTCATGCTATTCCATGGTGTCAGCCACGCCCTGAGATACACATGCCTACAGTGTTAGGCAGGCAACACTCCCAGAGACTCATCTGTGAAGAGGAGGACACTTGGCTTTGTCATCCCATTTTAAGCCCATAGCACACTCAACTCTGGGTAGAGTCAGCTGGAGGTTAGGAAAATCCCACTTCTGTTGGGGCTTGAACCCTTGTTCTTCCAGCCATCAGTCTGCAGCTCTAACCACTTTGCCCCAGTGGTTAGTTTTGCTCAGCATTTTTGTTCATGCAGACCCAACATGACAACAGCCTGTCATCTAACATGCAGAATGGTTATTACATTGGACACAAGCATTTTATGTACAATCTATGTACAGATACTATATACACCAGAAAACTGAAGATGAATTTCATAAAAATGACATTGACTATCAAACGTACATTTGTCACATTTCCTTTTCAACCCAAGCATTTTATCAACAAATCAAGAAGAGTTCTAAATAATGAAAATGTATAGTGTGTGTGTGATGGGAAAGGCAGAGGGCCTGAGGGGAAGGGTGTGGAGGGAGACAGATGCACAGAGACTTAGAGAGAAGACAGATGCACGGAGACTCTTAGAGACAGATTAAGAAGGGAAGGGTGGACTGAGAGAGAGAGAGAGAGATTCTCAGACTAATATAGTAATACATCTGTCCTCATGCCTGCCCTTCCATCCTGTCTGTGGTATAGGGATTAAAATATAATCAGTAATGAGATGAAAGACTGACAAGTGGTAAACAGCAAGTGACTCTCCTTCCTCATTTGTGGGCTGTAACTCCCAAGTTCACTCGTATGTGAATGAGTGGGTTTTTACTTGTATGACTGTTTTTACCTCGCCATTTAGGGAGCCACACTTTGTTTTCAGGGGTGACCAAGTGATTCTGATTAACAGTGATTTGTCAAGTGTGGACAGCCAGAGGTAGTGCATCCTTGTGACATGTTGACTTTAGCTGTGACATTATATGGGTCATGTTACATGTGAGCAATGTTGTTGGAGACTATTGTATAGTAGATAAGAAGTACTTACTTACTGCCCATTACGCCCCCTGGCATGTAGGGCAGCAAAATAGAACTGCCGCTCTTGTCTGTTTCGGGCCAGTCTCTGAATGGTATCCCAAGTGTGCTTCAGGATCTTTTTCTCCTTCAGCTGCTCTGCACAGATAAGAATGTCTGAGGAAAAAACATTGGTTTATAATTGTTTTAAGAACACACTTTAATTTTGTTTTACAATTACATTTATAAACGTAAAGGGGACCAACAGAAATTATACATTGATTTCATATATACGTATATATATATGTTCCGATTTTTCCTTCATTGGAATTTGGTTTAATGGACATACACAGACTCTGAATTTGATGTACTTCTGGATTATAAAAACACTATTTAAATTAGCAAAGTCAGATAGAAGACAGGACCACATGGAACATGTTTAGAAAGAGGATTGCATTATATCATATGCAAAAAAAAAAAAAAAAAAGCGTTGAAAACTTTGTCCAGTAAAGAAAGTGGTCCCAGTCAATGGATTGGCATGATTTTGCAAGCTGTGCTTATGATTATGGATAGCTACAATGATGGAGAAGGATCTATCCTGTCTGATGATTCGTTTAGCACGAAGGCAAATGGCAACAACAGAGACAAAACTGAATGGCAACAAGAGTGATGAAACTGACAGTTCATTTGATGCTGGTTCAGTCCATCTGTCCAATCAGACAGCATTGGAAGTTGGGAGGAGAGGGAGAGGAGTGATGTAAGATGATAGGTTGAATGCCAGTCAGAGGGTGTGGCAGTTGGACATCAGTGAACTGTTATTTCAGTGTGTACTGCCGGGACAGGTATATTCTGATGATAGGCATGCTATTTCCAGCTGTGTTTTGTTTGTTTTCTTTATGAATGTCATTCTGTGGAGGTGGAAATACACTTTTTTGTTGCACCAAAAAAAAAAAAAAAAAAATCTTCACTATCAAATGCCTGAACAGTTATCTACAATCAAATTAATTGGGGGAAAAAAGACCAGATTCAGAATCTACATTCATTTTCCTTCTTAAAAACGTTTACTTTCTTTCTTTATCTAACCTGGTTTTTGTACTAGAATTTAAAAAAAAAAAATCTCCCAAATCGTCAGAATTCCCTGGCAAGGGATCACTTTTTTTTGTACAAAATTCTCTGGTGCTGAAGTGGTTAAATTAAACTAACCATTCAGATTCTGTTTTGAGTTTATTATACCAATCAGAATAGATGCAGGACATCAGTGAACAGCTTATAGACACTAAGGCAACATTTTGTGTAGGACATCCGCTGATGTCTTGTAGGGAGGGAACGGGTTAAAGGGTGGGATTCCACGCACTTAGTGTTTTGTGGACCTTTTTAAAGAGAAATCTAGACAGCATATGTGCAGATTAACACTCACATTATGCAAGATAGACTAACAGACTTAAACACATACAGACAACTTAACACGACTGGTCAGCATAATTTTTTGGACTCTGTGTGTGATTTTTTTCTTTTTCTGTCCTGTCATCTGTGCCCTTCTAGCACAACACAGCACAGCACAGCACAACACAACACAACACAGCACACCCTACCATACCACACACACACACTCTCTCTCTCTCTCTCTCTCTCACGCACACATATGAAAACACACACACACACACACACACACACACACACACAAAGAGGGAGGTAGAGTCAGAGAGTGTAATGGACTTGTGACTTGATTTCAGTCAAAATGAAACTCTAGAATACATTATTGGGTTGTAAAGACTAAAACGTCCTTTATTATTCAGGAAAATAGCATCAAAACCATATTGTCAGTGTGGTTACTGTGATGTGATTGATGTTCTTTCACTTGTAACATTTTTTCTTCAATGATATGCTTTTGCAGCCAGTCAAAAGCAACAGTATAATCATATAGATAGTTCATATATAGCAACTTTTCTCTTTTCTTCTTCTTCTTTTTTATTGTTTTCGCAGAGCTGCATCCTGCTCCTGGCATAAGCATAATATGTATATTGATGACAGTATATTATTAACATTATTGTCCTGACACACATAATACACACACACACACACACAGAGGCACAACCAGTTTAAGAAACTATACTGGCCACTGGTTGTACCGAACATTGCTTATATCATCATAGTAAAAAAAAATTACCTGGCGGAAGGCCTTCTTTGATATGACTAAAATGTTACATGTCTGTCTGAGTGTATTTGTGTGCATGCCTGAAATCTGATTGAATGACACAGGAAACGAATGATGAGCGCCCAATGGCAGCTGTCAGTTGGCACTACCCAGGTAGGCAGCCTGTTGTGTGAATGACCCTGAGTTTGTAATGCACTTAGAGCTTGGTCTTGGACTGAGGGCAGGTGCTATATAAGTATATCTATTTCATCATCATGACTTAAAAGTCATTGGATATTTGGGACATTGGTTGTACTGGACATTGCTTTTTCACATCCCCAGGAGCATATAACTATGTATATACTGGACATCATGCATACCATCATGGATCCCTTCCCCAGCCAGGAGTCTTCTCTGTGGATATAGTGTTGTGTCAGACATCGCTGATGGCGCCTAGTCGGGAGTAGTCCCGTCCCAAGGAGTACCTAATAATTCTGATAAATTGTCAGATATCACAAGCAATGAACTGAGATCCATTATTCTTTTACTACAAGGTCAGGGGCTAACACTATGGTCTAGAAATACTGCTTTGCGAGAAAGGCTGTCCACACCATGCAGTTTGTGTAACACTTACAGTTGCACCTGAAAGTGTTAATATAGTAACTGACCTTGTGCAACCATTCTCATTTTCAGATGTAGTGCCATGGGTATTTCGCTGGAAGCTGACTTAAAAGAAAGAGACATGATAATATTAAGCAAAATAAATCAAACTCAAAGGCAAAGCAAAATAAATATAAAATACAATTCCAAATGTTTTGTTGCCTCCTTTCCTGGAAAGATTGCTTGGGTGCATCTGTCATTGAAATTCATGATTCAATTTCAAATAAAATAAATATAAAATACAGTTCCATGTAATATGTGTTTTTAACCTCCCTCCACTATCACTTTTTCTTCTCTCTTTCTTGCTCTGTTATTACCTCTATCCTTTCATGCTTTCCATCAGTTCTCCCCTCCATATTAACCATAGCCATATGTCTGTCTCTGCACTAATCTTTTGTTGCCTTCTTTCCTGGAATGATCACTAAATGCTTAATTCAGAGGAAGCAAACCTCATCATACCCCTTCTCCTCCATTACTTCCTCCTGTTACCCCATCCCCTCACTCTACCCCTTAACTCCCCACTCCATCCCTTTCTCTTCCTAACCCATCTCCTTGCTCTCCAAATCTTTCCCTTTTCCTCCCACCCCTACTCCTTCTCCCCCTCCTACCCATTCTCCTCCCCTTCTTGTTGCTTCTCCATTTGTGTACTAAGAGAACAATGTCACTGTATGATTAGTGCTTGACTCCTCTTCCCCCTACTGAGTCTATTTCAGCATGACTCCAGTACTGTCCAGCATGGAAAGACAGGTGGACTATGTCAGAGGTGATGGCAGTTGTTTCTTCGGCTGTCTCTCGAAGGAACTGCATGGCACAGAAGGCTTCCATACCAAGTGACAGTTTGTGATTTGATTGACCAACACCCTGGAGTGTTTGCTTAGTACATTGATGGTGGCGTCACAACATGTGAGGGAAATGCAGAAGTTGGGCAAGTGGGAGGTGTACATGCTGACCCCAATTCCCAGTAGTAAGAAACCGGCACCAGGTGGCCATGGCTTCTATTCTCTCCACTCAAGCTCAGCATTAGTTGAGAAAGTCTTGTGAAGTTGACACTGTGCAACACTAACAGCAACCATTATGAACTTATTGCACCATCAGTTTCCATGTGCAGTTGTCAAATTCCTGCACCAGTAATCATCATCAGTTATGAGTCCATAGTTCTTGATCTCAGGCAACAGGTGCAAAGGATGAAGAATGATGACAAATAAGGCGGACTTTTAAGTTTTGACCAAGAAACTGACTTGCTGCATCCCATTTCCCCATGTTCAGGGCCCAGAGCCCTAGTCAGTGAGTGTATAGAACCTAATTTCAACTGTGACTAATTTAATTAACTAAAGTGGTATACATACCCAGTTGTGTACCCTCTTTACTGATCATATTAGACCTAAATTTTATATTTTGTTTAATGATTCAGCTAAAAATATATCCAGATAGAGCCCTCTTTACGGATTGCATTGGACCTAATTTATATTTTGCTTTATGACTGATTTAACTAAAATGCATGTCCAGTGCCCTCTTTACTGAGTGCATTGGACGTAATTTATATTTTGATTAATGACTGATTTAACTAAAATGCATGTCCAGTGCCCTCTTTACTGTGTATATTAGACGTAATTTATATTTTGATTAATGACTGATTTAACTAAAGTGCATGTCCAGAGCCCTCTTTACTGAGTGCATTGTACATAATTTATATTTTGATTAATGACTGATTTAACTAAAATGCATGTCCAGTGCCCTCTTTACTGGGTGTATTGGACCTAATTTATATTTGTTTAATGATTGATTTAACTAAAATATATGTCCAGGGCCCTCTTTACTGTGTATATTAGACCTGCTTTCTTTTTCGTTTAATGACTGATTTCATTGAGCATTATTGCATCTAATTTCTTCATTTATTTCGTGCCATTGAGTGACTGATTTCATTGAAAATTAAATATTAGTACATGCCCAGAGTCCTCTTCAGTTGATATACTGGGCCTGTGTTTTGCTTCGTTTCGATGACTGAGTTAATTAAAGATGAAATATATATGTACCGTGCATATTCATTCTGTCTTTTAGAACTTTGTGTTTAAAACATTGTGACGATTACATGTATTTTGATTTGTATTGTTGTGTTTTTATTGTTGATATATTGTGTCGTTCATGTTTTTCAACATCATAACAAAATTCACCAGACACAAACACTTGTGAAATCTCTCTCTCTCTCTCCCCGTTCAATCCCTCTTTTACTGTCTGTCTCTCTGTCTGTACATTACAACTGCAGCCACCATTGAAACAACAATAACAAACCATTGCCTTTAAATTTGCACATGTAAACACAGAACTTTACAAAATGCATGTTGGACCAATGCTGAGTTATTAAGTATAAATAACATTTTATAGTCAGGATTCATAAAATTGAAAATGAGAAATGTTAGACACACAAACACACACCACAGAGAGCATAGGAAATAGCTGCTTATATCAACAATACACAGTAAGCATATGCATACACTGCGTGCTGTCTGAGAACATTGGATAAACCAAAATCTTTCTGTTGTGTAATATCCGGAGATATTGGATATAGTGTCCACGAGGCTAGCAGTGGCCGTTATACCCAATGTGTCGGCTATAGCGGACATTAGATAGATACAGACTCTCCACTCCCCCCAGAGTAGCCGGTATTGCAACAGTTTACTCTGTGTGTGTGTGTGTGTGTGTGTGTTTGTATAATATGACACACACACACACACATACACACACACACACACACACACACATACCGGTATTTTTTGATTGTACATTATTTCTATTATCAGTTGAATGATTTGAGCACTGGTGGAGTGATGGCCTAGAGGTAACGCATCCGCTTAGGAAGCAAGAGAATCTGAGCATGCTGGTTCGAATCACGGCTCAGCTGCCGATATTTTCTCCCCCTCCACTAGACCTTGAGTGGTGGTCTGGACGCTAGTTATTCGGATGAGATGATAAACCGAGGTCCCGTGTGCAGCATGCACTTAGCGCATGTAAAGGAACCCACGGCAACAAAAGGGTTGTTCCTGGAAAAATCCACTTTGACAGGAAAAAACAAATAAAACTGCATGCAGGAAAAAATACAAAATACAAAAAAAAAAAAAAAAAGGGGTGGTGCTGTAGTGTAGTGATGTGCTCTCCCCGGGAAGAGCAGCCCGAATTTCACACAGAGAAATCTGGTGTGCTAAAAAGAAATACAAATACAAATGCATTAGTTGTCTGGTTCTGGCCACACAATATTTACACACTCTTATGATGCAAAACAGTGTTGTTGTTTTTTTGTTGTTGTTTTTTATTACAGTGTACTGGATGGAAAAACTATTAAAAAATATGTAATATTATTTCTGCCTAAGGTGTTAGGATGGAGTGGGTTGTTTTGCTCTGACCAAGGCTGACAGGAGAGCCATAATGCTGCAGGGCACATCAGCAGGCATGATCAACTGTGCTCCAGGTCTATATTTGACAGTAATGATGTGTTTTTGTAACCTGCCTGAAACCAAGACAGGTTAATTTGAACAGATGCTGACATGATTAGCTTCATTTTGCCTGTGGCTGTTGTCAGGTCTCTGAATGCTTGCTTCTGTTCTGAAAATGTGCAGAATTTGGTGACAGTTGGCTGGACTTGTTGACAGTAGGTTTTCTGGGCTTAATTCTGTGCTACTAGTTTTCATTTTAGAATGGAGGACTGTTGAAATCTGTTAAGTTCTGTGTAACTGTCAAAAATCTCTTCCTGTATTTTATTATTGTTTTTCTTATTTATGTCAGTATTCTTTATAATTTCTTTGTTGCTTGTTGTATTAAACACAGTTGGATAATGTTCAGAGCTTGACAAAAACTAAAAAGTACTGGATCATAACATTCAAAATGTGTGTTTTACAATTTGTTTGGAGCTTTTACAATGTATCAGTGTGTATCAACACATTCTATGTCTGCTCTGTTAACTTTGGGAACTTCAGTTCTTTGTTTACAGTCAAGAGGATGTTTACTGTTTGTTTACTCTCAAGAAGGTATTTGATGTTGTTTGTTTTCTGTCAAGAGGATTTTTGAATTGTATGTTTTCTGTCAAGATGATGTTTGATGTTGTTTGTTTACTAGTAAGGGAACATTTGACTTTGTGCTTGTCAGGGAGGTGAGTGGCATGGCGACGTACTCAGCATCCAAGAATTCTGTGGACTTGGCCATTGATCCCCTCATTACCTGCAAGTTGTGTCTTGGTGAGCGACCCCTTGAGGAGCTGTACGAATTGCAAGACTGCAAGTGTCTGTACTGTGAATCAGTAAGTTTTCTAAAGCTTGTGTGCTTCATGTGCTTCATTCTTCAAATTCGTTAACATATGATAGTTAATTTTTGGTTCATATGTGTTTACAAAGTCAATGTACTAATAAATAACCTTCAGTGTCAATGTGTCTGTGTATATGTTTGTGTATGCATGCATGTTTGTATGTACACATATAGTCATTAAGTTGAGATGATAAACCGGGGTCCTGTGTGCAGCATGCACCTAGTGCAGGTAAAATAAGCCATGGCAACAAAAGGGTTGTCCCTGGCAAAATTATGTAGAACAAGAGAGGCAAGGCCTTCAAGACTCACTTGTGATACACTTTAAAAAAAAAAATCTAGTTGTTAAAATGTGTTCTGTATTTGTTATTATAAAGCTTCGGGTTAAAAGAAAAAAAAAAAAAAAAAGCCCTAACAGCAAATTCGAACCCCGCGTGTTCGGGTTAGAAGAAACTGTCTTACCCATTACACTATTGTGGCTCCTTAACTGACGTTCAAAAATATAACATTTAAACATGCTTTTTTAAAGGGCGATAAATCGATTGCGGTATTTGCAGCGAGAACGCTGTTTAAATCATATTATTCTGGTGTATCTTGGGCTTTCAACAAATCTTTAAGGGCAATTAAAAATTCTTTTTAAGTCCGCGGTAAAGGAGATGTGGCTATCCCTGCAATCACACTGCAACATTTAGCCATTTTCTCTGGATCTAGATAGATGTACAAGTTTAGTTACACCCGGTTGACAGGGTCGATTCAATTTCTCTTTTATGTTCAATCATAGTTTTAAAGTTAATATGAAAATTGAGTATTTTGTTAAACTAATAACATGTACAGCCAAGTACAAGTACTTCTAAACGTCAAAGTGAAAAGGACTTCATTTTGAGAAAAGTCCAGACTGGAAATTTTTACGTTTCATCAATTCAAGGGTATTAACTCTGATGGTTTATTAATTTTCACTGTGAATTCCAACTGATTCTGTGGATATTTTTATGGCAGTTTGGGGCATAATCCAGTAAGTGATGAGGCGTTCACAAATCTTTCTCTGAATAAATATTTAACGGTCTCCTTCCCCAACTTTCCATCACATGTTATTGTGTATTGTCCATTGAATATAGGATTGAACGAGCAGGTCAACAACTTGAAACAAAATGGCATCGTTCGCGTTCGCGAAGATTATGAGCATGTGCTTTGAATATGTATAAATATGTGTACGCAATTGATTTTTGCCCTTGACCTTCAGGGCTCAGCCAATAGATCTATAAAGTCCACTCGTTGTATTGATTTTAGTATTTTCCGAAAAAGACCTCTTGGGCGAATGAACATAGTGAAAGCCCTGTACACTGAGAGTAAAACACACAAGCTTTTTATATATCTTTTTTATGTATTGAGTATAATTTCAAAATGTAATGTTTAAGATGAGAAAGATCAGTTTAAAGCAAATTAAGCCCCCTAGCATTAATTACAGATTAATTTCCCTTTTTTACTATCAGCACCAAAGACATGCAAAATAAATATAACTTCCATGCTTAGCAAAAGAAGTTCCTGTTTGAACAAAAAATGATAAAAAATGACTGCTCTTGTTGTTGTGTCAGAATATCAGATCAAAGTGTCAAGTTTAGAGAATTAAAAAAAAAAAAAAAAAAAATATATATGTAACAGTAAATTCAGTTTGCATATAATTTGGCTTCTTTTAAAAAAAAATTTTTGTGCCCATCCCAGAGGTGCAATATTGTTTTAAACCAGATGACTGGAAAGAACCGAATTTTTCTGATTTTTATGCCAAATTTGGTGTCAGCTGACAAAGTATTTGCAGAGAAAACGGCAATGTTAAAGTTTACCACGGACACACACACACACACACACACACAGAGACACACACACACACAGACAACCAAACACCAGGTTAAAACATAGACTCACTTTGTTTACACAAGTGAGTCAAAAATCCACTTTGATAGGAAAACATGAAAAACTGCAGGCAGGAAAAAAAGAAAAAAGAAAGGGTGGCGCTCTCAGTGTAGCGACGCACTCCCTGGGGAGAGCAGCCTGAATTTCACACATAGAAATGCAATACAACACAATACAATACAATACAGTACAGTACAGTACAGTACAGTATAGGACAGTACAGGACAGAGACAGTACAGTACAATGTATATGGGTGTGTGTCCATAGTAGACTAAAACAAATTCATTTTCTCTGGAAATACTTTGTCAACACCAAATTTGGATTTAACACAGAAAAAAAAACACAGAAAAACTTTCAGCTTATACCAGTCATAGGGAAGTCTTCTGCATTAAGACGCTGATTACGGAGGCGACTCTCGTACCAGTAAAATGGTCATGAAGGGGACCGGGGGGGAAAGGGGTACGAGCATCACCTCCCGAGGTGTCCCAGCGCGAGGCAGGGAGAGGGGGGAGTAGCAAGTCCTCTCTTGGCGGTGGGGACTCGCAGCTAGGCGCGATCTCCCAAGGGCTGCTGTTACCTGGGTCCCCACTTGGAGACGGCCACCCACCCCGGGCCAAACCACCCCAGTCTCCCCATGGGAAGGGATTCGGGTTGCGTTGCAACCTGCTCTGCAGGTCTTCCCGCTGTCCTGCTGGTCTCCCCTGCTGGGGGAGGCCCGCGCGTGTCAGGCGGTTCCAGGCAGTCAGCCCGCTCGTCTTTGGGCAGGACTGACACCCAAGTCGGACCTGACCTCCCTCCGACTTGGCCAGGTTTTTCCCTTCATGGAGGTCAAGGCGCCAGTGACCCTTGGGGTTGGGGTCACAGGATGGCTGGTGCCCACGTGTGGTTACCCCCATTCTACCCGTACTGGGGTGCACCTATGGTGCACGCTGAGTTGCCGGGAGGACCAGGGTCCAACCCCTTGTCCGCTCCCCACTGGACCCAACCCAGCACATCTCACAGGGTGACACACACAGCCCCGACAAGTGGGATCGACTTCTTGTCAGTCAGGTCGAGCTCCTCGACCAATATTGCCACTCAGTCCACAAATCGGTCCTCTGTCAACCCACAGGTTACCTCCACGGTCACAACGGCCTCCTTGTCAGGACTGACGGCTGCCGAGGGGCCCCACTCGGCCCGGGGGAGCCTGCAGTTCCCACCTACCCAGCCCTCAGTCCTACATGAGATGAGTGGGTGTTTGTCCCCTCACAGCACTTGTGGGTCCCTCTTGCATCCAGGGACGTCCTCTCTGAGGTGTGGCACCCACCATCCCAAGCATGGTTGGACCTATGGTCCACACGCTCCTCACCCGCTTCAGGCGTCAAGGACATAACAGCTGTGGCCATGGTCCCTGCTTGGGATCGTCCCAGCTCATCCCGCTGGGCTGACCACAGCTCACAGGACGCCCCAGTGGGTACATCCACTTGGGATGGCACCCAGCAGGGGATGGACTGCGAACAAGAGTGGCAGCCCCTGTCTTCGGATGAGGACGAACAAGCGGATGAGCACTCTTCGCCCCCATCCCAGGGGGACAGATTGAGCCCGCGCCTCCCTAGGGACCAACCTGAACCAAACTCGGACTTTGCCGAGCTCAAACTGACCCACCCCAATAGGGTCACACATGCCGAATCAGTCCCTCAGGCTACTTTGTTACCCTTGACCCTCCTTAGGCCATGTGACTCTAACTCCAGAACCACAAGGCGACTCAGAGTGCCAGAAATGGCGCAGGAATGGCTTAATAAGCCAATCCGCACTGTCAGGTGTGCTGCTTTCATCCCTCCTCCAGGCAGGGAGTCTCTCTCTGCCCCGGGCGCTTTTTCCCCAGGCAAGTTCCTTAAAGATTCCTCCAAGGGAGGGGTGTGGTCCTGGTACACATAGGACCACCCTGCCTACAGGGAAGCAGAGCCCTCTGCGCAGGACAGGATGTTGGTCTCACAGCGCACCACCTTCCCCACTTCAGCTACTCTGTCCTTTAAAACGTTAGCAGAGTGGGACAAATTGGCCCGCCGCTGCCTCCTCAAGGTTTCCATGGCTTATACCTTCTTCGACGCGTTCCTCCACAGGGCCAGTGAGTTGTGGGAACAGCGTCCGGTTAATCAGGACACAGGGTCTCCTTCCTTTGTCCTGCCTGGCCTCTTCACCAACCAGAGGTTAAACACTTTTGGCAATAGGGTAGCATCTGGTCTCATGGCAGCTGTAGACACAGCTACCAGCCTTCACTTCAATACTGTGCTAGCACGGCGTGATGCCGTTCTCTGCCTCTCTAACATTCCTGTAGAGGAGAGGGCTGCCCTGCGGTCCATTCCAGCACAGCAGCACTCCCTCTTCGGCCAGTATGCGCCCCATTTTGTCAGCCACAGGGCAGAGACAAACAGGGAGGTGGCCTCATATTTAGCCCACACCTCCCAGGGGAGCTAGGGTTCTATGCCATTGAAGAGACCGGCCACCAGGGCCCCTCCATATACCATGCCACCTAAGTCAAAGTGGCGTGTGCAGAATCGGCAGCAGAGGAATAAACCACCTCATGTCCGTCCAAGCCAACGGGCCATGCCTAAGGCCAGAAGGCAGCACCCCCAATGACTGGGCCCCGATTCACACCGCCAGTCGTTCAGCCCCTCCAAGTAGGAAACTTGTCCCGGCATGCACATCAGTGGCGTGCTCTGGGACTCAATGATTGGATTGTATCAGTGCTAGAGTCGGGGTACATGCTGCCTTGGGCGGAGGACCGCCCCCTTCTAAGATCCACTCCTCCTCCTTATGTGGCCAGCTCGACGGAGCAGGATAGTGTCTTAGAAAAAGACGTATCGCATCTACTCCTCATAGGGGCGATATCTCAACTCTCGGACCCGGGCCCCGGTTTTTACGGCTGGTTGTTCATGATTCTAAAGGTCTCGGGAGGGTGGAGACCAGTCTTGGACTTGTCCCCCCTCAACAAATTCCTCCCCAAAATGAAATTCAAGATGGACACACAGGCGCAGATTCAGGAGACCATTAAACAGGATCTGAAAGATGCTTATTTTCATATCCTCATCCATCCGGCATCCCGTTGGTACCTGAGGTTCGTGTGGAGGGACAAGGTGTTCCAGTTCTTGGCCCTCCCATTTGGTCTGTCCCTTGCCCCTTTCCTGTTTACCAAGGTAGTGCGGGAATTGGTGTCCATCATCCGGTCGGAATCCATTCGTCTCTGTGTGTACCTGGATGACTGGCTTATCCTGGCCCAGTCGCAGGCCCTGTGCCAGAGTCATATGGCCAGACTTCTAGACATTTGCTCCCAACTGGGCTTCCTCATGAACCAGGAGAAATGTGATCTGTCCCCAAGTCAGTCCTTTGATTTCTTAGGGATGAGATTCGACACGCGGTCCATGATAGTCTCTCCGACACCAGATCGCTGGGATCGTCTGGCAGGCCTCCTCAGCCACTTCCGCCGTTCCTCCCAAGCAACAGCACGGACACTTTCTTCCCTCCTGGGCATGATGGAGTCCATGGCACCTCTCATTCCCCTGGGCAGGGTTCTCAAGTGCCCTCTTCAGAGGGCACTGAGGTTACGGTGGTCCCAGAGCACTAAGCCATGGGATACCCAGATATGTCTGGGCGAGTGGTTCCTGAAGGTGATATCAGAGTGGCTAATCACCCCTCTTCGGACACAGGGGGTGCCCATAGCCCCACCTACTCTTCAGGTGGCACTCTTCACAGACGCCTCCTCCCTGGGCTGGGGAGCCCACATGGACTCACTCCATGCAGCAGGGACTTGGTCCCCGGAGGAGCGCCTATGCCACATCAATGTTCTGGAACTGGAGGCAGTTCGCAGGGCTCTCCTGCACTTCATGGGGGAGGCCACTGGCAAGACCATCCGCTTGTTCACGGACAACACGACGGTCACATGTTACGTGAACAAACGTGGGGGGGAGGGGGGGGGGAGCGCACTTGTCAGACCTCTCCCTGCGGACCGAGGCTCTCCTCTGTTGGTGCCACAGCAAGGGCATTGCACTTTCAGCGAGACACATAGCAGGAAAAGCCAACATCTTGGCAGATGCTGTCAGCAGGTCCAAGAGTGTCAACCACACAGAGTGGACCCTAGACAAGGACACCCTTCAGGGGGTATGGGAATGGTGGTTTCGGCTGATGGTGGACCTTTTTGCCACAAAGTTCAACAAGAGTCTTCCCACTTATGTCTCTCCAGTCGCCGACCCAGAAGCGTGGGCAGTGGATGCTCTCTCTCTAGACTGGAGCAGTCTGATTGCCTGCGCGTTTCCTCCCTTTCCAATTCTGTCCAAGGTGATACGGAAAGCCAGATTGGAACGCCCGCAGCTGATCCTCATTGCGCCGAAATGGCCAGCCCAGCCCTGGTTTCTGGACCTTCAGTCCATGACACATGTTCCACCCCTGGAACTCGAAAACAAATCACATCTGCTGAGGCAGCCTCGTTCGGGCATTCCTCATTCCAATCCTCAACTGCTCCACCTGCACGCGTGGCTGCTGTGCGGTCAGAACTGTCAGTATCACCATTGAAATCTCCTCTTGAAACCTGGAGGGAGTCAAGCTGGTGTTCCCTTGACCCCCTCCCAGGGGGTCACTACCTTGTCATGGTCGGGAGGCTTAGTGATCGTGCGAGCTATGTCAGCGGGGCCATCAGTGCTTCTGGGGGTTTACTGCTCTAGTCCCAGGTCTTAATTGACAGCCTACATAGCCATTGTAGCTGTTCAGGCTGAATAAGTGGTGGTTTGTACTGATGCCCCTGATAGGGCTTCCCATGCCAAACAGGTCGTGAGTGAGGCCCAAACTAAAAGTGACCCACTGTCCCATTTGCTATTCTCTATTCTTCTTTTTATCGCCTCTTTTCTGTCTTCAGCTCCCCATCAAGCCTTCTTTTCCACATTCTTTTTTCTCTGCGGCCTTCTTCAGGCCTGCCGTGTGGCACAACCTGTGGTGGAGGGGAATGAGATCGTGGGGATTGAGAGAGCATGCTGCTCTCAACACATCCCTTTGGCTCGGACCTCTCCTAAGACAGGCGGCACACACTGGCCTGTGTGTGTCAGTTGGCTACCCCTTCATGGGGCTGGGTCAAGACTGGCAGTTTGGAGGCTAATGAGGATTACCCCCGTAGTGCTCAGTTCTCTGTCCCCGGGAGCTGGGCATGATCGGGGGGGAACACGTTGCAGCTAAACTGTTAGTTGTATATCCCTCCCGAAACCTGGAAGGGGTCAAGCTGGTGTTCCCTTGACCCTGGCCGCTAAGTTGGACCCCATGGTGGGTGGGTAAGGGAGGGATGAATTTACAATTATAAAAACCATGGCTTCCAACCAAATACACCCCCCAAACTTGGGAAAAGGAGGAGACCAGGAACTGATGATTCGGACTCCGATTCGGAGGTCGGTAAGACCTCTGGATATTGGCTGTCGTGGCTTGTGGTGGAGGGCACTGATGACGACAAGCCCTTGTCAGCTCTCAGTCCCTTCGCTATCCAGAAGGGCTTCCAGTGTCTAGCAGGCTCACTGAAATCTGTCAAGAGGCTGAGGAGCGGAGCATTTCTGGTAGAGACAGCGTCAAAAAGGCAGACATAGCTTCTGCTTAAAGCGACCACTTTTGTGGATAGGGCAGTGAAGGTTTCCCCTCACAAGGGGGACATCAGATGCCCGGAGTTGAGAGGAGTATCTGAAGCAGAGATTAAGAGCGAGTTGTCCTCTCAGGGAGTGACCGACGTTTACAGGGTGACAGTGAGGAAGGAGTCCCGACCAACACATTTTTCCTCACCTTCTGCTGCCCGAATGTCCCCAAGGACATACGAGTCGGATACCTGCAGGTGAACGTAAGTCTATATGTGCCGTCCCCTCTACGGTGTTTCAAGTGCCAGAAATTTGGACACGTGTGGGACCGCTGCAAGAAATAAGAGGCATTTGGCACCTGTTCAAAGACTGCCCCACTTGGAAAAAAGAAAAAGAAATCCAGAAGGTGAAGACGGAGAAGAAAATATCGTTCTTTGAAGCCCGTAAACAAGTGGAGGCTGCATTGCCTAAGGCGTCTTACACTTCTGTCGGCAGAACCAGGAAGGTGGACGTTGCGATCCAGACGACGTCCACAGGGACGCAGACGGACGACTTACCCACATTGGTAGAACCATTGGCCTTGGGTGGAGGCGCTGTGTCCACCCCTTCCCATCCTGTACGGCGGGTATTTGTATGGTTTGATGATCTTGATATGGCCCTGTGTGGTCAGCTGGACCATAAACAACAAGAACTCAAGAACTTCTTGTTGCAAGAAAATGAAAAGAAATACAAATTCTGGTCAGAACACATACACTGACATTAACGACACCATCCACATGTTTACTGCATATGAATATTTTAAAGTGGGTACTGAATTAACTAGAATGATCATGAAAGAGAAATTGAATGGACCATGTTGTAGTTTCTGTCAGCCTGTGTCAAACACACAGATCTAGAGAAAATGGCTACTTCATAACGTTGCGGTTGACCTAACATCGATGGTTCCCTGTGGACTGCCGACGCTGGAACTGCGACGGACGAACCCGGGTGTGGCCGTGTATGGGGGAATCTAAATGAGCGGCGTGGGAGTAATGCCACTGAAACGGTGCAGATGATGGGGCAGCAAAAAAACAACAAAAAAACAAAAAAAAACAAAAAAAAACGTTGCGGTTGGCCTGAGGCAATGGCAATGTCTCCTTTACTGTAGACTTTAAACAATTTGTTAAATAATGATTTAAAGGGTGTTATCACATTGAATACCATAGTCGATTTATGACCCCACCCCCCACCCCACCCCCCCTGCTTCTCCCCCCAAAAAACCACATACATTTTGATATTAATTTTTGAACGCAATTGGTAGGTCCGGTTTAGCACTGTAACTGGTAATTAAAACTACTTATTCACAAACCGAATGTGTTTTGGTTCGAATCTGCTAACAGCCTCTCTTGTTTTTATCTGTTTTCTCTCCTGAAATTTGGCATCAAAGAGAATGCTGTGTCTGGTAACTCAAGGGAGGTAACTTATCAAGGGAGGCTGTGAGCCGTAGTTACTTTCAATTTCTCTGCATAGTGGACTTGTAGTTTGGACAGAACAGGAATTCAGACTTCTGCTAGAGTTTTCGCCAGTGGGTCACGGTAAAGTATGTTTGATTAAACATAATTTTAGCACACACAAAAATCCCTATTAGGAAACATATTCATTGTCTTCTCTTTGTTGTATAGTTTTGTATTGGCATGCATACCTGTGCTCTTACACAGATGTGTGTGTACCTATTATGACCATCAGTATATATGTAGTAAATAATTTTTGTATATATTGTATCTGTTCTTTCATCACCACTGTTTTGATAACAAAATGATATTATACATTAAAGAGTGTAAAAAGAGTCCTGCAAAAGAAAGTGTCTGTTTCAGTGCTTGCAGCAGTACCTGACAGTGTTAATCACTGACGGGAACGTGTCTGATATTACCTGCCCTGATGGCCACTGTAAGAAACAGGGTCACCTAGAAGCGCCAGAGGTCAGTAGTGCCTACTGAACAAAAGGAAAATTCTATTTTGGAGTAAGTTTAACAGTCTCTAGACCACAAGAAATCCGAAATGCTGCATCATTCAAATTGATTAATAGTTTTTTTAATTTGTATTTTTCTTTGGATAGGAATTAGATTTTGCTTTACTAAGAATAGCCCTTTCATGTGTCCAAACTCCAATATCTGTGAGCCCCATTTTCTAAAATGCCAGAATCAATGCTGAAATGGCTCGAACAAATGAAAAATAAAAACAAACAAAAAAACCCAACAACAACAACCCCCCTCCCCTCCCCCCCAAAAAACAAAGAAGAGCCATTATAAGTGTGATTTCTGTTGAACAGCAGCAACAAAACTGAAAACACCAGGGGGTGGGGGTAGGGCATTTTACTTGTACTTACATATATTAATCTAAATAGTATTTTAGATCAGAAATGAGCGTTTGTTGAACGGAATTCTGTTGACACCAGGAAATTTTGAAACTTTGATACATCTATATTATGATCATAAAACAATGAAATGATGATCAGTGTGGGCTGCTTAGGATAGAATTGCTCCAGCACACAACTTTT
Organism: Babylonia areolata; assembly: GCF_041734735.1. Lineage (NCBI taxonomy): Eukaryota > Metazoa > Mollusca > Gastropoda > Neogastropoda > Buccinidae > Babylonia > Babylonia areolata. The sequence goes on from NC_134878.1 coordinate 40,700,117, forward strand.
GTTTCTGATGGTGAGCTCAGCAAAAATATGATTTGGATTGTTATATGTATTACATGTACTGGTACCAACACAGTTTTCTGCCTCCCTACCCGTAACAGGACGTCATGGATGCACCCTCGCTCAAAGCACTGGCATCTCATCGATTACGTCATCGTCAGGAAAAGGGATAGGCAAGATGTACGTGTAACAAAGACCATGTGCGGCGCCGAGTGTTGGACAGACCATCGCCTTGTAGTCTCGAAGCTGAATATTCGAATCCAGCCCAAGAGACGCCCCCAAGGCCAGAAGGCTCCAAAACGGCTCAACATCGCTAAGCTGAATAACATCACCATCAAACAGTCCTTTGTGGAGCTGCTGGAAGATCGTCTGGAATCCGCCTCTCTGGACAACCAGAATGTGGAGTCTGACTGGAGGACCCTGCGTGAGCTGATCTATAGTACAGCTTCAGAGACCCTGGGACCCATGACCAGAAAGCACAAAGACTGGTTTGATGAAAACTGTGATGAAATCAAGCAGCTTCTGGATGAGAAACGCCGTCTGCATCAAGCCTACCTGAGCAACCCAAAGTCCACATCAAAAAAGGATGCGTACGATGCCATCCGCAGGACTGTTCAGCAAAAGTTACGCCAGATGCAGGATAAGTGGCTGAGTGACAAAGCTGATGAGATCCAGGGATATGCTGACAGGCACGATATGAAGAGGTTCTATGATGCCTTAAAAGAAGTCTACGGCCCCACATCCTCAGGATCATCCCCCCTCCTCAGTGCAGATGGGAATACCTTGATCACCGAGAAGGAGAAAATTCTCGAACGCTGGGCTGAGCACTTCAACAGTGTCTTAAATCGCCCTTCCTCCATAAATGATAAAGCCGTAGACCGCCTTCCACAAGTCCCCATCAATGAAGCACTGGACGATCCGCCAACACTTCTTGAGACCCAGAAAGCAATCCGTCTGCTATCCAGTGGCAAAGCACCTGGCTCAGACTCCATACCAGCAGAGGTCTACAAGGATGGAGGCACTGTGCTGACTGAGAAGCTCCATCAGCTGTACTCACTCATGTGGAAAGAAGAGACGATCCCCCAGGATTTCAAAGATGCATCTATCATTCACTTGTACAAGCGAAAGGGGAACCGGCAAGCCTGTGATAACCATCGGGGCATTTCCTTGCTCTCCATCGCAGGCAAGATACTTGCCAGGATCCTACTAAACCGCCTCACAGCACACCTTGACCAAGGTCATTTGCCTGAGAGCCAATGTGGATTCCGGAAAGAGCACGGAACCACCGACATGGTGTTTGCTGCAAGGCAGCTGCAAGAGAAATGTCAGGAGCAAAATGCTGATCTGTTCTCCACCTATGTCGACCTCATTAAGGCCTTCGACACCGTGAGTAGAGAGGGACTGTGGAAGATCATGGCCAAGTACGGATGCCCTCGGAAATTTATTTCCTTGGTCAGCCAATTCCATGAAGGCATGCAGGCTCGAGTCCAGGACAATGGCGAAACATCTGCTCCTTTTGCTGTCACAAATGGTGTCAAGCAAGGCTGCGTCCTGGCTCCAACGCTGTTCAGCCTCATGTTCTCTGCAATGCTTACTGATGCCTTCAGAGATGGCGATGTTGGAATCGGCCTAAAGTACCGAACAGATGGCAAGTTGTTTAACCTCAGAAGGCTTCAAGCAAAAACGAAGGTCATGACAGACATCATCAGAGACTTTTTGTTTGCTGATGATTGTGCCCTCAACGCTGGATCTGAAGCTGACATGCAACTCAGCGTCGACAAGTTTGCCACTGCCAGCAGGAACTTCGGCCTTACCATCAGCACGAGGAAAACTGAAGTTCTTCATCAGCCAGCCCCAGGGAAACCCTACGTTGAGCCCAACATCACAGTCAGTGGTCAGAGACTCAGTGCGGTGGAGCGGTTCACATACCTTGGCAGCACACTGTCACGAAATGCGACCATCGACGATGAAGTGAACGTCAGGATTGCAAGAGCAAGCGCAACTTTTGGCAGACTCAGTGCAAATGTCTGGAACAGAAGAGGCATTAGTCTTGAGACCAAGCTAAAGGTCTACAGAGCAGTAGTTCTCCCCACACTACTGTACGCCTGCGAAACTTGGACAGTGTACCAACGACATGCCAAGAAGCTGAACCACTTCCACACAACATGCCTCAGGAAGCTACTGAACATCAAGTGGCAAGACAGGACCCCAGACACAGAGGTGCTCGCAAAAGCCACCCTTCCCAGCATCTTCACCATCCTGATGCAGTCCCAGCTTCGCTGGGCTGGACACGTGGCGCGCATGCCAGACCATCGGCTGCCCAAAAGGCTCTTCTATGGCGAGCTGCAACAAGGGAAGAGATCACACGGAGGTCAGAAGAAGCGCTTCAGAGATACTCTGAAAGTCTCTCTGAAAGCGTTTGATATCAACCCTGACTCCTGGGAGGAATCTGTAGTGGACCGTGACAAATGGCGCGCTGCTGTGCACAAAGGCGCCAAGTTGTGCGAGGCCAACAGGACTGCAGCAGCTGTTCAGAAGAGGCAGGCCAGAAAGTCACGGGCAAACAAGCTCCCTGACAATGATATGCCTGTCTTTGTCTGCCCCAACTGTCAGCGAACATTTCGTGCGCAGATTGGACTATTCAGCCATCTGCGCATTCACAGATAGATTCATGAGCATCCTCCCCCCCACCCCACCACCACCCTTCCCCCATCCCCCAGCTGGATGACAACGATGGTCATCATCGATCTTGATGGACACACCACCACATGTAACCCCCCCCCCCCCCCCCCCAGCTCCCCCTCCTCCTCCACGGTCATCTCTTCTCTCCTGTCATCTCTTCTCTCCCGCCTTCTCCACCACATGGCATTTGGTTTTGTACTTGTGCAGCAGGAATCACGCATGGGGCATGAAGGCCTTGCCTATTGTTTTTAAATTGTATCCTGATCAAACCCATGTCTCATTTTGTGTTCTGGGTACCTTTACACTGACACTTTATTTTCCAAACCAGACTGACCCCTGCTATGACTGTTCACACTTGTCTTTTACTGCCATGGCCCAGCTTCTGTGGCAGGATACAGCGGGGCCACATTCCTTTTCTAAACACACCCACTTTACAATAATGGCAAACCAAATGGCTCGTATTTTCAGTTTTGTTCTTGTGCTGCAGACACATTAGCCATGAAGGCTTTGCCTATTGTTTTTCAGTTTGTATCTTTATCAAACCCATATCTTTACACTGACTTTTTTTTTCCAAACTAGACTGGCCCCTGTTGTGATTGTTTATGCTTGTCTTTTACTTCCCTGGCCCTGCTGCTTGGCTAGGATACATGTTGGCTGCAGTCCTTTTCTAAACATGCCCACTTTACTAAAATCACAAACCAAATAGCTGCAGGCATTTTTCAGAGCTCATAGAAGGACTCAGAACATATATTAATTTGTTGAACACATAAGTTGAAAATGGGACATAGACAAATTGAAATAAAAAAACCTTGAACAAGACAGGATCAAGACTAAAACTGACAGATAAAACATGTGAATGATATGCATAATTTTTGAAAGTTGATGCATATTGAATTGATAACAAGGAAGATATAGTGGGTGTTGACACAATACTTAGTTGTCATGATAATTATCTGTTGATTGTTATGAACTGAACCAATGTCACTTTCATGTCTGATTTTTTATTTTTCTGTATATATATATATATATATATATATATATATTTTTTTTTTTTTTTTTTTTTACAGATTGAAAAACTGGTGGATAGGGAGTTGTATATGCGGTACCAGAGGTTGAAGTTCTTACGAGGTCAGTCTGTGCTTGATTTGTTGGTTTTGCTTTGTTTGCCACATTGGTTCTCTGGGTTTTTTGCTGCCAGTTCATGAACTGCCATGCCAACCATCCCTGACAAATGAGAGTCAGACAGCAAAGTGATCCATTAGAATTCAATACATGCACACCCTTTTACACACATACATACATGCATTCAAATACACAAATGCACTCATGTATAGAGACAGAAAATGCAAACACTCATATACACACACAAAATGTGTGCATAACACACTTATGCATATGCAGACAGATACAAATGAGTGCTTATAGTAATAGAATTGACATTATGATATTCCATGAAAAAAAGTGAGCCATTAACTTCAGCTTTTCTTACACCTAAGAGCATCCTCCTTAAGAGGAGAAAGAGCTTTGATGGTCTTCTCTTTGTCCTGATTATAACTGAGCCGATAATGTGTCAGCTGTACATCCTGTTTGCCTCCTCTGCAAAGAAGTCGGTCAACTGATCAGTGTCAAAAGCATGAAAAAAAACAACACATGATTCACGTCTATTGTCAACTCAGAGTTTCATGAAAATCATGGATCATTGGTTGTCATCATATCCTGACACATACAAACAGCTTTTTTACCTGTTGAACACTGAAAAGACAGTTCACTGATGTTCATTGCTACGCCCACTTCATGCCCTCTGGCCTTCATCCTATCATTTTACATCTGTCCTTTCTCTCTCTCCTCCTGCTCTTCTCAAATTATGTGAAAGTACTGTGCGTCCACTGTCAGTCATGGTCACATGCTCAAAAATGATGTCTGACTGGATAGATGGACTGAAGAAAGTGTTGAATGTTGCTGTCAGTTTCATCACTGTCATTATCATCACCTTTGAGATTAAAAGAATCATCAGGTAAGATTATCCAGTTCTCATCATTATACTCATACATAATCATCTGGACAGCTTGCAAAATTGTGTAAATCTGCTGACTGGGACCACTGTCTTATCTTGACAAAGTGTCAGACGTCTTTTTTTGCTTGTGAGGTAAACCCTCTTTTCATGTGCACTTCAAGTGGTCCAGTTAGCAAATCATTATCGAGAAAAAAGGGTCTTCCACCTGATGTTTGCTCATTTTCATTGTAGTTGATAATCCAGAAACATTAAACTCACCATTCAGAGTCTGTTTATGTTTTTTGTACCAAACTGATGTCAGCAAAATTGAGATAAATGCAGGACATCAGTGGAAGTTTTATAGACACAATGGCAACTCTGAGCAGGATGTAAGCTGACGTCTTATAGGCATTGAACATGTTATTTTTGAAGTTTGTAGTTATGTAAGGAATGGATGATAAAACCATGCATCATTGTCAGTGCTTGACTTTTTGCACCGTGGATTATTGGGTTTGTTTTGTTTTTTGTTGGGTTTTTTTAATGCATTTTTTAAAGGTACCATTAAAAAAGATTTTCATTCATATTAAAAACTCTGTGTGTGTGTGAATAGAGGTGGACATGGATCCCAACCGCACATTCTGCCCAGAGGCTGGATGTGAGACAGTATGTCACGTTTGTTCTGCACCCAACCCTTCAGCGCAGCCCACACCTGTACAGTGCCCCACAGTGCGTCATTCTCTTTGTTGTCCTCTTTCTTTACTATGAGCACCATAGTCACAGCAGTATCAGCTGTCATTTACTGTACAGTATAACCAAAGACCCAGGTAGAAAAATCACAGTTGAGGATTCTGGTTAACAGATGTTCACATCACATTGCCAAAATGACAGTAGTGTGCTGGATGACAGAATTTTAAATACTAAAGGCATTGTCCAGTTGTGAATACAGTGATATATGTCATTTTTAGTTGTGATGACATGTCACATAAAAAGTGTGAGCAGACCAGGCCTTCCCATTTTTTGAAGTGCCCATTTTTGTTTTCCAGTTCCTTTTATTCAAATCTCTATGTAAGTTGGTAGATAGCACTGATCATGACTGATTATAAGAATGAAAGATGCTGTATTCTCCTCCCGAAACCTGGAGGGGGTCAGGCTGGTGTTCTCCTGACCCACTCCCGGGAGGGTCACTACCTTGTCGTGGTCGGGAGGCTTAGTGGCCAGTGATCAAGCGAGCTATGTCGGCGGGGGCATCAGTGCTTCTTGGGGTTTGGTGCTCTGGTCCCAGGTCTTAATTGACAGCCTACATAGCCATTGTAGCTGTTAGGGCTGAATAAGTGGTGGTTTTGTACTGATGCCCCTGATAGGGCTTCCCATGCCGAACAGGTCGTGAGTGAGGCCCAAACTAAACGTGACCCACTGTCCCTTTCGCTATTCTTTGTTCTTCTCTTTACCGCCTCTTTTCTGTCCTCAGCTCCCCATCAAGCCTTCTTTTCCACATTCTTTTTTCTCTGCGGCCTTCTTTAGGCCCGCCGTGTTTGCCGTGCGGCGCGACCTGTGATGGAGGGGAATGAGATCCTGGGGATTGAGAGAGCACGCTGCTCTCAACACATCCCTTTGGCTCGGACCTCTCCTAAGACAGGCGGCACACATTGGCCCGTGTGTGTCAATCGGCTACCCCTTCGTGGGGCTGGGTCAAGACTGGCAGTTTAGTGGCTGACGAAGGTAACCCCCGTAGTGCTCGGCTCTCTGTCCCCGGGAGCTGGGCATGATCTGGGGGGAGCACGTTGGAGCTGGGCTGCTGGTTGTATATCCCTCCCGAAACCTGGAAGGGGTCAAGCTGGTGTTCCCTTGACCCTGGCCCCTAAGTTGGACCCCATGGTGGGTGGGTAAGGGAGGGATGAATTCACATTTTTCTTTCAACATGAATCCTAAACAAACACACCCCCCCAAACTCGGAAAAAGACGACGACAGGGAACGGACGACTCAGACTCTGAGTCGGAGGTCGTTGAGACCTCTGGTTTTTGGCCATCGTGGCTAGTGATGGAGGGCGCTGATGACGACAAGCCCTTGTCGGCTCTCAGCCCCTTCGCTGTCCAGAAGGGCTTTCAGTGTCTGGCAGGATCGCTCAGATCCATCAAGAGGCTGAGGAGCGGAGCGTTTTTAGTACAGACAGAATCCAAAAGACAGACACAGCTCCTTCTCAAGGCGACCACTTTCGTGGATAGGGCAGTGAAGATTTCCCCTCACAAAGGTCTCAACTGCTCAAAGGGAGTCATCAGATGCCCGGAGTTGAAAGGTGTGTCTGAGGCCGAGATCAAGAGCGAGCTGTCCTCTCAGGGAGTGACCGATGTGTACAGGGTGACGGTGAGGAAGGGGTCGGACAGAGTCCCGACCAACACTTTCTTCCTCACCTTCTGCTGCCCGGATGTCCCCAAGGACATTCGGGTCGGATACCTGCTAGTTAATGTCAGCCTGTACGTACCGTCCCCTCTGAGATGCTTTAAGTGTCAGAAATTCGGACACGTGAGAGACAGATGTAAGGAGGAAGAGGCGTGTGGCACCTGTTCGAAGGCGGCGCACCAGGGCGATTGCGTCAGTGCAGCCCTGTGTGCGAACTGCGGAGGTGGCCACCCGTCCTCATCGAAGGACTGCCCCGCCTGGAAGAAAGAAAAACAAATCCAGAAAGTCAAGACAGAACAGAAAATTTCCTTCTTTGAGGCAAGGAAACAGGTGGAGGCCGCGTCGCCTAAGGCGTCGTATGCCTCTGTCGTCAGATCCAGGACGGTGGACGTCGCGGTCCAGACGACGTCCACAGGAACGCAGACGGACGACTTAACCGCCTCGTCGGAACCGTTGGCCTTGGGTGGAGCGCTGTGTCCACCCCTTCCCATCCTGCGCGGCAGTCCTCAGGGGCTGCTGGGCGGGAGAGAAAAGCCTCGGGCGGAGGCACGTTGTCCGCCTCCCGCCCCACCCCACCCCCCGGCCCCCCTCGCCCCGCCTCTCGTCTGCCTGGCCCTCGGGCTGGCGGAAGTGGCCGGAAGCCCCCCTTACCTCCAAAACTCAAGGAGGGGAGGGTTGCGGCCACGGCGGGATCGGGAGGGGCCGAGGTGGTGGATATTCCGACCCGGTCGGAATCCGAAAAATTTATGTCAAAAAACAAATACTCCATCCTGGCGGACCTTGAGCCACCGCAAGTGGAGGAGCAGGGGGTAGCGATGGAATAGGCTGCTGCTTTATTTTTTAAAAAAAAACCTTTTTAATGGCAGTGATCCACTGGAATATCCGGGGATTCTATGCCAACTTCCAGGAACTCCAGCTGCTTTGTCGTGCTTTGAAACCTTCAGTGCTGGCACTGCAGGAGACTCTGCAAAGAGATGGCAAGGTTTTATCTCTCTCTGGTTTTAACTCCGTTTTTAAACCCGCTCAACCGAAGCAAGAGGGGTTGACGGGAGGTGTCGCTCTTTTTATTCGAAAGTCCCTTTTATACAGTACAGTTCTTTTAAGCACCCCTTTACAGGCGGTGGCAGTGAGAGTCACGCTCGAGAAAACCATCACTGTCTGCTCTCTCTACCTTCCCCCTTCCATCCGTGTTCTGAGGCAGGACCTCATGAACCTGGTCGACCAGCTCCCACGTCCGTTTTTACTGTTGGGCGACTTCAACGGACACTCCCCGCTCTGGGGAAGTGAGATGACATCAGCCCGAGGTCTTCTCTTAGAAAACCTTCTCTCTGACATGGACTTGTGCTGTCTTAACGACAAGTCTCCCACTTACCTGCATCTGTCCTCTGGAAAGCTCTCGTGTTTAGATCTGTCGGTCTGCGATCCATCGTTGGTCCTGGACTACGAGTGGAAAGTGCACGACGATCTGCACGGGAGTGACCACTTTCCTGTCATCCTCCGCCCCACAGATGGAGAAGGTGACTCTCTGCCTGACCGCCTGTACTACGACAAAGCAGACTGGAGTTTTTTTACCACCAAGATAAGAGCGGAGCTGCAGGAAGAAACAGTATTGAAAAGCAAGGACCCTGCTGACGCTCTGACTCGGATCGTTTTAGATTGCGCCAAAGCAGCGGTCCCATCGTCTGCCTCCAAGCCTCAGGTCCCTAGAACGCCCTGGTTCAACGCGGAATGTCGGGAGGCCCGCAAGTCTCGGAAGAGAGCGCAGCGACGCGTCTTTCGGAGACCGGAGTCCGATAGCGTTCGAACCCATCAACAGCTGAGGGCGAAAGCCAGGTATGTTTTTAAAAAGAGCCAGAGGAAGTCATGGAGAGATTTCTGCTCTTCCTTAACCTCCAACACACCCAAGAAGAAAGTGTGGAGGGTTTTGAAAAGAATTAAGGGCAGAACGCATGCCCGACCTTCCACCATCTTAAACTTTCAGACGCTCTGGTCACAGAGAAGAAAGCAGTTGCCAATTTGCTTGCCTCCACAATAGAACAGAACTCGAGATCTGCTAACAAATCTGCTCGCTTTCTTAAAACCAAAAACCTGTCAGAAAAAACACCATGTAACTTCTTTTCCGACAACACAGAGAATTACAACCTTCCTTTCACAATGAACGAACTTAAATCTGCCCTTCAGACCTGTACGGATTCCTGTCCAGGAATGGACGAGGTCCATTATAAACTCCTAAAGCACCTTCCCCAAACCTGTCTGGACACCCTGCTTAAAGTTTATAACCACATCTGGGTCACAGGCTTCTTTCCACCCTCCTGGCGGAAAGCCCTCATAATCCCGCTGCCGAAACCGGGAAAAGACCCCTCGAACCCCTCCAACTACCGCCCAATTGCACTGACCAGCTGCGTCTGCAAACTGATGGAGAAGATGGTCAACGGTAGACTGATGTGGAAACTAGAGACCGACGGCCTTCTGGCGAAAGAACAGTGCGGTTTCCGCAAGCATCGCTCTACCGTTGACCATCTGGTTCGTCTGGAAACCACGATAAGGAATGCTTTCGTCAACAAACAACATGTGGTGGCCATATTTTTTGACCTGGAGAAAGCTTACAATACCACGTGGAAATTTGGTATTCTTTCCGACTTGCACAAGCTCGGCTTCCGAGGACACCTGCCTCAGTTTATCCACAATTTTTTACAAGACAGACAATTCCAGGTGAGAGTCGGCACCACCCTGTCCGACATTCACGAGCAGGAGCTGGGTGTCCCGCAGGGGAGCATCCTGTCGCCGGCTCTGTTCAGCATCAAAATTAATGACATCGTTCAATCCGTTCAGAAAGGATCGGACAGCTCACTGTTCGTGGATGATTTTGCCTTATATGCAACCGGCAGCACGTACGCCAGCATCCAGCGACGGCTTCAGCTTTGCGTCAACAAAATCCAGTGTTGGGCAGAGGAGAATGGCTTCACATTTTCGTCCTCCAAAACTGAATGCATCCATTTTCATAATTTTCGCCAATTCTATCAGGACCCTGAAATCCGTCTGGGAACATCCACCATCCCGGCGGTCAAGGAAGCCAGATTTCTAGGGGTCGTCTTCGATCAGAAGCTGAATTTTCTCAGCCACATTAAACAGCTGAAAATATCTTGCCTAAAAGCCCTGAACATCATCCGAGTTGTGGCACACACGAACTGGGGTGCTGATAAGAGGACTCTCTTGCACCTCTACAGAGCCCTGGTCCGGTCCAAACTGGATTATGGAAGTGTTGTATACGGCTCGGCCAGACCGTCCTACCTGAAACTGTTGGACCCTGTACACCACCAAGGGCTCCGTCTCAGCTTAGGTGCTTTCCGCACCACCCCTGTGCACAGCCTGTACGCAGAGGCGGGGGAACCGCCTCTTTCCAACCGCAGACTGAAGCTGACCCTGAACTATTATTTGAAATTGTTTTCGGAACCTACAAACCCTGCTTACGACGCTGTATTCAACAACCCTTTCGATAAGAAATTTACAGACAACCCAAACTGCATACCTCCTCTCGGACTCCGCATTCAGCCGCACTTGGAAAATGCCGATCTGGATGTCGGTGGCATCTCAGATTTCTCTAAGTTCCCTGACAGCCCCCCGTGGACCTTTACAACACCTGAGGTCCGATTCGATCTGGCCTCGTACCGTAAGGACACCACCAGTTCTCTGGCCTACAGAACCTACTTTTCGGAACTGTGCCACAAATTCCCCACTTTTCAAGGCATCTTCACTGACGGTTCCAAGTCAGAGGACGGAGTCGCCGCATCTGCGTTCTGTCCCGCCTTTCCTGACCGGCCCTCAACGGAACACATCCTGTCTGACAGCTCGGTATACACCGCGGAACTGACCGCACTGGTCCTGGGGTTAAAAATGGTTCTCTCTTCCAAACAGAAGAGATTCATGATCTTTTCCGACTCCTTATCAGCCCTGGAGGCGATCGCCGGCAGGAATATCACTCATCCCAAACTGCTGGAATTTTATGAAACTTTTACTCTCGCAACGAAGAAAGGATACGAGGTTGTGTTGGCCTGGGTTCCCGGACATGTTGGCATTCGTGGTAACGAAAGGGCGGACCTGCTGGCCAGGAACGCTGTAAAGAAAGAATTGTCCAGATCCTTGGTACCCTATACAGACATGAAGCGGAAGGTCAATACTTACGTTAAGGATCTTTGGCAAGAGAAGTGGAACACCCAGACGGACAACAAGCTCTTCCAGATCCGTCCGGACCTAAAAGAGACCCTCCCTTCGGGGGTGAAGAACAGAAAGGAGGAATCTGTGCTGTGCAGACTGCGTACGGGGCACACTTTTTTTACTCATTCTTACTTGTTGAAGGGGGAGGAGGCCCCTCGATGCGTTCCCTGTGACGAGCCTCTCACCGTGAAACACGTGCTCCTTGACTGTTGGGATCAGCATGACGTTAGACGCAGACATTACACGGCGGTTTCTTTGAAGACTTTGTTTCGTGATGTCCCTCCGTGGGCGCTGATGGACTTCTTAAAAGAAGTGAACCTTTTTAACCAGATTTGAAGGTTTTAAACTATGGAAGTTTTTTTTAACTTTGGAGTGGAAAGTTTGAAGTGGTGACTCGTTTTAATTGGTTGTTTTTTTTAGACTTGTAGTAGTAATTGACGCGGCGATAGCCTTGAGATGGCCTTAGTGGTCGGCGAGGCTCTAAGCACCATAATTTAATTTAATTTAATGCTGTATTCTATTGATTGTTTAAACAAACTAAACTTTCAGCAGATTTGATGCAAAAGCACAGAGCACAGATCCTAACCAGCCTATCCCAAAGGCATAAACTTGGATGAGAAAACAAAGGTTCAGTTGTTAGCCATTGCCAAGTGACAAGTGTGAGAATGCCAACACTGATCAGTATTAGATTGAAGTAACTTAAACACTTAATGTTCCTATATAAGTCCTGTATCACAGCAATGAGGAGAGTATTGTAAAGACAGAAAATGTTACCGCTTTCCAAATGAAGAACTGTTTATGCGTCCACCTTTCTATGTGAGTAAGTACCTGAATGTAGCCATGTGGGCATTTTCACTCTTTAATTGATTTTCCCCGCATTGATGTATCCTTCCTCAGTTTTCTTGTATTTTTCCCTTTTTTTCCAAACCATGTGTCCATGACACCCAACTGTGTTGAATAGTTTTACAAGGGTTCTGGTTTTCTGTTGTGTTGTGGGGTTTGTTTGGGTAGTCAGTGCCTAACTAAGGGGACTGGACAAAGGGGCCTCTAGACGTGTTGGTAGGCCGTACTTTGTTGTGGGTGGGAAGGAAGTTGGGAGTTAGGGAGGGGTGTGGGGTGGGGGGAGGGGTGTGGGGGTCAGAAGTAGGATTGGAAGCTCTCCACTGAGGCTTATATTGCCTCAGGCGGGAGCTGCTTGTACTCCCTTGTAGTGCAGGGAAAGAAGGAAAATTTCCTGTAGTCCCTGTACCAGGTTTCCATGGTGTACTTTTGATCTCGGGAATGCCTGATGGCATTGTCTTTCTGTCCTGAAGTGGTATGGTGACTATTTGGTTGGGTTTTGAAAAGAATACACCACCATTTATTTGCCTGTAGTTCTCGACCTTTTAAAATCGATGGAATGATATTTGACATTGCAATTGAGATGTCATTGCTCTATTGTATGACATGAATTGTGATTCTGTTGTTTCAGTAGTTTTTCTCTGTTCAGGTACATAGTTAGCACCCCTTGCATTTGTATTGATCACCTGATAGTCATTCTTGTAACTAAAAAAGCCTTTTGTATCTTTCAGCTTTGAATTAATTAATCTTTTAAATCTTTACAATGTTAAAAGGAAGTTCTGGATTATTTATAAGTAGATTTGTGATTTTTTTCAGTGTGGCCTTCAGTTCTGTTCATTGTGTAAATCAAAGTGGCATGCGACATCATCTTGTGATGACACCTTCACACTGGGCTATGCTGAAGATGGAGGGTAGGTTGTCCTCAGTTGTTGCTGTAGATTATTTTGCTTTATTGTAGTTTATTCCACTTTTTATTTTACATATTATATTTCACCATTTGCTTTTTGAACAATTTCCATTTTAGATCCTAATTAAGGCTTTCTTTTATTGCTGTATAATTTGGAGATAACAGGCTTAGCAGTTGTATTTGGAGAAATGGGGAGAGAAGCTGGCCATAAGGGTTGAGGAAGTTGGGAATGGGTTTTATGTCTTGTTATTGAATGATATTGTCATCATTCAATTACATAACAGTACACACAGAACAGCTCATGTTTGTCTCCAGTGAATATTGTTTACTTTGGAGATAGTAAATCAGGTGGATGGAAGAAAGGATTATGGCATATACTGTTAATTACTAAAATAAGACTAATTAATATTAATGGACAAAGGATTACTTTTGTTCCAAAACACAAGAACTATTTAAAATTTGGTACCTTATACTGTTCAGACTGATGCAAACTAGGTCTATTGATTTGCTCTGGCCCAATATGCGGCTAACTCAGTGGCAAGACATCTCGCTATTAGCCTGCTATCTTCTAGCCAATCAAACGTCATTTCAGGCTGGAGCTAATTTCTCATTCAGAATGGCCATTATTTGCTGAGCTAAGTCCGTTACTTTGTTGCTCTGTCATTACCAACCTTTTCTGCATTTTAGATATTTCATTTGCATGCTTTTTGTTTGATGCATATTTCTGGTACATTTTTGTCTCAGAATAGATTTCATTTACATTATTTGTGCCAGTTCTTGACATTTAGTTTGATGTTATGTATCATTTCAAACTCGATCTGGCTGTCCTTTCTCTGCGAGGCTTGCAGTTCTTGGGAATGACTTGTCCTGATTGCTATGCCTCACATGCCACTCTGCGTTGGCTGGATCTGTGAGGCTTGGATAGTGCTCTTAGGAGACTATCTTAGGTCCTGGAGTCCACAGGTTCTTCAGTTTGCAATTGGGCCGATGTGTCTTTGCAGACGGAACTAGATGGGATATTTCGACCTAGCACAGTCTGGAAAGGGACTGGGGGGAAGTGTGGTCAGGCATGACCCCAAGTTTACCCAAAGGGAGGCTGATTTTCTCCACAGGGCCAATCTGTCGTGGGAAGAGCATCCAGTTCCCCAAGGTTTGGGGTTGCCTTCTCCCAAACCTCACAGACTCCAGCAATACAAGGCTGATTACGTTTGGCGACAGAGTGGCTGGGGGTCCGATAGCTGCTGGTGATGCAACTACCAGCCTACACTTAAACTCCATGCTTGCCAGAAGAGATGCTGTCCTCCCACCTCTCCAACATTCTGCAGGAGGGAAGGGCTGCCTTGCAGTCACTTCCCGCCCAGCAAACTCCCTCTCTGGTCCATATCAGCTGGAGGGAGACAAGGCAGAAAAACAACACCCCAAATGACTCGGCCCCAATTTAGCTCCTCCAGTTTTTCTGTCTGTGGAAGTAGGAAGTCTCCCCCGGCATGCCCGACAGTGGTGCTACATGGGACTCAATGACTGGATTGTGTCAGTACTAGAATTTGGGTACATGCTGCCTTTGGGGAGGACCACCCTCCTCTGATCCACACCTCCTCCTTTTGTAACCCTCTCAGAGGAGCAGGAGAGCATCATGGAAATGGGGATATCGTAACTGCTCCTCAAATGTGGATATCAGAACTCTTGGGGCCTAGGTCCAGGGTTTTATGTCAGCCTGTTTGTGATTCCAAAGGTTTCTTGAGGGTGGTGACCGATCCTGCATTCACCCCCCTCAACAGATCCTGCCCTATGGTCAAATTCAAGATGGATACACAGGCACACATTCAAGGGACTATTCAACAGGACGATTGGGCTACCTCTACCGACCCAAAGAGTGCATGTTTCCAGATCTTCATTCATCCGGCATCCTGCCGGTACCTGAGGTTCGTGAGGGTGTTACAGTTCTCTGCCCTCCCCCTTGGTATTCCCCTTGCCCCCTTCCTCTTCTCCAGAGTAGGGCAGGAATCAGTATCCATGGTCAGATTCCTCTCTGTGTATACAGGCACGATCGGCTAATCTTGGCCCAGTTGCAGGCTCTGTGTCAGAATCACATCCAGAATTCTGGATGTGTATACCCATCTTGAGTTTGTCACAAAAAGGAAAATGCAATCTCTCCCCAAGCCAGTCCTTAAACTTCTCAGGGATGAGATTTGACACGCATTTCTCGCTGACACAAGTTTGCTTGAACTGGTTGGCAGATCTTCTCCTGCACTTGTGCCGTTCCTCTTGGGCAACAGCACAGACTCTGTCTTCCTTCCTGGACATGCCATGATAGAATCACTGGTACCCATCATCCCCCTGGGGCAGGTTCTCAAGTGCTGTCTTAGAGGGCACTGAGGCTATGCTGGTCCCAGAGGACTCAGTCCTGGGACACGCACATCAGTCTGGGAGAGTGGTTCCTTGAGATGACATCAGAATGGCTCCTATCCCCTCTTCTGGCTCAGGTGGTGCCGATAACCCCCCCCCCCCCTCCTCCCCACACACTCTTCAAGTGTTATTCTTCACAGATGCATCTTCAGGGGGGTGGGAAGCTCACATGGGCTCACTCCATGCATTGGGAATTTGATCCTCAGAGGATCCCAAGTGGCACATCAATGTTTTGGAACTTGGCAGACACTCTCAGCAGGTCCAAGAGTGCCCTCCACACAGAGTGGATCCTAGGCATGTTCACCCTTCAGGGATTGTAGGATTTGTTGTTTCACCTGATCAGGGCGGATGGTTCCTGGGGGTTTCCTTTGTCACGGCTAACACAGCTGTTACCGTTACTTGTGCTCTCCATGCAAATCAATAGGCATTGCCCTCCTCATTTGGTTTGAATTCTGTTTCAGTTTGATATAGTGCAGAATGGACGCCAAAATGGTGAGTTTGTATTATACTCCCAGTTTGGTTAAATATACTATGTTAAATTGGATGCCCAACCATCCATCCCAGCAGTTCTTGCTGTGGTTCACATGGGGCATTTCTTTGCTGGTCATTGGAATGAGTAATTAGCTCTGGCCGGCAATAACATTTGATTGGCTAGCAGACAGCAGACGAATAGCAAGACATCTTATTCCTGAGTTAGCCATGAATTTTGGACAGAGTTAACCAAGAGGCCTAGTTTGCATCAGTTTGACATGGTGCATACTATATTTAACCAAACTGGGAGTGTAATACAAACTCCTCGTTTTTTATCAAACGAGCGTGCGGCTTTTATATCTCATTTAGTCATTTTACAGCTCAATCACTGTTGTCTTCATTCTCCCATGACTGCATTTCTGTGTTACATGATGTCACTTTTCAGGTTTTCCACCCTTTCTCTGTGTGTATGTGTGTGCGTGTACGCACGTTCCCTCATGGGGATGCCTGGGGTCTTTCAGTATAAATAGCATTCCTGCATTCTGGAAATTCTGTGCTAGAAATTTCCTCTTTTGTGTCACTCTCTTTGTTTCTACCTTTTTTCTTTCTTCACTGTTGTCTCCTTTTTCTGCCTTCCCAGTCCATTCCCCTTTCTTTTTTCAAGCAAGCCTTGACACTTTTTTCTCTTTTCCGCAGTCTATGATGTACTGTCTGTGCTGTTTTGCTCTGGTGATTAGGTAGTGAGATTGTAAACACTGGGATGGACACTAGCTGCCCATTCTGCAGTGTTATTTGCCTATAAAAAAAAAAAAAAAGTATATGGCTTTTTCATGTATTTTTTGTTTGGCTTTGAAGTATTGTTTTTTTCCTTTTTTTATGATTTTTTGTAATCTGGGGATGATGAATTAAGCAGAATGGCTGGTGTCCTCAGCATGGCCTAGTCTTACTTGCCCTAAGGAGCTAAATGGTTGGGATACTGTGACATGAACTGTGTTTTGGGGGTTTGTCTTAGTATAGTGTTTTTCTGTAGATGTGACAGTTTTGTATTGACATGGTTGAGCATTTGTATGGTTTGACAGTCCTGATAAGGCCCTGTGCAGTCGGCTGGATTATAAGCAACAAGAACATGAACATGTGTGCGCACTTGCATATGTGCATAGTCATGAGTTGAAGGAATGGAAGGCGGTTGGTGGTGCCAAAGTAGTTATGAAATTTGTTTAGTTTAGATCAGTGGTCCCTATTCCTCTCCATCTAGATGGCTGTCTCTCTTAGTCTCTCTCTCTCTCTCCCCTCTCATACTGTCAGCACACACACACACACACGCACACACACACACACACGCACACACACACACACATGCCCACACCCACCCACCCACCCACCTACACCGCTCTTACCATCTCACAAACATATTAAGTCCTACCATCTCTCTCTCTCTCTCACCCCTTCCCTACACCTCTCTCTAACTCTTTGCTTTGTCTTCTCAGTTAGAAGGTCCTGTATGTTAACTACTCAAGAAATTTGGCAGGCATTATCAGCAAAGTAACCAGATCCATTCTATACAACCATTTATGACTCAAATCACTACAAACAGGACTAGCACAGTGGTCTTCCCTTCTTTCATTGGCATCTCCTCAGCCCATCTAGATAGTGCTGTTCTTCTTATCTCCTTCCTCATTTCTTTTGTTACCATAGTCTGTACCATACTTTGCCCTTCTCACTCCTCCCCTCTTTATACATGGACAGAACAGAAATGGCATAAGGGATGGAGGTAGAGGTAATAGGGTGGGATGAGGTCAAAGTCCAGTTCTATTTCTGTTTATGGGTGGTCAGACACATATCAAAGGGCAGTATGGAAAGCCCTGTTTCCTTGCATCTACCATGTAGATGTAACAGCTTCCTTTTCTGGAATTATGTCATGACTTTGGTTTCTGTGTTCCTCATTGTCTTATTGTGCCTAAACGCGCGCACACACACACACACACACACATATACACACACACTGACATAGATATGTTGAGTCCTTTTCCTTTTTTTCCAGACTTGATCATCTGAAATTGCCATAAATATGCCCCCCAGGTTTACAGACAGAAAGCCATGATAACTCTCAGATTTTAGGCCTGAAGGAAACAATGTTCTTTCTTTTGTGTGTTTGAGTGCAAGTTTTTTAAAAAAAGGGGGTAACTGATCTTAGCAGAACAATGTTACTGCATAGTTCCTGGAGTTGTAAACAACATTATTTTGTCAGCTTCAGGGGGGGGCATCACCCCCCCATACCCCATAGTGGGGTGTAAACTTTGCATCACCCAGGGCTTTCACAGCCCACCACCCACCCTTTGCTGACGCCTGAGCTACAGCATGATTTTTTGATTCAGTCCCTCTCACATACCTGCATTTTGTACTTCTTCAGTTCTCCAGGAGAAATTGGCTTGGGTATGGGTACAGTGTCATCATGATAGCATGTCATGACATGATGTCACTTTTGTGAATAGCTGAAGGAGGGCAAAGCTTGGACAATTTCCATGATGATGTTCCTGTCTTTGGTTTTCATTCTATAGTCTGAGAAATAGGTGTGCATAAAGTACTTGTTTTTGCTTCACAAATTGGGTGAGGGGGTTGTTGAAGACTGATCTTTGCTGTTATGTTGCCAAAGGTCAGAAGATGCCAAGATCAAGAGGTGCCCAATGTGCCGAGTGCCCATTGAGAGAAATGATGGGTGTGCACAGATGATGTGCAAGCGCTGCAAACATGTCTTTTGTTGGTATTGCCTTCAGTCTTTAGACGTAAGTCAGTGTTTTTGGCCTGCTTAGAAAAATGAATAATGACAAGAGCCATGAATGTTGAACTGACATGGTTTTATTCACATCATCTTTTTGAATGTTACTATATGGTTTGGTGAATGGTGATTATAATAAAGGGTATTAAATCCTCATGATTTTATGAAATGAACCGGCTGAAGCACTGGTAAAATTTATTATGGTTTCCCTGTTGCTTAAATTGTATTTGTATTCTAGCATGTTTGTAGCTGATAGAAAAATACTGAATATTAAGGTGTACACACACACACACACACACACACACACACACACACACACACACACACACACACACACACACACACACACACACACACGCTTCCGAGGACACCTGCCTCAGTTCATCCACAATTTTTTACAAGACAGACAATTCCAGGTGAGACTCGGCACCACCCTGTCCGACATTCACGAGCAGGAGCTGGGTGTCCCGCAAGGGAGCATCCTGTCGCCGGCTCTTTTCAGCATCAAAATTAATGACATCGTTCAATCCGTTCAGAAGGGATCGGACAGCTCGCTGTTCGTGGACGATTTTGCCTTATATGCAACTGGCAGCACGTATGCCAGCATCCAGCGACGGCTTCAGCTCTGCGTCAACAAAATCCAGTGTTGGGCAGAGGAGAATGGCTTCACATTTTCGTCCTCCAAAACTGAATGCATCCATTTTCATAATTTTCGCCAGTTCTATCCGGACCCTGAAATCCGTCTGGGAACATCCACCATCCCGGCGGTCAAGGAAGCCAGATTTTTAGGGGTCGTCTTTGATCAGAAGCTGAACTTCCTCAGCCATATTAAACAGCTGAAAATATCTTGCCTAAAAGCCCTGAACATCATCCGAGTTGTGGCACACACGAACTGGGGTGCTGATAAGAGAACTCTCTTGCACCTCTACAGAGCCCTGGTCCGGTCCAAACTGTATTATGGAAATGTAGTATACGGCTCGGCCAGACCGTCCTACCTGAAACTGTTGGACCCTGTACACCACCAAGGGCTCCGACTCAGCTTAGGTGCTTTCCGCACCACCCCTGTGCACAGCCTGTACGCAGAGGCGGGGGAACCGCCTCTTTCCAACCGCAGACTGAAGCTGACCCTGAATTATTATTTGAAATTGTTCTCTGAACCTACAAACCCTGCTTACAACGCTGTATTCAACAACCCTTTCGATAAGAAATTTACAGACAACCCAAACTGCATACCTCCTCTCGGACTCCGCATTCAGCCGCACTTAGAAAATGCCGATCTGGATGTCGGTGGCATCTCGGATTTCTCTAAGTTCCCTGACAGCCCTCCGTGGACCTTTACAACACCTGAGGTCCGATTCGATCTGGCCTCGTACCGTAAGGACACCACCAGTTCTCTGGCCTACAGAACTTACTTTTCGGAACTGTGCCACAAATTCCCCACTTTTCAAAGCATCTTCACTGACAGTTCCAAGTCAGAGGACGGAGTCGCCGCATCTGCGTTCTGTCCCGCCTTTCCTGACCGGCCCTCAACGGAACACATCCTGTCTGACAGCTCGGTGTACACTGCGGAACTGACCGCACTGGTTCTGGCGGTAAAAATGGTTCTCTCTTCGAAACAAAAGAGATTCATGATCTTTTCCGACTCCTTGTCGGCCCTGGAGGCGATCGCCTGCAGGAATATCACTCATCCCAAACTGCTGGAATTTTATGAAACTTTTACTCTCGCAACGAAGAAAGGATACGAGGTTGTGTTGGCCTGGGTTCCTGGACATGTTGGCATTCGTGGTAACGAAAGGGCGGACCTGCTGGCCAGGAACGCTGTAAAGAAAGAATTGTCCAGATCCTTTGTGCCATATACAGACATGAAGCGGAAGGTGAACACCTACGTTAAGGATCTTTGGCAAGAGGAGTGGAACACCCAGACGGACAACAAGCTCTTCCAGATCCGTCCGGACCTAAAAGAGACCCTCCCTTCGGGGGTGAAGAACAGAAAGGAGGAGTCTGTGCTGTGCAGACTGCGTGCGGGGCACACTTTTTTTCCTCATTCTTACTTGTTGAAGGGGGAAGAGGCCCCTCGATGCATTCCCTGTGACGAGCCTCTCACCGTGAAACACGTGCTCCTTGATTGTTGGGATCTGCATGACGTTAGACGCAGACATTACACAGCGGTTTCTTTGAAGACTTTGTTTCGTGATGTCCCTCCGTGGGCGCTGATGGACTTCTTAAAAGAAGTGAACCTTTTTAACCAGATTTGAAGGTTTTAAACTATGGAAGTTTTTTTCAACTTTGGAGTGGAAAGTTTGAAGTGGTGACTTGTTTTAATTGTGTTTTTTTTTTTTTTATCCTTGTAGTAGTTATTGACGCGGCGATAGCCTTGAAATGGCCTTAGTGGTCGGCGAGGCTCTAAGCACCATAATTTCATTTCATTTACACACACACACACACACACACACACACACACACACAGAGTCACTCTCTCACTCTCATTTGCATGTATATGCATGTACATGTGAACTTTAAATAGTGTTTTGCCATCTGTCAGATGCAATATTGTTACAGATCAATCAGCTTTCCACAGTGTCTTTCTTTTTCACTGAATTTCAGCTGGCTGAGAAGACTGCAGTTTAGTAAATTTGGGACGACTTTCTAAAACAAGCTCTGAAGGAGTTTTTTAGAATTTTTTTTTAATGAAAAGTAACAAATACCTTTACGTTACATGTTCAAGAGTACAGACACACGGCTGTGTGCACAAAGCATATACTAAAGCTTGTACCCACATTTTAAGTACAAGCATTTACATATGCATGCTTGCCCACAACATGCGAAAAAGCTTACAAACGTGCAGACATACACACAGTCCTAAACATATACCAGTAACATACATTCGTCACATTGAAGAACACCAGATATTATGTGGTCTTGAAGTAAAAAATACTTTGTAGACGTATATATACATATATATATATATGAGATAAAAGAGGTACTGCTTTAATTGTCCATAAAACATGAATAAGTGTCTTCCAGTTAGACATAAAACATTTACACCAGGTATTAAGGTTAATCTCAGTATTAACATCTAAAAGATAGGCAAGATGTTAAAGTTAACCTCAGAATTATTAACTGAAAGATTGACCAGGTGCTAATGTTAACCTCAAAGTTATTGAATAGATAATAGACCAAGTGTATTAATGATGGACTTGAAATGTTAACCTCAAAATAAAGTGAATGTTGGACCAAGTAATGTTTACTTAGAAATTATTAAGTGAAGAAGGGACTAACAAACAGTGGACTACCATGTTAATCTCACGATTATGTTGCGAAAGAATGGACCACATAACTAACAGTGGCCTAGAATAAACATGAGTAACAACAGGTCTTCTTTTTTGTTTAATCTGCATTTGTATAGAAAGAACTCTTCGAGCAGAATAATTAAGTCCAAAACCTCATCTGTTTTGATATTTTTTGCTGAACCAAATAGAATCAACTCAATATCAAATGATAGTGTGTTAATGTTAATATGTATACATTTTGTCTTAATATTTGTTCTAGTTCTTCCCTAAAGGATTGAGAACAACTACAAAAGATAGTGTTCTATTGTGTCTTTCTCATCACAAAAACTGCACCTGCCGCTGTCTGTAATACCCATTTTCCTTGATATGATGTTAGTCACCAGAATTCTGTAGCAAATTCTTATTTGAAACCATTTTAACTTTATTTCCCAACACTGCAAGTATCTGTATCTCTCGGGCCTGGTTATCGCCGGGATATCATTATGACAGAAAGCATAGAGTACAGCCTTGTCACGCAGTCCCAAACCAAAATGGACCTCCATAGCAACATCGTCATTGTCATCCTCCTCATTCATCATCATCAATATAAACAAAACAGTCTCAAACTCTGTGGCCTTTCACGCCCTGCTCTCATGGTGACCTCAGTTTGGATACCCCTCCACTTCTGTGCTTGGGGTGAGTCCTGTCAATGTCTTCACTGTTGGCTGATTCATGGGGGTCTGTTGTTTGAGGGACATGGTGGCGGTCTCCACTCTGGGAGGGACGCTCACTCAGTCTGGCTCTGCGACTAAGCCATTATTGTTGTTAGTAGGGGACTTAGTAGGTGGTGTCCTAAGTACGTTAAATCAGAACAGGCACCACTGAAAACCACCGAAGTGACTCAGCAGCAGTGCAGGGTTTCCTCTGGTGTGTGGCCTCCTGGCAACCTAACATCAGTGGTTCCCTGTGGACTGCTGGCACTGGGGCTGCGACAGATGAACCTGGGCGTGGCTGTGTATGGGAGACTTGGAATGAGCAGAAATGATCCAAATGATGGGGCAGAAAAAAAATGAATCTCAAAAGATTGTGGGGTTCGATTGTCATTGAGCAAGTCTCTCTGAGTGACAATGATTATTGTGATTTTGTGTGGAAACTGTGTATATCTTCAAATGAAAATGGTTACTGTTCCCTGTGGACTGCCGACGCTGGAACTGTGACGGACGAACCCAGGTGTGGCCGTGTATGGGGGAATCTAAATGAGCGCCTTGGGAGTAATGCCATTGAAATGGTGCAGATCATGGGCCGGCAAAAAACAAAAAACAAAAACAAAAAACAACTTTATTTACTTTAATCTGTTTATTTTCTTTAGTACTATTTTCCAGTCAATCTGTATTTTTAATTTTTTTATCCCAGTTTATGAATGATTTTATTTCAGACATTTTTATATCATTGAATAAAACATTATGATATGTTCTAGATCCTTTTCATACGCTTAGTAACAAATGCACTGCTTTTGTAAATGAGTCACTGTTGTAATTGGATATTGTTATGTAATTTTGTCTTTTGTACTGTTTAATTAGCTGAAGACAGCTTGTATATTATAAAAAAAATGTGCTTTTTTCCTTTGTTTGATAATTGTGTGTAAGTTGAGAATTCCCTGTTACTATTCACTAAATATTTCACTGAAACAATTTTGTTTTGTGTACCCATGTCTTTTGACTGAAAAAATTCTGATAAGTTTGAAATTTTTCAAAATGAAATATTGGTCCTGCTAGTAATTCTTGACCATTTTCTAAATCAACTGTTTCTACAAAAATTTTGTATATGCTGAAAAAAAACACCTTTCCAAAATGCCTTAAATCAACTCTTTTCTAATAACAGGACCAAATTTGTGAATGTCATTCATCTCTGGATTTAGAGATCCTGTGATCTCTGTCACTTTGAGGTTCCAGTTATTGTCTTTCTAATCCACGCTAATTTGAATGCATTGATACACACACACACACGCACACACACACACACACACACACATCAATATTTTGAATACCTGCCCCCCTTTTCTCAGTGTCTTGTACAGAATATTTTCTTTAAATTTTGTCGCTTTTCTTGTCCGATACAGTTTCATAACACATTCTTTGTTATTATCAAATTTAAGTATCTGGAAGGTTTGGAAGAAGAATCCAGAGGTATCTATTAATTTTGATAGAATTAGTGATTGAGTACAGCAACTCTCCTGAGAGGGGTGATGGTTCTTTTTAACCATATTTTGAATAGGTTTTTAATTTCAAGGACTTATCATCTGAATCTATTTCTATAACATGTTAAAAATTGTTTGTAAACCAGAGTCCAAGTATTCTGAATTTTGAAGGGTTCCATTCCATGTTTCTGTGAACTGAAAATTTGACTATGGAATTCTTTTTGCTAACTAAACACACATTTAAGGTATTTTCGTAGTTTTATTTCAGTTCTAAGATATCTTAAAATTAGGCACTGGAAGAGATTTGCTTACTTTTATTTATTTTGTGTTATTAGGATGATTTCTTACTTCGTCACTATGACAAAGGACCCTGCAAGAACAAACTTGGACATTCCAGAGCCTCTGTCATCTGGCATCGTACTCAGGTGAGAGAACTGTTACAGTGTTTGGACCTTTTGCATTTGGATGGTACTCAGCAGTGAATGGCATACAGAAGTTGTCATATCACATAGTAGGTTGTTCATATCTGTGCTCTCTCTCATTCTCTCTCTTTATCTCTCTGTCTCTCTCGTGTTTAAACTATAATATCATATATTGAACTTAATTTCCCACAGTCTCTGTGAAAGCAGTGAGGGGAGTGAGGCCCAGAATGTGTCCAGTTTGTGACAGTGAGGATGTTGACTGACATGATATGAACTTGACAAAAGCAGGTATCAAGAGATGATGACACTTATTTGTGTGCTGTTCACCAGGTGGTGGGTATCTTTGCTGGGTTTGGTGTTCTTCTCCTGGTGGCCTCCCCCTTCCTCCTGTTGGCAGCACCCTGCATACTGTGCTGCAAGTGCAAGATCTGCAAGTGCTGCGATGATGATGACAATGATGCCATCTCCACCTGACCCAGGGCAGACATGTGGGTCAGATGGGCATAGAGCAGGGTGTGGAGCTGTGATGTCATCCCAGGGGAAATGGAAGATTTGTGGAGGCTGTCAGCCCCATTGTGCAATACACATGTGGACTTTGATATGACAGGACGATGTTTTGTTGCTTATGTTTACCTTGCGTCTTGTCTGCAGGCTTTTTGGGTAAAGGGGGTGGACAGTTTTATCTCAACCTTTTTTTCTGTATCTTTTTTTTTCACTCCCCATTCTTTCTTCATTTTCAGTCATTATTCTAAGAGCAGTTGGAGAATGAAATGAAAATGGATGAAGATTTGAATTTTGATGAGATAAAAAGTACACAAGATTTTGATAACAAACATACAGCTGATACACTCCATGACTTGCCGACAGATCAACATAAATTTGGATTTCTACAGTCTGAAAGGAGTGATGTTTTAACTGTTAGGTGCCTGCAGCCGCTTTTTTGGAGTCACTTACCACTCTGCAAATAGCATTTATCTGCCCTTTGCCCTTAATTCCTGAGCTTTGACAGTAAAGATAATTGTGAAAGGGGTACCTGTGCTATCTTGTCTCTGTGCTGTATCACAGAACAATAGACAAGATGTGTAACATACCTCTGTGTACAACATTGATGACACTATTTGAATAACTTGTGTGAAAGAACTTGTATGTGTGTGGTGAAAATTTTCTTTAATTTACATTACCATGACCCACTGGTGCAGAATCGCATGACAAGGCAGAGGGTTCACATTCTCTATTTTTAGGAAGCAGTAATGGCTTGCCAGAAGATTACTGCTTGGACAGCGGCCCTTGGGCCAGCATCCCACAGGCTTGAGATGTCTCTCAGGTTTTCGTACTTGAATGAGGCCTCAACCGTGATTTTTTTGAGTGTTCTTGAGTGTGATCAGGTGAAGAAGAAGGACCATGGTCTCATGCTATGAGCCCTGAGCAATCCATTGTAAGTGTATGAGACTTTAATCAAATACATTGCCCTTGAAACAGATCAGTGCTGTGCGTCACATGCATACTAGGGCTGCATTGGAAAAATGTGTATTGTCTGGGTGATAGGAAAATGCAGTCTGTTCAGGGGAAAATGTAGGGACCTGACGGGGCAGAGAGTCCTGTGTATGCTGCCTGTGATGAGGAAGGTAGAGATCGGCTGAATGAGGATTGAAGTGACTTTGGGGATTGTATTTAGGACGAAAAGTCTGGGTGAAAACATGGGGAAAGATTCACGTCCTGCTAGAAGGTATGTCCTGAGAGAGGGCATCAGCCTTATGTCCTGTACTGCTCACCAACCAGCTGCAAAGGAAATGACCAATAGAGTTTGATGGCAATAAGGCTAGACAATGGGTTTGGCCCGAGCTCATGGGACTGCTAGAATCCGACAAGTGTGATTCGCACTTAAGGGTCTGTGAACTGAGTGGGTGGACTGGCCACACTACTTATCAGGGGCAGTGGGACTGGGAGACAGTACTTTCACCTAAGGCTGTTGTTGTGGGCGAAGTTGTACAGAGGGGAAGTCTGTGGACCACAGCTGTGCTGATCGATGCAGAGTAACAAGAATCAGGTCAGTATGTTGTAATCTCACTTTATTAACTCACTCAGTACGGCCAGTCCTCTCTTCTCCTCTACACAGACCCCTCCTAGGATGTCCTATGGGGGTGTGTCCATCGAGATCGATGATGACCATCGTTGTCATCCAGCTGGGGGATGGGGGGAGGGTGGTGGTGAGGTGGGGGGGAGGATGCTCATGAATCTATCTGTGATAGATAGATAGATGTCCAGTGGGTGTCTGAATGACCCAACCTTTAGCTTCCATCGTCAGAATTGTGGTATTCTTTGTCAACATTCACGTATTCAGTATAAGAGCCTTCTGCTTGCAATATTTTGATGATGGTAATTGGGGTGAAACGCTGTTAACGTCGTCTCTTTCGCCCTTCGTATGGAAAGAGTTAAGAGCCTTTCCAGTGCACCAGTTGATCACGGTAAATATGTTAGATTAAACGTAACTTGAGGAAGAAAAATTCCTATGTTAAAATTATTGCTGGAAAACTGATGCCACAGTGTTCTCCTCTTTTGTGCACAGTAAAAGTGAGACAGAAAGTGGTGCCTACTTTACATGCAGGAAATGCTAACTTAGATGAAGAAAAAAATCTGATTACTTTTTCATAAGGTGAGCCAGCTGATGTCAGTTGATGGCTAGCAGCATTGATAATAAACACAGAGGGCATGTACTGTTCTTCCCACAAAGTGGTGGGCCAAGGAAAGGGGGGAGCTGGTTCCCCCCACAAAAGAGCGCGGCAGTAACCAGGGGCAGTAAACATTTAGAGATGATGTAATGAAAGAGCTAAAGGGCAGTCTGCTTTTGATGAGACAGTATGACACTGAAACACAGTAAAAGAATGCATAATTTTGATGTTGTTGTGGAATGCCATTGGAACTTATTAAAAAAAAAAATTCCAGTAAATGTTTGAATTTGAGTTAATTAGGTTTAGAGGAGGATGGTTGTTGACTGGCATCATGTGAACACGATGAAAGAACACATTGATTTTTCAACATTTTGATGTTATGGAATGCTGCTTCAGCTTGTCTCACATTTTCTGCAGTGTATCACTATCCATGGGTGAGTGTGTGTGTTTGTGTGTGTGTGTGTGTTTATGTGCATGTGTATATGAATTTTAGGTGGTTTTTGTAGTGAATGCTGATTTCACATTTACTTTTATCCATTTTGTGTGAACTTACATTGCTTGTCAGGGAACATTTTAAAGTCTTTGGCATATCAGTTTCCTCATGGTCTTGATTATCCTGGTTTGTAAAACCTGCTACAGATCAAGGGTGCACACAAAACTGTCTCTGACGTCACCTGAACATATGAAGTGTTGTGTCCCAGAATTTTATTCTTTTGTTTGATGGGTACCTACACATAACTGTGGTTAAAATGTGATTACATTTGAACAGTTACATGTTTACTCCATTTGGTCAGTGTTGGAATGTTTTCTGTGTATCAAGTGTGGACAATCTTGAAATAAATGACTTCAGGTCATATTTGATGTAATAATTAATTCTTACTTTTGTGCGGACTCTGTTTTTCATTTTCTGAAATAACCTAGTATTATTTGCAATACTTGCCACTTTGCCTTTGGTAAATAATATGAAAGCAGAGTTTGGTTTGGTTCAGAACACCATGAGTCATTTGACTGGATCACCATAAATCAATGGATCATTCTCAAAATAAATGGGTGAGGAAAAATAACCCCTTATTCCCACCCCTGGCACCCCCATCGGGCCACCCCACACACCCAAAATTTGTAATTTAATTTGAATTTGTACTATGTCCATCACACTCGTTGGAATATATAAATATGCTGTAATTAGATAGTCTAAAAAACCAGTTAAAGGTTGTCTCAAAGTTTCAACTTGATTGCTTTGATCACAGGGTGACATGTACAGAAATGCTGTCACTCACACCCTTTGCCCCCTCCTTCCTTATGCATATGAGTACAAAAATTACTCCCCCTCCCTGCCCCTCCCCCCCTATACACATGCATATATATATATATATATATATATATATATATATATATATATATATATATATATCAGTGTTTGTATGTGTGTGAGAGTATGTCAAGACTTTGGGCTAATGTTTGCTGTGTCATGATGAACACAGAAAATACAACATAGTCATTATTAAACTTTATTTTGCAATACTGAAATACTGATTTATGGTGACTGTTCTGGATAGCAAATGTTCCCATAATGTTATGTATAATAAAAAGGAAAGTAGAAACAAAAACAAAGGAGTACAGCTGAAAGGCATCAGATCTGCAGTATAAATGTTACTTGTGTTAGTCTAATACCATTGTTTTAGGAAAGTACTTTCCTCTGCTTTGTGGAAATCAAAGTCACTACAGTTATAAAATGTGTTTGAAATTTCCTAAGTACCATGCCAACATAGGTGCGGACCTGTTTTTTGACCTTTATTTGAACGTTTTGGTTGGGTTACTGTCCAAGTGTTTGCCTGGCTCCTCTCCTCGCTCGCTCAACAAAATGTCGGACTGACGCCGTGCTCAAGACATGCGATCGTAGCGAACTAAATCAACCAAGATTGCTTTCTTTTGCTGATGCTCAGAAAGAATTGAAGTGTAAACTCGAAGAAGACAGTGATGAACATTTATAGGATGATTTGATAGAAAATAAAGGGAGCAATCAAGAGAATGGCCAAGATACAACTATCAGTGAGTGATGCTGGCTGTGCAAACCTTAGCAGACGACAGAAAGTGACTGAATTATTAGCAGGACAGTGTGAGCAATTTTCTTGGCACTCAGCCAACGCGGTCTGATGAGAACTGGATAAAGTGACCATGTGAGAGGGGTGAAGAGGAGCAGGGTGGAGACTGAGGGGGCGTGGCCTCTCAGCCACATTATCACTTGGAGAAGTCACAATGCATTGTATATGTATCTCTTTTTAATTTTTTTTTTAATTGTGGTTGTTCTAGTATGATTTTGTGTATGCAGATATCCATTTGTCCAGAAAATATGATATTTTAGTGCAAATTACCTGACTGATGTTAGTAATGAACAAGTTGAAATGTGACAAAAAACAAAACACTGATTTCAAAACAACAGCATCTGTTTTGTGTTCTTTATTCATTTACCTTTCCGAAAATACATACTTTTATGGGTCTTTCTCCAATAACAAAGAGTACAGAATTTTTGGAAAATTTATACCCGTTTTTTGTGGAAAAAACCCTGACAAATAGATTTCACTTAAATCTTATTTTCCTGGCAGCGAAAGGGTTAAAGACAATTGTATCTTTGTTGGTACCTGTACATTGGTTACAGAAACACAAACATACCCTGGGAATGAAGTATGACCGCTCAAATGACTAAAAAGAAAATGTCATGTACACAAAAGTGCACTTGTGCATATCTTGATTGGATCTTGGGTATACTTGAAGGGCCACATTTGTGCGTAACAGCAAAGTAAGTTGCCCAAGAACGCTGAAGAAATCTCTCAGATTCAGATCTCCGAATGCTTGTAGAATGGTAGGGATTGCAAATGTTTTGAACACCCATTTGACTTTCTCAACAGTGGGCAGCTCCTCTTGGTGGCATGTTCTAGGATGATGATTTCTTAGGGTGAAATGTTAGATGTATCAAAGCATGTTTTAATTGAGGAAACTGATGGGAAAGTAAAAACCTGAACTGGCACTTTATTCTGCTGCAGTTCACAATACGCAAGCATCGATTGGTACAATTTATTTTTTTTTTCACAATGTTTGCCTGCAGGATATCAAATTGCAGAGCAACTGTAACAATTTTGTTCATATTTGAGTCTGAGTTTGAAGCTGCAGACGTGATTATTTTGCTGGAGAATAAGAGAAATCTGCAAAAGCCCTTTCAGCATGACTGATTTTATGAAAAATTAGTCATGTGACTGACTGGCTGCCACATGGGTGGGTCATTTCAAAATTGTATATGCCAATGACTGATGATCTACTAGTATGAAACCTAAACCCAGTCAAAGAAAAATAACATGCATAACTCTTTCAAATTTTTTTTCCAGTCAGTCCATGTTAATAAAGATATCAGTCTGGGTATCCAAAGGCATAATCACAAAGCAGTGTGAGGTTTATTTGAACCCAAATATACTGGAGAATAGGTTCTGAAAGATGAAAAATCTGATCCACAGCCTTGTTATGAATTGTATCGACAGTTTTTGCACAACTGTTGACCTGTTCATGCTTTCAACAAGAGTTCAGTTCCATGCTGCATGTATGTGTCTGTTATATGACTTGGGAAAACTCTGTCATGTGAGTACAGTTTAAAATGTTTGCAGAGAACAGCTATTGTGATAAAGTATTGTTCCTGACATCCATGTATCTGGAGAGGGGTGGAAATGTATGACATGGGGCATGCAGTTCACAGCCTCAGAGCCTGTCAGCACACAGTCTGTCAGCATTTCTCAGACAAAACAGGTGCATGTCTCGTCAAACGACGAAGTTGTGTATGGCACATGTAGGGTGACCATGTGCATTGTTTGTAATTCAAGGATGGCCATACCCCAAGTCTTTGTCTCCTGTGTGACAGAGCGACCAGCATATCACATGCACCAGAGGAAAGCAAACAAACAAACAAAAAAAGTTTGAAATAATGCTAAGCTGAGAGGTTCATATGCTGTTTTTCTCTTGTATGTCAAGCTGTTAGAATCATCAAGAGCTAAAGTTTCCTTTTTGTGTCTGAAAATAAAGCAGTCTCAAAATTTTGTGTCTGAAAAAAAAAGCAGTCTAAAAAAAAAATAATAATAAAATAAAATAAAATAAAAAAGTAGAAAAAAAAACCAACCACCCTGAGATCCATCTATCTCAAGAGTTTAAAACAGGTATGAATCATAAAATTTCACCAATAAAAAAAAAACCTTATGAATTAAAAAGGAATTTTTGAAATTAACATTTGTAGATATATCCAGAGGTCTTTTTTTAAAGCATGCATTCTATTTCAGAAGACTTATTGGTGCTGTTTGTTTTATTCTCATTGAAGATGAGGAAGTGAATGCTATTTTCACTGATGACTTCACAGTGTTTTTGAATTGAACCAGTTTGAACATTCAAATCGTATTCTACCAGGGGAATGAAGAAAAGTGACAGATGTGTGATGGTGGATCAATCCATTCTGCATGAGGTCCATTTATCTGGAACAGAACCAGAGCTACTGATCTTCTCACCAGTCTCAAAACAGACTGCCCAAATCTAGTTGGATAGATGGATGAAAGAAAAATGAATAGTTGGAACAGGATTTGTTTGCTAGGGAATGACAAGTTTGTCACTGAAAGGCTTTTACAGCAAGTTCGGTGACACTGATGGTCAGTGAAGCATGGTATGACATAGCTGATCAAAACAATTTTTATGTTCTTTTTATGGGTCTTCACTGAATGTTCACTGTCTGTTGCAAAATTGCATGGAGAGCGCTGCAGAAAGAATGTTTTGCCTGAAGTCTTGAGCATTGATCAAGTTGAAACAACGCTCACCCTCTTCTTTTGTAGCTCAGTTTATATTAAGAGAGTACAGTGTTTATCACTTTTGAACAGTTTGTTTTGCTTTGCTGTGGTAGTGGAGGTGTGAAGTGATAACCCTCCAGTGAAGGAGGATCAGTGTTCAGGCTATTCAGACATGTCTCAGAAGCAGTTTATGTTTGTGTCAACATTGTGTACTTTTGTAAAAAAATAATAGTGGCCTTTTTTTAATATTTGGAAAAGATTATTTTAGAATAACATATAATGGTTGTTTGTATTTTATTATAAAAGGATTTGCTATTTTTGTGTTCTGATGCACATTGAAATTTGGATTCATTGGAGCCTTAACACATGGTTATAATGTGCATGTAAGGTATGTATGTTTCCTTGTACATTTGTAAAGGTGCTTGATATTATTTGGCTTGTCTCCTTTTGGCGTGGTTGTGCATCAGAGTAATAATGTGTAACTTTACCCAATACTGCCCTGTGATCATGTTCACAAAAGTATGTAAGGTATTGCTTGTGTGATGTCTTTGCAAAGGTATCGAGTGAAGATTTCATGACATGTGGAATTGAGGCAAGAGTTATCATGTTGAGAGTGATGAAATTGTAATGATGTTCAATTCTCTGTATGACTTGTCAGTGTTTTTTTTGTTTCTTTATAAAGCCAGGAAAAAAACAGCATTTTGGCCACAGAGTAGTTTGTGGAAATAGCTTTTGTTTTTATTGATCAGCAGCAACTTGTCTGAAATATTATTCAGTATATTAATCAGATGCATGAAAAGGTTATTTGGGAAGTGAAGGATGTGAAGATATCTATGGGAGACATTGATAGAAATAGATTGGTATATGAAATGTGCATGCTGATGAAAAGCCATCATGAGAGGATCTGCTGATTTGTATGATCTACACATTTATGATCTCCTACCTTCCAGGCAGGGGATAACACGTGTACAGAACAACTCAAAACCCATTCAGGAATCCTGTCACAGATTCATGAACTCTGGCTGACATTCGACCTATTGTCTTATATCACTCCTCTCCCTCTCCTCCCCTTCTTCCAATGCTCACAGCATGTATTCT
Source organism: Babylonia areolata (assembly GCF_041734735.1). Lineage (NCBI taxonomy): Eukaryota > Metazoa > Mollusca > Gastropoda > Neogastropoda > Buccinidae > Babylonia > Babylonia areolata. The sequence continues at coordinate 40,733,268 of NC_134878.1, forward strand.
GTCAGTCATAGCCACTTGTTCAAAAACGCTGTCTGATTGGATAGATGGACTGAATTACCATCAAATGGGCTGTCAGTTTTGTCACTGTTGTTGTCAATCATCTTCGTTTTCAAACCAATCATCAGACAAGAGAGATCCTTCTCCATCGTGGAAGCTGTCCATAACCACAAGCAGAGATTTCAAAATTGTGTAAATTTGCTGACTGTGACTGCCTCCTTTACTGGACACAGTTTTCAATGCCTTTTTTTGCACATGATGTGTATCACGCGCATATCATGTGGTCAGTTATCAAATTATTATTGAGTAGAAAGGGGTCTTCTGCCTGATGAATGTTCATTTAAATAATAATTTTATAATCCAGACACATCAAAATAACTGTTCAGAGTCTGTTTATGTGAATTGAACCAAACTCATTGAAGGAAAAATCAGAACATATGCAGGACGTCAGTGGACGTCTTATAAGCACTATGGCAATACTTTTTGTAGGATGTCATTTGATGTCTTATAGGCACTCTACTGGTTAAGCAGAATGGCTGGTGTCCTCAGCATGTCCTAGTCTTATTTGCCCTAAGGAGCTAAATCGTTTGGATACTGTATCATAAACTGTGTTTTGCGGGTTTTTTCTTAGTGTTTTTTTGTAGATGTGACAGTTTTGTGTTGACGCGGTTGAGCACTTGCATGGTTTGACAGTCCTGATATGGCCTGTGCAGTCGGCTGGACTATAAGCAACAATAAACTAATAAACCAATAAGTCTGAATAACTGCATGGTGGTAGGGAAGAGCTTCAACTCAGGCTATTACTCAGATTTGTTTGAAAATGCCCATGCTTATTGTATGCATTCTCTATGTTGAAGATAGTAAGGAATAAACTTTTTTTCTTTTTTCTTTTTTTTGCTGCCCCATCATCTGCACTGTTTCAATGGCATTGCTCCCACGCCACTCATTTAGATTCCCCCATACATGGCCACACCTGGGTTCGTCCGTCACAGTTCCAGCGTCGGCAGTCCGCAGGGAACCATTGATGTTAGGTTGCCAGGAGGCCACACGCCAGAGGAGACCCTGCTGAGTCACTTCGGTGGTGTTCTGTGGTGCCTGTTTTGATTCAACATACTTAGGACACCACCTACTAAGCCCGCTACTAACGAAAATAATGGCTTAGTCGTGGAGCCAGACTGAGTGAGCATCCCTCCTAGAGTGGAGTCTGCCACTATGTCCCTCAAACAACAGGCCCCCATGAATCTGCCGACACTGAAGACATTGACAGGACTCACCCCAAGCACAGAAGCGGAGGGGTATCCAAACTGAGGTCACCATGAGAGCAGGGCATGAAAGGCCACAGACTTTGGGACTGATTTGTTTTTTATATTGATGATGATGGAGGAGGAGGATGACGATGATGATGACAATGTTGCTATGGAGGTCCATTTTGGTTTGGGACTGCATGACAAGGCTGTCATAATGATATCCCGGTGTTAACTCCTTCCGGACGAAGGAATGCTCACGCATTCCTGCACAAAACGTATTCGGTTTTGGACGAAGGAATGGAATAGCATTCTCCGAAAATAAAATTCCATCATGCACTGTACACGTGATTTTGTGATTAGCCAAGCAGAGTGCACTATTCTGGGTCACTCCACAATCAAACAGTATGATTGGTTAGTCTGGGATGTGTGGCCTGTCTCGCACACACGCTGACAAAGTCACTGACCGGTCGTCTGCTCGCGTGCCAGCCTGTTAGCAAAGTGGCCTCTTCTCAGAATGTTGTGAAGCGAACAAGGCAGTGACGGCAATGTTTTAGGGTTGCCGAAGTACTTGAAATGCTACAAACTGAAGGGTCGGACATTGAAGAGGTGGATGATGACGAAGAAGAAAGCGAATTTAATGCAGAAAGCGAGCATGGGTATGGTGATTCGGGGTGAAAAATTGGCAGTATTTTCTACATATGGCAAAACTGTAAAAATAAGATGAGAAATTTGATTTTTTTTTTATATGTAATAGCTCAACACGTAATAAACCAGTTCTGAAAGTTTCATTTTCTTACACAGTATTTTGTATTTTTTGTAATTTTTTTCCAAACCCTTACAAATGGGCCGTCTGTGGGGAAAAGCAAGTGAGAAAACTTGTCGTCCCGAGTGAGTTAACCAGGCCCGAGAGATACAGACACTTGCTGTGTTGGTCAGGTAATTAGAGCAACACACCCGAAGACACATCCTTGAAGTGGATGACACTCGACTGTGTGGTCCCAGTCTCCCCATTTAAGCCCACAGCACACTCAACTCTGGGTAGGAGCTGGCCATGGGCCGAAAAACCCCACCTCCGTTGGGATTCGAATCTGCGTCCTCCCAGCCATCAGTCCGCGATGCTAACCACTTCGCCACGGCGGCTGGTAAGGAATAAACATTGTACAGTCAGATCTTAAAGTGAGAGTTGAGTAGTACCTTGTTATTTTTCATTTTTGACGGGTTGCTTGGTTAATAATCCATGTCTAGAGGTCATATTTAGGGTGAGGTCTTTGCTAGTCCTGTAAGATCTGTTGCACACTGTGTATTCCCTACATCAGACAGCAGCAAGGCCAGTTCTTCATCCAAGAGAAGAGCAAAATTTGTAGATGTAGATATAAATATCTGTCTGTCTATCTATCTAGATTTTTTGATAGTAATTAGAAAAGTGAGTGAGGTGAAGAGAAGGGAAATATTTAGCAATAAATTGTACTAATTCATAAGGTGCTACCAAACTTCACACAACTTCTGAAATCAACAAGGGTTACAATATTTCTTTTGTAACTTTAAATCAAAATACAGAAATAGAATGACAGCTCTTGTTGATGCTGAAGGTTGTGGGCTATCTTCTTGATTCAGATGTCTGCCACTTTGTCCAGACTGGTGCCAATTTCATCTCCTCCACTTTCCCAAGAATTATCAGATGAGTCAAATCATCATTGTCTGGGTTGAAATCACCATCACAGTTCATCATAATGTCATTGAGCTCTTCCTGAGCAGTAAGCCTGTGCAGACAATTTGCTATACTGATGCAGAAAACCCCCAAAAAACAACACACTAATCATCCAGTTTTGATTTTTGGAGTTGAACTTCTCGTGCATGTGAGGAAGGAAGTTTAATTCCAGTTACTTACCTTCCCCAGCAGTTTAATACATAACAAGAGAGGCAAGGCCTTCAAGACACTTGTGATACACTTAAAAAAAAAAAAAAATCTAATCGTTAAAATGTGTTCTGTATTTGTTATTATAAAGCTTCGGTTTAAAAAAAAAAAAAAAGTCCTAACCAGATTCGAACCCCGCGTGTTCGGATGAGAAGAAACTGTCTTACCCATTACGCTATCGTGGCTCCTTAACTGACGTTCTAAAATTTAATATTTGAACATACTTTTTCAAAGGGCGATAAATCAATTGCGGTATTCGCAGTGAGAACACGGTTTAAATCATATTATTCTTGTGTATCTTGGGCCTTCAAAAGGCAATAAAAAATTCTTTTCAAGTCCGCGGTAAAGGAGACATGGCTATCGCCGCAATCACACTGCAACATTCAGCCGTTTTCTCTAGATCTAGATAGATGTACAAGTTTAGTTACACCCGCCGGGAATGCAGTACGACATGGTCAATTCAATTTCTCTTTTATGTTCATTCTAGTTTTATAGTTTTAAAGTTGATATGAAAATTTAGTATTTTGTTAAACTAATAACATGTGGTTTGTCCGTAGGGATTGACGAGGACCATCTAGTCATCCTGGGGGTGGGTGGGTTGGGCTCTGTGGGTGCGCAGATGACTGGTCAGGCCAGTTTGCGCCCGGAAGATTTTGACGCAGTGTGGACAGGGGATGGTGGCAGCTATCGGGGATTTGCTGGCACTGCTTTTCCTGGCCTGTCTGCGTTGCTCTGCTGCAGCGATTCTGTTGGCCTCACAGGATTTGGCGCCTTTGTGGACAGCTGAACGCCACTTTGGTCTGTCCATTGCATTCAGCTCCCATGTATCATGGCTGATGTTGAAGGCCTTCAGAGAAGCTTTCAGAGTGTCTTTGAAGCGCTTCTTTTGGCCTCCATGGAAGCGCTTGCCATGTTGGAGTTCGCCATACAGCAGTTTCTTAGGGAGCCGGTGGTCTGGCATGCGAACTACATGGCCTGCCCAGCGCAGCTGGGCCTGCATCAAGATGGTGTAGATGCTGGGCAAGTTTGCACGAGTGAGCACCTCTGTGTCAGGGATCTTCTCTTGCCACTTTATGCCGAGAAGTTTTCTGAGGCTGGTGGTGTGGAAGTGGTTCAGCTTTTTGGCGTGGCGTTTGTAGACCATCCATGATTCACATCCATAGAGCAGTGTGGTGAGAACTATGGCCCTGTATACTTTGAGCTTCGTCTCCAGGGTGATGCCTCTCGTGTTCCAAACGTTCTTATGGAGTCTGCCAAAGGCAGCGCTGGCTTTGGCGAGTCTGGCATTTACCTCGTCGTCGATGACAACTGTGCGAGAGAGTGTACTGCCCAGGTATGTGAACTTGTCCACCGCGTTCAGTCGTTGCCCGTTGATGAAAATGTTTGGTTCAACGTAAGGCTTTCCTGGAGCTGGCTGGTGCATCACCTCAGTCTTCTTTGTGCTGATTGTGAGGCCAAAGTTGTCACAGGCAGCAGAGAACTTGTCGACGCTGTGTTGCATGTCAACTTCGGAGGCAGCGTTGAGAGCGCAGTCATCAGCAAATAGGAAGTCGTTGACGGTGTCTGTCCTCACCTTGGTTTTTGCTTGAAGCCTCCTGAGTTTAAAGAGTGAGCCATCTGTGCGGTACCTGATGCCAATGCCTATGTCAGCGTCTCTGAAGGCATCTGTCAGCATGTCTGAAAACATGAGACTGAACAGGGTGGGGGCAAGAATACACCCTTGCTTGACTCCGTTGGAGACAGGGAATGGTTCTGAAGTCTCTCCGTTGTCTTGGACTTGGGCCAGCATCCCATCGTGTAGTTGCCGTATGATGGTGATGAACTTTCTGGGGATCCATACTTCGCCATGATTCTTCAAAGGCCATCTCTGCTAACAGTATCGAAGGCCTTGGTCAGATCAACATAGGTGGAGTAAAGGTCGGACAGCAAACACCATGTCGATAGTCCCCCGTTCTTTCCGGAAGCCACACTGGCTCTCTGGTAGGAGACCTTGCTCAAGGTGCACTATGAGACGGTTGAGTAGCACTCTGGCCAGTCTTGCCTGCGACGGACAGCAGGGATATTCCACGATGGTTGTCACAGGCCTGACGATTTCCTTTGCGCTTGTACAGGTGTATGATGGAAGTGTCTTTGAAGCCCTGTGGAACTGCCTCATGCTGCCAGATGAGCTGGAACAGCTGATGAAGCTTCTCAGTCAGCGCCATACCACCTTCTTTGTAGACCTCAGCTGGAATGGAGTCTGAGTCAGGGGCTTTGCCATTGGATAGCAGACAGATAGCTTTCTGGGTCTCCTCCAAAGTTGGAATGGCATCCAATGACTCACTGACTGGCACCTGGGGGAGTCGGTTGATGGCTTCATCATTGATGGTGGAAGGGCGGTTCAGTACGCTGTCAAAGTGTTCAGCCCATCTCTCAAGGATCCCGTCCTTGTCAGTGATTAAGGTAGAACCATCAGCACTGAGGAGTGGAGCAGATCCGGAGGTGGTGGGACCGTAGACTTCTTTCAGGCCATTATAGAAGTTCTTCATGTCGTTCCTGTCTGCAAAGCCCTGGATCTCATCAGCTCTGTTGCTCAACCAGGAATCCTGCATCTGCCGCAGCTTCCGCTGGATGGTGCTGCGTGCACTCTTCAGTATGTCTTTCTTTGACTGTGACTTGGGATCTTCAATATGAGCTCTGTAGGCTTGGCGTTTGTCTTCCAGCAGCTGCTTGATCTCAGTGCAGTTCTCATCAAACCAGTCTTTGTGCTTCCTGGCAGAAGGCCCAAGGCACTCCATGGCAGTGTTGTACACCGTCTCATGCAGTGCGCCTCATGCTGCCTCCACATTCTGGTTGTCCAGCACGGTGGACTCAAGGCGTTCCTTCAGGGTGTCAGCAAAGCTCTGCTTGATGTTGCCTAGCTCCAGCTTGTTGACATTCAGGCGTTTGGGTGCTTTCATGCCCTGAGGCCATCTCTTGGGCTGGATGCGGAGGTTGAGTTTGGAGACGATAAGGCGGTGGTCTGTCCAGCACTCAGAACCGCACATGGCCCTCGTGACTCGTACGTCCTGCCTGTCCCTCTTCCTGACAATGATGTAGTCGATGAGATGCCAGTGCCCAGAGCGAGGATGCATCCATGACGTCCTGTTACGGGTAGGGAGGCAGAAGACGGTGTTTGTGATAAGAAGGTTGTGCTCAGCACATGTCTGGAGAAGTAGTTGACCATTGCAATTACAGTTACCAACCCCATGCTTCCCAATCACGTCTTCCCAGGAGGTGCTGTCACAGCCAACTCTCACGTTAAAGTCACCAAGAATGATGAGCTTGTCTGCGTTGGGAACAGTGGTGATAACAGTGTTCAGGTCCTCGTAGAACTTGTCCTTGATCTCATCCGGGTTGGTCATGGTGGGCGCGTAGGCGCTGACAATGGTGGTAAACTTCTTCCCGTTGCATGAAGGGAGTTTCATCATCATCAGGCGATCGTTCACTCCTTTCGGGGGGCCAGCCAGCTTGCCAACGAGGGTTGTCTTCACTGCAAAGCCAACTTCAGCCTCACGTCTCTCTTAGGTCCGCGACCACTCCAAAAGAAGGTGTAGCCTGCGCCTCGCTCACAGAGTTCACCTTCTTCTGCCAGTCTGGTCTCACTTAAGGCAGCAATGTCGATGTTGTACCTGGCTAGTTCACTCGCAATGAGTACTGTGCGTCTCTGTGGTCTGTCTGAGTCGCCTCTGTCCAGAAGCGTACGCACGTTCCATGTGGCAATGGTCAATGGGGTGCTCCTTGTTTTCTTCTTTCTTTCCTTTGTGTGTCGACCGCTTGAGTAGGGTCCCCGTCAGCCGCGGTATGCTGACTAGGGTGGTGTGGAGCAGGCAATGTTTAGGGCACCTTTTCTAGCCCCTTCCTCATGCCATGGAGGTGAGCATTGCTGTCCTGAAGAGGGCTGCTCAGTTGCTCAGGGGGCTGCCGATCTCCACCGCTGCTCCAGTCGGTGAAAAACGACCCTATGGCCTGAACCGCCTGTGTGCAGGTCTGCGGCTATGACTGCCAGTGTACCCACACCTGTCGCTTCGTCGCTCGCTTGTTGCCACAGGGCTTGGGGAAAATGATGGTATGGGATGAAGGATGACTGATGACTTGCGCGATGACTTTGTTTATAGTGAGGAGGAGTTGCGCACCGTTGACCTCACTCTCTTGTCCGAGACCGTCTGTATCCAGTGGCAAGACGAGGTCAAGACGACTAGAGATGGAAACGGATGCAGTGGATGACCAGGATGTCCTGTGTGCCTCATCCTGCCCTCAGCACTCCACAGTGCTCTGCTGCAACCACCTTCCTCTCCGTTGAACCATGAAGGTTTCTTCCGCAGAGTCCGCCGGATCCAGTCTTCACATGCTTGGGTAGACAGGCCCTAACTCACCGACGGTTTGAGACCTGTCGGCTACTCTCACCTAGTTTAGCCAGCCTGTCAAAGCCGTTGCCCGGGGGTTGGGCGCTGCCGCATGCTAGCAGCTTCTAGGACCCATAGGTGAGAGCTGGGTGCCGGTGGGAACCAATAGACCAATAGAGGATGAACCACTCCTGGAAGAGCGTGACAAACCCCCCCTCAAGAGGTACTACCCCTCCCGTACAAGTACAAGTACTTCTAAACGTCGTAAAAAGTGAAAAGGACTTCATTTTGAGAAAAGTCAAGACTGGAATATTTTTTTTGTTTCATCGTGATCAAGGGTATTAACTCGCATGGTTTACAATTTTTAACTGTGAATTCCGACTGATTCTGTGGATATTTTTATGGCAGTTTGGGGCATAATCCAGTAAGTGATGAGGTGTTCACAAATCTTTCTCTGAATAAATATTTAACAGTCTCCTTCTCCAACTTTCCATTACGTGTTATCGTGTATTGTCCAATGAATATAGGATTGAACGGGCAGGTCAACAACTTGAAACAAAATGGCGTCGTTCGCGTTCACGAAGAATATGAGCACGTGCTTTGAATGTGTATAAATATGTGTACGCAACTGATTTTTGCCCATGACCTTCAGGGCTCAGCCACTAGATCTGTAAAGTCCACTCGTCGTATTGATTTTAGTATTTTCCGAAAAAGACCACTTGTGCGAATGAACATCGTGAAAGCCCTGTACACTGAGAGTAAAACACACAAGCTTTTTATGTATTGACTATAATTTCAAAATGTAATGTTTAAAATGAGAAAGATCAGTTTAAAGCAAATTAAGTCCCCTAGCATTAATTACAGATTAATTTCCCTTTTTTACTATCTGCACCAAAACGTTTGCAAAATAAATAAAACTTCAATGCTTAGCAAAAGAAGTTCCTGTTTGAACAAAAAATGATAATAATGACTGCTCTTGTTGTTGGGTCAGAATATCAGATCAAAGTGCCCAAGTTTAGAGAATACAAAAAATATAAATATAGCAGTAAATGCAGTTTGCATATAATTTGACTGCTTTTTTTTTTTTTTTGTTTTTTTTTGTGCCCATCCCAGAGGTGCAATATTGTTTCAAACAAGATGACTGGAAAGAACTGAATTTAATTAAACCTAATTTGGTGTCAACTGACAAAGTATTTGCAGAGAAAATGTCAATGTTAAAGTTTACCACGGACACACAGACACACACACACATAGACACACACACACACACACACACACACAGACAACCGAACACCGGGTTAAAACATAGACTCACTTTGTTTACACAAGTGAGTCAAAAATGAGCTGAAGAACCGGTTTAAAGTGAACAGGTTCCTTCAAAGGCGTGACTGTTCGTCGGGTTCAGGTGGAAAATGGCGAGGAAGGTTGACTGAGTTTATAACAGCATTCAGCTTAAGAAGTCCTTTGTAGCTTCCTTGCCTCTTTGTTCAGCCATGACAACTGCTCTTGCATCATTTCTAGTTTTATGTCATGACATCTTTTATGTCATAGAATGTTCACTGCTATATCCTCTTTGTCACAAAAGAAGACATGTGCTTTCAAAGTTTATAGCACTTAGTTGTGTTGATAAATATTAATCTTTGGAATCAAAGTTGAGCAATTATAACACACCTAACACAAACTCAAACTTGTAATGATATTAACTTGAAATCAATAATTAAATTAAACAGTACATGCATCTGAACAACAAATTGCAGCACATTCTGTTATTTCTTGTTGTGTCACAGCATTATTCTGTTCCTTGTGTATGTTGATCCGTTTGGTGTTCTCACAATGTACAATCTGGGAACACTTGATGCTGATTGCATGGTTGCTGTATCCACTCACTTCCTTTCTCTTTCTGCATGTAGACAGTGTCACCTGGTTTAAGCACAGGTAGTGGTTGATTTCTTGTGGTCTTTTTGTAAGCTTTTGCTTGCTGTTCCTGCCTTTGCATTGTTGCTTCTTTGACTTGTTCCACTTCATGTACTTTGGGCTTTAGGTGAGCATCAGTCACTGGTAGTGTACATTGCAGTCGTCTGTTCATCAACAGCTGTGCAGGTGAAGCGCTGTTTGGGAATGGTGTATTCCTGTATTGCAGCAGAGCAGTGTAGGGGTCTTGACCACAGGATTTGGCTTTTTTCAGCATCCGTTTGATTGTCTTTATGCTTCTTTCTGCCATTGAATTTGACTGATGGTGCTTTGGGCTGCAAAGAATGTGATGGAATACCCATACTGATGAGAACTTTGCAGATTCACTGCTGCTGTTTTGTGATCCATTGTCATGCTCTGAATTCTCTTGCTGCCGACGTCTACAAACAAAATGCACTCCAGTGCTATCATCTTCTTTGGTGATCATTTTCATTTGATCTTCTGCTGCTTCCGCTGCTCTGCAGATATTTTCTGTCTTTTCTAGGTTTTGATCTTGATTCTTTAACAGTGTCTGCCTGACTTTGTCTGATTTGATGCCACCTACTATTCTGTCTTTGATCAGTGAATTTGTCAGTGTTCCAAACTCACAGGACTTGGCTTTGAGCTTCAGGTCTGTAACAAAGCTGTCAAAAGTTTCCCCTTCAGTTTGTTTTCTGTAGAAGATGTGACATTCAATAGTGATATTCTTCCAAGGGGCACAGTATTGTTCAAATTTTTGTTGAACGCATTCTAGTGCATGAAAGTTGTCTCGAGGTTTGCAGTTTTGAGGTCTTGGACACTCTCCTTCTTTCCACTGAAATGTGTTAAAAATGTCAACAGCTTCAGGGCCAATGACATGTAGAAAAGTCATGTACTGTACCTTGCAGCTTTTGCTTTCTAAACCGCTGGTTGCATGATAGATGCTAAAACGCTGCTGGAAACGTTTCCAGTTGTCTGCCAAGTTCCCTCCAAGTTGAAGATGATCAGGAGGCTCCAAATGATCCATTGCTTACGTGGATTCTTCTTTTCTGACACCAATTAACAGCATTCAGCTTGCTTGCAAAGTCCTTTGTGGCTTCCTTGCCTCTTCGTTCAGCCATGACGACTGCTCTTGCATCATTTCTAGTATTACATCATGACATCTTTTACGTCATAGAATGTTCACTGTTATAGAGTTATAGGTCCTGGTGGGTGGCAGTGCAAGTACCACATTTTGCCAAGTGACATGAGACTGCTCTTTTAAATTAACATTGTTGCATACTACTGCTACTATTGAACACTTCTTCAGCACTTGTTCTGAAATAGAGCTCGAAATAATAAACACAACATCATGACACAACTTGCCCAGCTCAATTGGTCTCAAGCACACACACTGACACACACACAGAACGTGGATTGGTCACAGTTTCAAACTGTGGTGGACAAAGACATCAGTACTGTTGAAATAGATGGGTCTTCAGAGAAGATTTGAAAGAGGCTGTGGAAGTGGAGTGTCTGATGTTAAATGGAAGACTATTCCAGATGGATCCTGAAAGGAGAGAGTACATTGACAGGAGGATTTTGTTCTGACAAATGGAACACAAAGTTCTGAACTGTTTGGATCTAGTGAAGCAAGTAGTTTTGGGTGTCAGTGAGGTGCACATTGCTAAAATCAAACCTAGAGAGAACAAGAGAGCTGACAAGAGTTTTGGTTGCATTTGTTGACAAATTGTGACAGATGGTGCTTATTCTCCTGAGTGATAGGTATGCTATCCTGCGTTTGGGATATGCTCCTTGGAAGATACAGTCTGATCAAAAATGAGACCCAGATTCTGAACATGGGACAATTTTAACAATGTCTTCAGTGTTAAGGTAGGTCATAGTCAGAAGCAAGGATCTTTTTGAAACTTAAAAGGGACAGTTAACAGTGCTTCTGTTTTTTCATCATTAAACTGTAGTGTCATTCAATCTATATGTGCCGTGACCTGCTTTGTAAGCAGACTGATGTGGGTGAAGTAGTCTTGCAGATGGTCAAGAAGTTGGGCCAACACTACACTTTAAATCATTTTTGACAGGAATGTAAAGTTAAAAACAGTCTGTAGTTCTAAAGACAGCTTGGATCTAGCTAGGGCTTCTTTTATAAAGTGTGGATTTTGTTTTATCTGATATTATAACCAGTGATTCACCACACACCATTTGAATACTTTTTTAGTTTAAATTTTCTTTGATTGCAGGAGAGCCTTCTAAATGCCTGTACTACCTTGAGTCATCTTCACGGGGAGCAACGCTCCCAAAAGGACCTGTACCCAACCATCTAGCCATATTTTTCAACACAGTTCTTTTAAAGGTCTTCAGTTTAAGGGGGCCTTGCTGATGCAGCTTCTAACCCCCACCCCACACCCTCTCTGCCTGTTGCAGTAAATTTCAAAATTTTAGCATCTCTCCTCTGAAAGTGTCTTGGACAACTAAAAATATCATTTGGCTAGCAGCTACATGAGAACTGGGTAGAGCTGAGTTTAAAGACCTTTGGTTTACATCCTCAGGTAAGGTTGCTCATTGCTGAGGTCTTGGCATTGTGAAGGATTTGTTGTTCGAAGGGATGGAGCCCTGAATGTCATTTCAATGACGAGTCTGTGTGTGAGTACAGCTGAAGTTTCCATTTATTCTCAGAGGTATGGTACAAGAGGAACAGAATATTACACATAATGCAGATATGTTGAAGCCATTTAGCAACCCTTGTCATCATTTCTGTAGCTAATTGATGTTTTACCACTTTGATATATTTTAAGGCATCATATATATATATATATGTATATATATATATATATGTATGCATATATATATGTGTGTGTGTGTTTTCAAGTCATTCTGATTGTACAATGTATAGTCCAGGAAATTCTGGCCAAATATATAGAGCAACCTAGAAAAAAATTGTAATAGTTTTTATACTTTGCACACATAAAGTTCCATTACTGTTGATTACTGTTTGAAAGTTCCACTAAAATCCATTCCCAGCAACAGTGCCAGTTATCACTTTGTCCAAACCTACCCTTTTGACAGTTTGGTGTGAGACCCAGTTAGGGGGTGGATTGCTGAAGAAGACAGCATGGGTAGTAAATCTCATCTCATAAGTCATAGTTTCACTATCGTACTATTCTTCATGTATGAAAATACCAAAAATACATTAAATTGTTGAAAAAATACCTTGGATTCCAATACCTTTGTGCTTTCAAAATAGCATTGTCATGTATTACTTGCAGACTAAAAGCTGTTTTGCTATGGTTTATTCACACTGACCAAAAGGGTTTTAAGAAAGGCACCAGGAAAAGACGGTATTCCCACTGAAGTACTGAAGTGCTGCAAAGAGACACTCGTCATTGAGTTGCATGAAATCCTCTGCCTCTGTTGGAGTGAAGGCAAAGTACCACAAGACATCAGGGATGCTAACGTCGTCACACTGTACAAAAACAAAGGTGACAGAAGCGATTGCAATAATTATCGCAGTATATCCCTCCTCAGCATCGTTGGGAAAGTCTTTGCACGAGTAGTACTGAAGAGGCTCCAAGTACTTGCAGAGCAAGTCTACCCTGAATCGCAGTGCGGTTTCCGTGCCAACAGATCCACTATAGACATGATCTTCTCCCTCAACTTCAGGAGAAATGTAGGGAGCAAATGCAGCCACTCTTCATTGCCTTCATAGACCTCACAAAGGCTTTCGATCTGGTCAGTAGGGATGGCCTCTTCAAGATCCTTCCCAAGATTGGATGTCCACCCAAACTTCTCGGCATCATCAGATCCTTCCACAAAGACATGAAAGGCACTGTCATCTTTGATGGCTCAACATCAGCTGCCTTCAACATACAGAGCGGAGTGAAACAGGGTTGCGTCCTGGCTACCACTCTGTTTGGAATCTTCTTTGCTATGATGCTGAAACACGCATTTGGTCCTGCAGCTGAAAGTATTTACCTCCGAACCAGGACAGATGGAAAGCTCTTCAACCTCTCCAGACTAAGAGCCAAGACTAAAGTCCAACCGAGGTGCCTGCGTGACTTCTCTTTTCAGACGACGCAGCAGTAACCGCCCACTCAGCCGAGGACCTACAGCAGCTCATGACTCGCTTCAGCGATGCCTGCCAAGACTTCGGGCTTACCATTAGCTTGAAGAAAACACAGGTCATGGGACAAGATGTTGACTCTCCCCCAGCCATCAGCATCAATGACCATGAACTGGATGTCGTCCATGACTTCGTTTATCTGGGCTCAACTATCTCAGACACCCTCTCACTTGACGCAGAGCTCAGCAGGCGCTTCGGCAAGGCAGCTACCACCATGACCAGACTGACAAAGAAAGCATGGAACAACAGCAAGCTGACTGAGCACACAAAGATCAAAATCTCCAGAGCCTGTGTCGTGAGCACCCTCCTGTATGGCAGCGAGTCCTGGACTTTGCGTGCCCGACAAGAGCAAAAGCTCAATGCTTTTCACATGCTTAGCCTCCGACGCATTCTGAACATCACCTGGCAGGACAAGGTCCCAAACAACACTGTCCTGGAAAGAGCTGGATGCACCAGCATGTACACGCTGCTGAAACAGAGACATATGCGCTGGCTCGGCCATGTCGTGCGCATGGACGACGGACGGATCCCTAAAGACCTCCTCTACGGAGAACTTGTGCAGGGAAAACGTCCCACAGGCAGACTACAGCTGCGATTCAAAGATGTGTGCAAGAGGGACCTAAAAGCCTTGAACATCGACCAGAAGAACTGGGAAGCAACAGCCCTCGAACGGTCAGCCTTGAGACAGACCGTGCAGAAAGGTCTTTCCAAGTTCGAAGAGACACTCGCTCAGCAGCACGAGGAAAAGAGAATGAGAAGGAAGACCGCAGCCCAGGCAGACAGACCAGTGTCAGACTTCATCTCTGCTCTCTGCCACAGGGACTGTCATTCCCGCATTGGACTAGCCAGCCACACCAGACGCTGTACCAGAATAAACTCCCAGAGCGCAACTCCATAGTCTTCCGAGACCAAAGGATGCCTATATATGACATGTTAGTGTAAAATAATGAAAGGAAAATGCCTTGTCCATCCTTACCAACAGACATTTTTTTGTTGCTCAGCGAATGAATAGCATTCTTTACCTTCTGTAAAGATATTGCTGAGTCAATAGTTTTGTCACTTTGTGGGGTAGGATCTCTTATGCTTGTCAGTGATTTCTTATGTCTGTCTTTGGTTCACACTACCTGTTTTAGAATACATACATATATATCCCACTGCCTTCTCTTGTGGAGATCCTTAAGGTCAGAAACTGCTCGGATAGATGGACTGAAGAAAGAGTCAGCTGTTGTCATCAGTTTCATCACTGTTGTCGCCACCTTGCAGTTAAAATGTATCAAAAGTCAAGACAGATCCATCTCTCATGGTAATACTCATACATAATCATCAGCACAGTTTGCACAGTGGTGTAAATCTGCTGACTAGAACCGCTGTTGTCACTTGACGAAGTGTCCAACACCTTTTTGGCATGTGAGGGCAAACCCTCTTTACACACACACTCCAAGTAGTCCAGATAGCAAATCATCATTGAGAAAAAAAGGGTTTTCCACCTGATGAATGCTTACTAAAATTTTATGTCTATAATTCAGATATATTAACCTAACCATTCAGAGTCTGTCTGTTCATTGTACCAAACTCCAGTGAAGGAAAAATTTAGATACATGCAGGACATCAGTGGACGTTTTATAAGCACAAAGGCAACACTGTTTGCAGGACATCAGCTGACATCTTATAGGCACTCAACTGGTTAAGACAGAGCTTAAAGTTCCTGTTGCTTGACTTTGTCCATGGGCAGGTCACTCTGATGTTTGTGTGTGTGTGTATGTGCGCGTAAATCATTTGATGGACTTCATGGTTCCTTCCTCCTTCCCTTCTCTTCCTTCCTCCCATCCTTGGCTCTCCTCCTCTCCTTAGTCTCTCTCTCTTGGTGTTTGTGTGCATTGGTGAGTGAGATTGTTAGATGCTAATGTTTAATTTTTTTTAATGCTGTGTGTTGGATTAATGTTGTTGTAATGTATATTTCAAAGAAGAGAACATTCATTGCAAGGAACAGCTTGAATTGATAAAACAATATACACTACTTCAGAATGGCTGTTACTGTGGTGTTTTGATGGTTACACTGGACCCCCTCATCACCATAATCAGAGAAGCAGAAGAGACTATCAGAATATTGGATTTAGGCGGACTTGACGTAGCTGGTCATGTCACAGCTACTGTATGTCAGGCATATTTCCCTGCAAATCCACCAAATAAACAAGGAGAGATAAAAATTTGAAATCTGAAGATGTTCAGTTGGCTGGTACGAATGTTAGATAAAAGACTAGTGATGCAAACCCATTCATCGTGTCTACAGCATCAAAGATATGATAAACTATTTCTGCCTCTTTGTTGTTTAAGTACATGTTGCATGTTAAACATTTGCTTATTAGTTTTATTTATTGGTTTACACATGTCTGTTTATTTTGTATATGTGTATTGGTGTTTGGTACAGCAAAAAAAGCATTCCAATTCAAAGTGGCAAAAGGAATAATTTTTCCTCCTTCATTGGCTTTGACATAGGTATTCGTTCGCACTAGTTGCAGTTTCAGCTCGGGGCATTTAGTACATGGATCCAACACAATGCACAGTGATTGCTTTCTACCATTCTTCTGGAGGCCAACACCACCTTTGTGTTCTAGTACACATCAGTTATGATTTTAGATTCGGGAGCCAGCAATCAGAAGGCTATTACTTTCTCAGCCAGCATGAAAGTTCTATATGTTAGTGTTGACTTATAAGGGGAAATGTTTTTACTACAAGGGCACAAAAATTTTGTTGATGCATGCAAGGTGTCCACTTCAGTGAGGTCAAGTTAAGCGAGAAAAATTAAGTAAGAAAAAGAAGGCTCCTAGCCAGGGCCAAAGAATTGAGCGACTTACACTTACATGATGAAACAACTAATTGAAGGTCGACATAAGCGAGGACGACTTATGATGCCATATATTATTGTTTCTTTTAAAATTTAATATGAAAATGAGGATAAATGTGTTAACTTCCATTGCTTGAACAGCTGAGCAGCAATGCCAGTCTGAATATGAAGGATATTATAAACCTTGTTCCTACACTCCAAACTTTGGATGTATATTTTTATAGTGAAAGTGTTTAAACATCAACACAGTAAATTTCCATGTTGCTGGGCATAGATTTTTTCGGATTCATCACATGATCAAGTTTGGGTCCTGTTCTGTTTGTGTGCAAAGTATGAAAAGTAAATTTTTTTGCACCCCAATCTCTTATTACGCTGTACTATTAATAGCATATTTTCATTTTGCAATTTATCAGTAACACCTATCAGTATCAGTTTCTTTTTCAATTCTGTTATTTCGTTCTGCTTTTTTTATTTTATGGAATGCTGAATTTGGTGATCTACAGGGTATTTCTTTTTCTTGCATTTTCATGTCATTTATTTCCATTTGGGGGAAAGGACCTGATCCCACCTGCCTGAAATATTTCCACCAGCACACAAGGTGGTTTGTGGGTGGATGTGATTGAGATGTGATGATGTATGGTCATTCTGTGTTTCTATCCTGCAGAGCCTCTGCTGTGGCCACCATTCCTTAATGGCCTGTGTCTGCACCAGCTTAGGCAAGGTCTCCTTCACTTGCTGTCATGGTTTGGGGGGATAGGGTCTGTAAGCCCATGATTTCTCACAATCCCACCATTTCTCTTACTTTGAGAAAATCATGGGATCGTAACAAAGTGTGGCCATTCCCCTCTGATGTTTTCTCTAAATTGCAAGAAATCTTGGGGGGCACCCCCACACTTTCTCACAATGTGTAAGAAAGCGTAGCAAGTTCCCCTTATTTTTATCAGAAATATTTCCGTTATCATCAGAGTTTGTTTCTTGTCTTTTCTCAATGCAAATCTTATAAAAAATAAAAAATTTAAAAAAAAGAGAGAAAAAGAAAAAGAGGGCGACAACAACGATGATTATGATAATGACATTGGCATTAGCGAAGGCATCAACAGTAATAACACTGAAACTGACATCAACTTATTGTATTTCACAAAAGATGGATCACTGCAATGCATCAACCTCAAATTCATCATCGGAATCAATAGCAAACAGCAAAATTAAGGCAATGTGTATAACTCAAACAGAAATATAATATACCAAGGCTTGAACCAAATATTTTCCAAGGGATGTCAGGAATAACATAAAAATGATTCAACTTTGTATGTAAATGTGACAGAAAAAGGTGTATCACAATACTTTTATTTAGAATGTTCTTTATTTCATGCTTGTTCACATGTTGCACTGAAAATAGATTCTTAGTTTCGTTGAAGACACTCAGAACTTGAAAATCTTATTTTCTAATACCATCATCTTAGATGAGCAAACTTTGGATAAATAAACGAAAAAAACCCTGAAAATATTATTTTAAAAATAGCGAAAGAAGAAGAAGAACAAATCAACCAGCCTAGTAAACGGATTAAAGGAAACACACACACACACACACACACACACATTTTCTATATATATATATTTTTAATTTATAATTTTGTTTTACTTTTTGTGGGTGGTATATCAAACTTTGCACACATATCTTATAAACATTGTTAAGGTTTAATTGATATTGAATTTGATTCTGATTCTCTCTCTCACCCACTCATTCATATAAACACACATGCACACATTTTTTAAAACCAGTACTGTGCCATCACCTTCACCGTCTTCACTAACGTCACTATCATTATCATGATTGTCTTGTCGTCATCCCCCTCTTTCTCTTTTCCTTCTCTCAGTTTTCTCAAAGATTTGTGTTGGTAAAAGACCAGAAACCAACACCGATGACAAAAGAAATGCTTTTGATAAAAATAAGGGGGACTTCCCACACTTTCTCACACATTGTGAGAAAGCTTGGGAGCACCCCCCTCATTTTCTCTCAGTTGCGAGAAAACGGAGGGGAATGACCACGCTTTCCTGTTATCCCATGATTTCACTCAAAGTGAGAGAAATCATGGGATTGCGAGAAATCATGGGCTAACGGGGTCAGATTTGCAGGGATGTCCGGCCCCATTACCTGTTTTTATTATTATTTTATTTATTTATTTTTTTAAACTTCTATGATTGGATAAAATCTTTCCCATTTAAAAAGAAAAAAGAAGTAAGCTAATTTAGTCATTACCAAGGTGGCTGTGGGATAGTTGCCAGAGTGATCACTGAACAGGGTTTTCTGTTTGGTAGTATGCAGATCTTCTGTATAGTTAATGCAATCACAGTGTGGAATGTTCAGTCAGCAGATTGTGCAATGTTTTCTTGATCAAAGCAGTGGCAGATATCACAGATTTTGTCTGTTTTGGGCCCCCCCTTCCCCCTCTCCCCATTCCGTACCAGCCCCCTCCCCCCCACAAAATCAGATCATCTGTTGTATACCACAGCAGTTTTCTTCATCTTTTACCAATGCAAAGCCATGTGATCAGTTAAGTGACTTGTATTTTGACCCTATGATGAATGGTATGTGCTGGAAGTCTTTTTTATTTTTATTTTTAATTATTATTGTTCATTTTTTCTGTGTGAATTGCCATTCAAAGATGGAGATTTCATCTCGCTTGAAGTCAGCATTACGAAAAAGATGAAAAAGGATGAGCAAGTTGACAAAACTGCTGTGGTTGAAGAAACAACACTGACAAAAGGGCTGGTAGAAAAACTAGGGGGTGGGCGGCATCTCTGCTTTATTTTCAGAACCTTGGGGCACATTTTCTGCAGTCCTACATGCAAAATCTTTTTCTGTGAATCCACGTAATTACCAAAGAACTGTTCAAATCTTAAAGGATAGCCTTTCTGTGTGAGTGATTAATTCAGCAATATTGACCTCCTCCAACAACTTCTTATATTGATTGTGACTTTTTTCTTTCTGTTCTGCAAATAATCTTTCTTTTTTTCCTCACATCAATCAGAATTCCATATCAAAGTATGTTGATGTACATTTTTGATTATTATATGGTGTATTGAGTTGTCATTGTGATTTACTTGTGATGTTTCTTATCTTTATACATTGATGCAGTGCACAGATTAGTAAATTCCTCCAAGGCAGTGGGCATGATACAAGCTCAATCACTGTTCTGTTCATGTAGGAAGCATTTCAAGAAGTGGGAGAGAAAAATCAACACACGGGACAAGGGTCTTTTTACACCACCAAAACACATTTGCTTTTAAGTGAGTTGGCTAGTTAAACAGAACACCTCACATATTTGTTTGGGATGAACATCTGTATTGCTTTTATTCAACATGCATAAAGCAGTCTGTTATATCCATGATTGCACCCCCACACTGGAGACTAAAAAAAAGAAAAAGATAAAAAAGTTATGTACAGAATTTTATTCATTGATTTTATGCTTTCAAATGGAGCAAAACTGTTCTGAAAGATTAACCTGTATAGTGTTTATGCTGTGTGGATTTGGAATATGCTAATTTGTTTGCAGTTACACAAAGAGGTTGCCTTCTATTGTCACCATGATGCTTGCTTCATTGTTTCATTCCAAGTCTGAAGGTCTCTTTTTTGTGACAGTGACATTGTGGTTGACAGTTGTAAAAGTCATTCATACTCTCCTTTGCATTAACAGGACTTGACCTTTCATGTTCTGCCACCAGGACTTTTTGATGTCTGTGTAAAGTGTAAGGTGATTCAAGTCCTTACCAAACAGTCTTATCATTAAAAACATATGAAAAACAAATGCTATCAATGAAATTTATCCATTGAAATGTCATAATAGCTTGACCCACTTATCTGGTATTTGTTATGTGAGATGACTTTGAGGTGTGCAGGGTACAACATGGACATTTTTCCCCAAGTCATTGGGCACAAAGAAAATGTACAGCAAGTTTGAAAGTCAGTCTTTGAAGCAGTCATAATTATGTAATTGAAAAAGTAATGGGTATATGACTAGTTTAATGTGGAACTGATTATATGGAGATGGCTTTGTTTTTCTCACGTTTGCATTCTTACTGATGTTGTTATTATCAAATGACTACTTGTGCAGTGTTCAAAGATATCTTTGCTACAGCCTCCATGAATAAGCCTCAATGGCAACTGTCAGTGGTTGGTGCATATTTAAAGGTTATGGAAATGATGTGCATTGCTTTTTCATGTAGAATGCTACTGGATCTGATGTCTTGTTATCAGGGTTAATTATGGGGTTTTAAATATAGTACTTTAATCTGCTCCATCCATTGTGTGTTGTTCTTTTTGCAATTGAAATCCAATCATATATATGCTTGGCACAAATTTGTACATTTTAGGTGATGTTTGAAAGCAAATAACTAACTTCATGTGTCATAGATGTCAGTTTAGAAAATGCTGACATGAGTGTTGACATAAGACTTCCACAAGAGTTGTCACCTGGTGTCTGTTCACCAGATCCAGATTGCCTTTGAAAATTTAAAAAAAAAAAAAAAAAAAAGAAGAAGAAAAAAGCTTTCTGTGTATTGTTTACCTTTCATGTTAGTGTGACTTTGACATAAATTTCCATCATTTATTTTCTGATTTGTTTCTTTTTTCATCCTGATGGAATTTATAGTTTACGGGATAGTAGTTTAAAATTCAGTTTGGGGAAAATAAGCATAATTATGTAACTTTTGTACAACTCATTAGTGCAAGAGCCAGTATGGATCTGGTTTCTTCTCTTGTTTAACGTACACTTTCTGCATAAGATGGACAGATTTAGACATAATTATTGGACAAAAAGAAAACAAATACAAATTAGTAGTTTAGTAATATACCATCATGCTGAAAATGAAAGTTGTTAAAAGTGGTTAAAAAAAATGTATGAATTAACATCTTTGTGCAAGTCATGCAACAGGGTGCGAGACCCATGGCTGCCACCTTCCCTGCAAATCTGGAGCTGTCATGTATCTTCACTCTCCTCTTTCTCAGTTCTGCTGTGGTGACCTCAAGACTTGGCCAACCCACAGGCGTCAGTTCTCACATCTGTCCCACATTTTTCTTGAAAAGAATGCTTCTGGGCGATGTTTGCCAGTTGTCCTGATTGAGTTTCATGGTAAGATACATGGAATTGGAAATTTGTTCTAAAATGTTCAACCAAGTTTCCATACAATGACTCACTCATATGCCCACACTGCATCCATATTAACCCTTTCGCTGCCAGGAAAATAGATTTAAGTGAAATCTATTTGCCAGGGTTTTTTAACAAAAAAATGGGTATAAATTTTCATAAAATTCTGTGCTCTTTGTTATTGGAGAAAGACCCATAAAAGTATATATTTTCTGAAAGAGAAATGAATAAAGAATACAAAACACATGATGTTTTCCCATTTTATATATTTTAAGTGACATGCTGTTGTTTTGAAATCAGTGTTTTGTTTTTTGTCACATTTTCAACTTGTTCATTACAAACATTAGTCACGTAATTTGCACTAAAATATATTTTCTGGACAAATGGATATCTGCACACACAAAATCATAATAGAACAACCACAATATAAAAAAAATGAAAAAGAAATAGATGTATTGACTTCTGCAAGTGATAATATGGATGTGAGGCCACGCCCCCTCAGTCTCCACCCCCCTCCTCTTCACCCCTCTCACACTGTCACTTCATCCAGTTCTCATCAGACCGTGTTGGCTGAGTGCCAAGAAAATAGCTCATACTGTGTCCTGCTAAAAATTTGGTGACTTCTGTCATCTGCTAGAGCTGAACAGCCGGCATCACTCACTGATAGTCGTATCTTGGCCACTCTCTTGATTGCTCCCTTTATTTTCTATCAAATCGTCCTATAAATGTTCACCACTGTCTTCTTCGAATTTATGCTTCAATTCTTTCTGAGCATCAGCTAAAAAAAGTAATCTTGGTTGATTTAGTTTGCCACGATCGAATGTCTTGAGCACGGAGTCAGTCCGACATTTTGTTGAGCGAGCGAGGAGAGGAGCAAGGCAGACTCGGCCAGTAACCCAACCAAAACGTTCAAATAAAGGACTGCCTTATGACGCAGATGGTGTTTCTAGCTATGAATAGAATCTAGAAAGATTCCCCATGCTAAAGCTACCAGCATTTTTGTCAACGAACTGAATGCAAAGCGGGGAAAAGTCAGAATATTTCGATGACCAGTTATCTCGTCATTCTGGCAGCGAAGCGTACATGCTTTCCATGTAGCCTAGAGGTTAAGTTTATGTACATGCTTTTATTTGGTTTGGGAATCAGGGGTGGGTTGCATTAGTGAATTCAGCAGTGCAAAGTTTGCTTATCACTAAGACTGTTCCTGACTCCATGGTAAATTCCTTTAGTGAAGTTAGGAACGTTTTTAACTTTAAACAAACTTTTGAGCTGCAAAGATCGCCTCATGCAAATCAACCCTGATGATTCAATGGGATACACAGGAGTCAGTCTTGCATGAATTGCAGATTTTTGGTCTCTTGGTCTTTGTGTTATTGTATTGTCTGTGGAGGACCCTAGGATCACCTGGTTTTACTTTGCCTTAGGGATAGATCTAGATCCCGTCTTGTACTTCAACAAGATAAAAACCACAATCTGTGCTGCCCCTTTCACTAATGATTGAGTCAGTGTGATAGATCCAGAGTTTACATAGTGAATGGAAGACATTCTAAAATAAGCATTTGCTCTTTACCTTCAGCACTGCTCCATTCTTTGGATCAAGTCAAGTTTCTTTTATTTTAATGTTTGGCTTTCTCCCTTTGTTATGTTCAGCTTGATTGAGAAAATGGAACAGTCATGTCCAGAATCATTTGACTTTGTATTTTCTCAGTAGAATTTGATTCCAACATTGAATGCAGAAAGTAAAATGTTATTCTGTCAATGAAAACAGTTAAGATGATTTTTATTTTTTATTTTTTTTATAGACGTTTGGGAACTAGAATCATTGACAGGTGTTGGGTTTGGAGAGAAGAAAATGTTTTAATTGTTTTTTCATGGATCATTTTGTTTTGTTTTTTCATGAACCATTTTGTTTTTAGTGTTATTTAGATCAGCTTGTGTTTACCTGTGATCATTTCAGCTTAACATGTGTGTGGTTGAAATGTCATGTGTTATTCATATGAAATAAATGAAGGAAAAATGAGTGCAGTATTTGTTATTTGTAAACAAAATACAAGTTACCTTTAGAAAATTCATTATCAAAGGTATTTGTGGCAGCTGATATATATTTCTTTGGGATCTCATGAAGCATTGAAATAGAGAACAGTCCATAAATATGCCAAATACATTGCATGAATTGTGTAAGAGCAAAACTCATTATCAAAGGTATTTGTGGTAAGTGATATATATGCCAAATACATTGCATGAATTGTGTAAGTTTTTTTGGTTTAAAAAAAAAAAAAAAATTTTTTATAGGTTTCTTTTGCAAGCACCTGGTATCAGTCACTTTACTCTTTAACCATTGACAGTTGAAGTTTTTGGCAGTTGCTCAGTTTTGATTATATGAGTCTGCTTTCTTTCTGTGGAGTAATCTCCATGCAGATTAATCTTCACCATACTTCATTATTTACCCACTTATTCCTAAATAGTCAGTATGTCAGACCCATACTTGCAAGTCAACTTAGCGGTGCTCCTTACTTGAACATCATTGGTCTTTGTAAGACCAAGTGACTGGTATCTAGGAAGATTGTTTTTCTTCATAAACTGCATTTGCAGGAAACATTTCACAGTGCTGGCAATAGTATTGTGGACAAGTGACTTGCATAACTATCAGTGAAAAAATGGTTGCATCTGACAAATCTGCCGGTTTCAAGAGAGGAGTCACATCAGTGGCAACATGCCTTGCCAGTCCAGCCTGATGGGTTGTTCCCACTTTTATCAAGGTGTGGGACAGCATTGGTCAGCCACTGAGATTTTATGCCATATTTAGATCTGTATGGCATATATAGCAGGAATGGCCACCTTTCACATAATAGCTTTCAGAGAGAAGTGGTTTTCCTTTCATTTTGTTTACAACCTTGTGTACAGTGCTTGCATGTGTGTATTTCTATGTACTCCTTTGCTTGTGACATGCACATTTGCAGGATTAAAATCCACTGTGGACATTTTTTAATGTCCATTTATGTTAATTTTATGAAAAGGAATGTACATGTATTTCTCTCTAATTCTCAAGTACAACATATGAAACAAAAGGTCCTGGAGCTTTAGTGGTGCCACTGATCACTTTACTTTTCCTAAACATGGCTTTGATCATACAGGTGTGGATGGAAAAAGGCTACAGGTAAAATATCCAACTCTGATTGTGCCACTTCTGTCTAGAAAAATAACTGGGAGTGTTATTTTCCAAGGCAGGAAACTTGCTTCCTCTGGAAGAAATAAATTACCCCAGGAACAAAAGGTTACCATGTGTGTGCTGTTGTTGTTAATTGATTTGACATCTTTTTACATAGTAAAATGCAAAGGAAAATAGAAAAGAAAAAAAAGTTGTTAATTGATTTTACATCTTTTCACTAAGAGTAGAGGCCAGGAAGCAGGTAGGAAGCTGCAAGGAATGGTGTGATGTCATAAGATATGGAAAGGTTGTATATATATCCCCTGTTCTGGTGCGTGCATATGTATGTATGCGTACATCGAATCAAATCATGTTTATAGCCCAGCCAACCACTAAGGCTATATCAAGGCTGACACCACGTTAAAACCATACCCATGTCAGATTGGTATAAAAACCTAGTAAAAAGACCAAAAAGATTCGTCCTTGTATCAGTTAAAAATCTTACATGATGCATGCACATGTTATGTGATGAGTTCTTAATGCTTTTCTAATTATTTTCTGATTAGAAACAGAAACAAACCCTGCATCTATAAGTACTTCACATGTCTGTAAATTTTCCTCAATTAATTCGACCTTGTGTAAGTGCATCCTTGCATACATGACTTTTTTGGTTTCCCACTCCCAGTAAAGTCCGCCCCCCCCCCCCTGCCCTCCCTCCCTTTATAAGTCAACACGTATGTCATGTTACAGGTTAAATCTGAATGTTGCAAAAATTTGCTGCTCCTGAACCGGTGTAGGAGGAAAAAATATTTCCCTGGTCACTTTTAACTGGAATAGATGAAACTCCAACAAAGTTTGCAATTACAAACACCAATCCATGCCAGAACACACACACTGTGGTCATAAATACTTCCATCAACCTCTCTAAGGCCACAAATGTAGCTGGGTAGTTCCTTCAGTCTGCTTATTTGGGAAGCCCAGAAAGGCTGTTCTAATTTAAAAACATGTGCATCGTTGGCCTTTTGTGTCAGCCATCATTTGCAAACTGGCTTGGATATGTACCGAGACTCCATGCAGCAAGAATTGCATGCCGATCTCTGAACTGGACCGCTGTAGAAAGGGAGGACGGGCCCAAGATGAACTCAATAACAGCAAACAATGGAGAGAGACCTCAGACTTATTGACACACATTGGGGTGATGCCAACATACTGGCTTGTAAGGCCTACCTCGAAGAATGGAATGCTATGACTGCTTCATGCGTCATATGACACAAGAGTCAGTGCATTGTTGGACTGAAGATGATGTCAATATTCATTTGGTTATGTAATGGCTCTTGCATTCTACCAAGTACAATGCCATTGTACTATCGATTGCCTCAAAGAAAGAATTATATAGGAAGCAGCCCAAAGTATAATCAGAAAATGAGACTGAGAAAAAGAAATACATGTATAATTTTTGTTGCCTTCCCCAAAATGTGGAATGAATTGACAGTGGATTATCCTTCAGGAAACAGGTAGCACAATCTACAGCCAAAGCAAACAGAATTGTTGGCATCATTTGTAGATCCTTTGACCACCTGACTCAACAGACCTCTGTTCAGCTACACAAGGCCCTTATCCATCCACTTCTGGAATATGGTCACTATGTCTGGCAGCCACAGCAGAAAACATGCAGCGAAACAGAGGATGTACAGTGCCAAGCAACAAAGCTGTTGTCATCGCTGAAGGATAAACCATATCAAGAGACTGATGATTCTGAGATTGCTAAGCCAAGAACATCGGCACTGTCAAGGGGATATGATCGAGGTATATAAATACCTCCAGGGCTAATACGATGTCAAACTGCCGAAGTTTGAGCTTGTTGCGGAAGAGACCTAAGGGGTCAGTTTTATACTCCAGCAAATACAGGTTGTTTCCCTCTGGAACAGTTTGCCAGACACAATTGTAAATGCACCCTCTATCAATTCCTTTCAAAATGGTCTTGACTGTCATTGGAAATATCTGCCCACCTTGTACTCACTGGAATGTCAAAATTAGGGAGATTAAGACACTCACAGAATGACAAACAGGCCCCTTGAAAGTCCAGACAAGTCAGAAATGCACGTATGTGTGAATGTATTTTTGCAGTTGTTGTAATCTTGAAGGATGGTGTTGGAGAAGAAGGAAGCTGATAGTCCTTAGAGACAGGTTTTCAAAAGATGAGTTTTTAGTGAGATAAAATCAGATGCACGGATTTGAGGAATGTTGTTCCAGATATGAGGAGCAGCAAGTATTGACATAGGGAAGCTTCAGAAGATTAAAGTCAGAAGAAGAGAGGAGAGTTCTTGAGGGAGAGTATGCACTGATAACGTCAGAGATAGGTCCTGTGTTGTGGAAAGCAGAATAGCAGACACGTAACTTTGTATTTAATTCTTGCTTCATTGGGGAGCCAGTGTTGAGTATGGAGGTGGGAAGAAATGTGATCAGTAAGTGGGACTGTGAGAGTCAGACGGGAAGCATTGTTTTGAAGTTTTTGAATTCGCTGAAGATTTTATAGACAGCCTGTGTGAAGAGAATTACAGTTGTTGATTGATGACAGCACAAAAGATGAGATTTTGTATTTTCAGCAGAAAGGTACTGACTTCAGACCTGTGCAGAGCACAAACTGCTGATAACCAACACAGTTTTCTGCCTCCCTACCCGTAACAGGACGTCATGGATGCACCGTTGCTCAAAGCATTGGCATCTCATTGATTACGTCATCGTCAGGAAAAGGGATAGGCAAGATGTACGTGTGACAAAGACCATGTGCGGTGCCGAGTGTTGGAGAGACCATTGCCTTGTAGTCTCGAAGCTGAATATTCGAATCCAACCCAAGAGACGCCCCCAAGGCCAGAAGGCTCCAAAACAGCTCAACATCACTAAGCTGAAAAACATCACCATCAAACAGACCTTTGTGGAGCTGCTGGAAGATCGTCTAGAATCCGCCTCTCTGGACAACCAGAATGTGGAGTCTGACTGGAGGACCCTGCGCGAGCTGATCTATAGTACAGCTTCAGACACCCTGGGACCCATGACCAGAAAGCACAAAGACTGGTTTGATGAAAGCTGTGATGAAATCAAGC
This sequence comes from Babylonia areolata, assembly GCF_041734735.1. Taxonomy (NCBI): domain Eukaryota; kingdom Metazoa; phylum Mollusca; class Gastropoda; order Neogastropoda; family Buccinidae; genus Babylonia; species Babylonia areolata. The sequence continues at coordinate 40,761,078 of NC_134878.1, forward strand.
AGCTTCAGGATGAGAAACGCTGTCTGCATCAAGCCTACCTGAGCAACTCAAAGTCCCCATCAAAAAAGGATGCATACAATGCCATCCGCAGGACTGTTCAGCAAAAGTTACGTCATATCAGGATAAGTGGCTGAGTGACAAAGCTGATGTGATCCAGGGATATGTTGACAGGCACGATATGAAGAGGTTCTATGATGCCTTAAAAGAAGTCTATGGCCCCACATCCTCAGGATCATCCCCCCTCCTCAGTGCAGATGGGAATACCTTGATCACTGAGAAGGAGAAAATTCTCGAATGCTGGGCTGAGCACTTCAACAAGATCTTAAATTGCCCTTCCTCCATAAATGATGAAGCCATAGACCGTCTCCCACAAGTCTCCTTCAACGAAGCACTGGACGATCCACCAACACGTCTTGAGACCCAGAAAGCAATCCATCTGCTATCCAGTGGCAAAGCACCTGGCTCAGACTCCATACCAGCAGAAGTCTACAAGGATGGAGGCACTGTGCTGATTGAGAAGCTCCATCAGCTGTACTCACTCATGTGGAAAGAAGAGACGCTTCCCCAGGATTTCAAAGATGCCTCTATCATTCACTTGTACAAGCGAAAGGGGAACCAGCAAGCCTGTGATAACCATCGGGGCATTTCCTTGCTCTCCATTGCAGGCAAGATACTTGCCAGGATCCTACTAAACCTTGACCAAGGTCATTTGCCTGAGAGCCAGTGTGGATTCCGGAAACAGCATGGAACCATCGACATGGTGTTTGCTGCAAGAGAAATGTCAGGAGCAAAATGCTGATCTGTTCTCCACCTATGTCGACCTCACCAAGGCCTTCAACACCGTGAGTAGAGAGGGTCTGTGGAAGATCATGGCCAAGTACGGATGCCCTCGGAAATTTATTTCCTTGGTCAGCCAGTTCCATGAAGGCATGCAGGCTCGAGTCCAGGACAATGGCGAAACATTTGCTCCTTTTCCAGTCACAAATGGTGTCAAGCAAGGCTGCCTCCTGGCTCCAACACTGTTCAGCCTCATGGTCTCTGCAATGCTTACTGATGCCTTCAGAGATGACGATGTTGGAATCAGCCTAAAGTACCGAACAGATGGCAAGTTGTTTAACCTCAGAAGGCTTCAAGCAAAAACGAAGGTCATGACAGACATCATCAGAGGCTTTTTGTTTGCTGATGATTGTGCCCTCAACGCTGGATCTGAAGCTGACATGCAACTCAGCGTTGACAAGTTTGCCACTGCCAGCAGGAACTTCGGCCTTACCATCAGCACAAAGAAAACTGAAGTTCTCCATCAGCCAGCCCCAGGGAAACCCTTTGTTGAGCCCAACATCACAGTCAACGGTCAGAGACTCAGTGCAGTGGAGCGGTTCACATACCTTGGCAGCACACTGTCACGAAAACCATCGACGAATTGAACGTCAGGATTGCAAGAGCAAGCGCAACCTTTGGCAGACTATGCAAATGTCTGGAACAGAAGAGGCATTGGTCTTGAGACCAAGCTAAAAAGGTCTACAGAGCAGTAGTTCTCCCCACACTACTGTACACCTGCGAAATTTGGACAGTGTACCAACGACACGCCAAGAAGCTGAACCACTTCCACACAACATGCCTCAGGAAGCTACTGAACATCAAGTGGCAAGACAGGACCCCAGACACAGAGGTGCTCGCAAAAGCCACCCTTCCCAGCATCTTCACCATCCTGATGCAGTCCCAGCTTCGCTGGGCTGGACATGTGGCATGCATGCCAGACCATCGGCTGCCCAAAAGGCTCTTCTATGGCGAGCTGCAACAAGGGAAGAGATCACAC
>NC_134878.1:40762993-40842547 GCF_041734735.1 Babylonia areolata
ATAAAAACTTAATCAAACTCAAGCTTTTCTTTTCGTTTGTCTTTCATTCCCTGGTGGAAATGGACACAATAAAATTGATGCAGGGAACGTACGAAGTTTAACTTTCGTAAGCAAATGACACCTGCAGGGCTTGTTTATGTTGAAATGAAACTGCTGAGATAATGTCACTTCTGCCAAAATTCTGGGAAAATAATTCTTCAGAAAAAAAGCTCAGTTGTGTGATCCTGGCAGCAGACAAGAGTGGGGGCTTGTAAGAATGTTTTTTTCTTTCTCATTTGCTGAAAATGCAAAACATTTGCAATAAACCTTCGCTGGCTGTCACTTTCGACAACACACGGACGCTCATGTGGGTCTTCCACGACCCATACCGCTGTCGCTTTTGACTGCACACGGAAAGCTCATGTGGGTCGGTCCACAACCCATACCTTTTAAAGAGACAAAAAACCTGCAATATTCCTCCAAAGCATATTAACAAATATAGAAACGAAAACATATCGTAACAACTGATTACACACACATGCGTTTGCACACGCACACACAGACTCACACAAATACCATACACTCAGAAGAAACACATGCTCAAGCATTCACACACACACACACACACACACACACTCACAAAACGATCACACACACAAATGCATTACACCACATGCAACATACATACACACCCTACTTATGCACAAGAGAGAGAGAGAGAGAGAGAGACTGAGACCGGAGAGAGAGAGACAGACAGAGAGAGAGATATATATGACTCATAGCATCCTATACACACACAATCAAAGATATTCAGTCACACAGGTAGGAGGAGTATTGTATTATACTCCATGTTTGGTGATACATATACTTACCATGTCAAACTGATGCAAACTAGGCCTATCGTTTGCTCTGCTTGGCCAAATTTCGCCCGGCTAACAGTGAAAAAGACGCCCCTTTCTTGCCCGGTCCGCTCTTTGCCAATCAAACGCCTCTAAAGCTATAAGCGCTGAATCATTCCGTGGCCATCAAAGAAAAAGCCCCATGAGAACCAACGGCGGAGACGCGGGGACCGGATGGGCGGGCATTCGAGTTTGACAAGGTAAGTATATGTATCACAAACATGGAGTATAATACAAACTCCTCTTTTGGTGTCATATACTGTACCATGTCAAACTGATGCAGAATTTAAAGCAAATGCGAGGAGGCAACGCCTACTGTTCGTATGGGGAGCCTTTGTAACTGAGACGCATTGTTAGCCGCGACAAAGGAAATCCCCTTGGAACCGTCAGCCCTGGTCATACGGAAAATCCCGGAGGTAGAAGTTGATGAAGGGATTCTCAGACCGCCAGAAAGCTGCCTCCAAGACATGCTGCAGTGGCACTGAGTGCCTGGAAAGCAGCCGAAGTAGCTGTGGCCCGCACTTCACGTGTTCTGGGATTAAGACAAACTGATATCCTTGTGTGCATGAGAGTAGGCCTGTACGAATGACTTGGGAAACCCAGCAGGATATGGTGCCTGCAGCAAATGTCTTTCATGTAATTCTCACTGAGGGAGATGAGAAGACGCCTCTGAGAAGAACACCTATGGTGAGACCTATCCCAATAGTATTTGAGACATCGAACAGGGCAGAGATGCCTATCCTTATCATCTTGGGCAAGAATATCAGACAAGGGTCTGACCCTCAGAGAGGGGGAAGGGACCTCGGGGTCTTGGTTCTTAGCCAGAAACTCTGGAAGGAACGAAGAGTGATGGAACCATCTCTGTGGAAGGCCAGACTCTTGTGGCATTCCCTAAGACCCATGAATCTCGCTTCTACGACGCCAGTGGCCAGCAACAGAAGGAAAGTGGCCCTGAGGGTGAGCAGGTCAAAAGGAATAGTCCCCCACTGGCTCGACGGGCTGTTTTCGAATGAAATCCAGCACCAGGAACAAGTCCCAGAGGGGCACTCTTCTGGGATTCCTAGCTTCCTTCAGAGAGGCACCCCCTAGCCACCTCTCTGAGCAGGGAAATCCGCTTCAAAGGCGGACCACCTAGCTGGTTTGATTGTGGTACAGATGGCAGACCTGTACCCTCGCACAGAACTAGCAGACAGGTTGAGACCGAGGAGCAGGTGAGCCAGAAAGTTGGCCAGCTGCATGCTGTAGGGTAGTAGGGGAATGTTCTCAGCTGCACACCAATGCAGCCATTTCTTCCAGCGGAAGTCATACAAAGTCTCCGTTCCCTCCCTCCTTGCTTTGGTGACTATGGAGAGGAGGTCAGAGGAGGCACCCCCCTGGGTCAGCACAGCCGACACAGAGGCCAACCGAGGGGTGGAAGACTTCAATGGTGATGCTGACAGTTCCAACCGCACAGCAGCCACGCGTGCAGGTGGAGCAGTTGAGGATTGGAGTGAGGAATGCCCGAACGAGGCTGCCTCAGCAGATGAGGTTTGGTTTCCAGTTCCAGGGGTGGAACATGTGTCAGGGACTGAAGGTCCGGAAACCAGGGCTGGGCGGGCCATTTCAGCGCAATGAGGATCAGCTGCGGGCGTTCCAACCTGGCTTTCCGTATCACCTTGGACAGGATTGGAAAGGGAGGAAAGGCGTAGGCAATCAGACTGCTCCAGTCTAGAGAGAGAGCATCCACTGCCCACGCTTCTGGGTCGGCGACCGGAGAGACATAAGTGGGAAGTCTCTTGTTGAACTTTGTCGCATAGAGGTCCACCATCGGCCGGAACCACTGTTCCCACACCCCCTGAAGAGTGTCCTTGTCTAGGGTCCACTCTGTCAGGATGACACTCTTGGAGCTGCTGAGAGCATCTGCCAAGATGTTGTCTTTTCCTGCTATGTGTCTTGCTGAAAGTGCAATGCCCTTGTTGTGGTACCAACGGAGGAGAGCCTCGGTCCGCAGGGAGAGGTCTGCCGAGTGTGCTCCCCGTCCTTTGTTCACGTAACATGCGACCGTCATATTGTCCGTGAACAAGCGGATGGTCTTGCCAGTGGCCTCCCCAATGAAGTACAGGAGAGCCCTGCGAACTGCCTCCAGTTCCAGAACACTGATGTGGCATAGGCGCTCCTCCGGGGACCAAGTCCCTGCTGCATGGAGTGAGTCCATGTGGGCTCCCCAGCCCAGGGAGGAGGTGTCTGTGAATAGTGCCACCTGAAGAGTAGGTGGGGCTATGGGCACCCCCTGTGTCCGAAGAGGGGTGGTTAACCACTCTGATGTCACCTCGAGGAACCACTTGCCCAGACATATCAGGGTATCCCATGGCTGAGTGCTCTGGGACCACCGTAACCTGAGTGCCCTCTGAAGAGGGCACTTGAGAACCCTGCCCAGGGGAATGAGAGGTGCCATGGACTCCATCATGCCCAGGAGGGAAGAAAGTGTCCGCGCTGTTGCTTGGGAGGAACAGCGCAAGTGGCTGAGGAGGCCTGCCAGACGGTCCCATCGATCTGGTGTCGGAGAGACTATCATAGACCGCATGTCGAATCTCATCCCTAAGAAGTCGAAGGACTGACTCGGGGACAGATCGCATTTTCTCCTGGTTCGTGATGAAGCCCAGTTGGGAGCAAAGGTCTATAAGTCTGGCTGTATGACTCTGGCACAGGGCCTGTGACTGGGCCAGAATAAGCCAGTCGTCCAGGTACACACAGAGATGAATGGATTCCGACCGGACGATGGACACCAATTCCCGCACCACCTTGGTAAACAGGAAAGGGGCAAGGGACAGACCAAATGGGAGGGCTGAGAACTGGAACACCTTGTCCCTCCACACGAACCTCTGGTACCGACGGGATGCCGGATGGATGAGGATATGAAAATAAGCATCTTTCAGATCGATGGAGGTAGCCCAATCGCCCCGTTGAATGGCCTCCCGAATCTGTGCCTGTGTGTCCATCTTGAATTTGATTTTGGGGAGGAATCAGTTGAGGGGGGACAAGTCCAAGACTGGTCTCCACCCACCCGAGACCTTTGGAATCACGAACAACCGGCCGTAAAAAGCGGGGCCCGGGTCCGAGAGTTGATATATCGCCCCTATGAGGAGTAGGTGCGATATCTCTTTCTCTAAGACGCTCTCCTGCTCCATCGAGCTGGGCACACAAGGAGGAGGAGTGGATCTTAGAGGGGGGCGGTCGTCCGCCCAAGGCAGCATGTACCCCGACTCTAGCACCGATACAATCCAGTCGTTGAGTCCCAGAGCACGCCACTGATGTGCATGCTGGGACAAGTTTCCTACCTGGAGGGGCTGAACGACTGGCGGTGCTGAATTGGGGCCCAGTCATTGGGGTGCTGCCTTCTGGCCTTGGGCATGGTCGGTCGGCTTGGACGGACATGAGGTGGTTTGTTCCTCTGCCGCTGATTCTGCGCACGCCACTTTGACTTAGGTGGCGTGGTATATGGAGGTGCCCTGGTGGCGGGTCTCTTCAGTGGCATAGAACCCTGGCGCCCCTGGGAGGTGTGGGCTAAATATGAGGCCATCTCCCTGTTTGTCTCTGCCCTGTGGCTGACAAAATGGGGCGCATACTGGCCGAAGAGGGAGTGCTGCTGTGCTGGGATGGACCGCAGGGCAGCCCTCTCCTCTACTGGAATGTTAGAGAGGTGGAGAACGGCATCACGCCACGCTAGCACAGTATTGAAGTGAAGGCTGGTAGCTGCGTCTGCAGCTGCCGTGAGACCAGAAGCTACCCTATTGCCAAAAGTGTTTAACCTCGGGTCGGTGAAGAGGCCAGGCGGGACAGAGGAAGGAGACCCCGTGTCCTGATTAACCGGACATTGTTCTCACAGCTCACTGGCCCTGTGGAGGAACGCATCAAAGAAGGTATAAGCCGTGGAAACCTCGAGGAGGCAGCGGCGGGCCAATTTGTCCCACTCTGCTAATGTTTTAAAGGAAAGAGTAGCTGAGGTGGGGAAGGAGGTGCGCTGTGAGACCAACATCCTGTCCTGCGCGGAGGGCTCTGCTTCCCTGTAGGCAGGGTGGTCCTGTGTGTACCAGGACCACACCCCTCCCTTGGAGGAATCTTTAAGGAACTTGCCCGGGGAAAAAGCGCCCGGGGCAGAGAGGGACTCCCTGCCTGGAGGAGGGATGGAAGCAGCACCCCTGACAGAGCGGGCTGGCTTATTAAGCCATTCCTGCGCCATTTCTGGCACTCTGAGTCGCCTTGTGGTTCTGGAGTTAGAGTCAGATGGCCGAAGGAGGGTTAAGGGTAACAAAGTTGCCTGAGGGACTGATTCGGCATGCGTGACCCTATTGGGGAGGGTCAGTTTGAGCTCGGCAAAGTCCAAGTTTGGTTCAGGCTGGTCCCTAGGGAGGCGCGGGCTCAAACTGTCCCCCTGGGATGGGGGTGAAGGGTGCTCATCCGCTTGTTCGTCTCATCGAAGACAGGGGCTCCCACTCTTGTTCACAGTCCATCTCCTGCTGGGTGCCATCCCAAGTGGATGTACCCACTGGGGCGTCCTGTGAGCTGTGGTCAGCCCAGCCGGATGAGCTGGGACGATCCCGAGCAGAGACCCTGGCCGCAGCTGTTATGTCCTTGACACCTGAAGCGGGTGGGGAGCGTGTGGACCGTAGGTCCAACCATGCTTGGGATGGTGGGTGCCACACCTTCTCAGAGAGGGTGTCCCTGGACGCCAGAGGGACCCACGAGTGCTGTGAGGGGACAAACACCCACTCATCTCCCTGTAGGACCGAGGGCTGGGTAGGTGGGAACTGCAGGCTCCCACGGGCTGAGCGGGGCCCCTCAGCAGCCGTCGGTCCTGGAAAGGAAGCCGTTGTGACCGTGGAGGTCACCTGTGTGTTGACAGAGGACCGATTTGAGGCTGGAGTGGCAATATTGGTCAAGGAGCTCGACCTGCCCAACAAGAAGTCAATCTCACTTGTCGGGGCTGTGTGTGTCACCCTGTGATCTGTGCTGGGTTGGGTCCGGTGGGGCGGGGACAAGGGGTTGGTCCCTGGTCCTCCCGGCAACCCAGCATGCACCATAGGTGCGCCCCAGTACAGGTAGAATGGGGGAAACCACCCGTGGGCACCAGCCATCCTGTGACCCCAACCCCAAGGGTCACTGGCGCCTTGACCTCGATGAAGGGAAGAACCTGGCCAAGTCGGAGTGAGGTCAGGTCCGACTTGGGTGTCAGACCCGCCCAAAGACGAGCGGTCTGACTGCCCGGAACCGCCTGACATGCGCGGGCCTCCCCCAGCAGGGGAGACCGGCCGGATAGCGGGAAGACCTGCCGGATAGCGGGAAGACCTGCAGAGCAGGTTGCCACGCGCCCCGAATCCCCTCCCGTGGGGAGACTGGGGTGGCTTGGCCCGGGGTGGGCAAAGTAGAGGTCCCCCCCCAGAACCAAATGTTTCTCTCCCCCAGAAGGAGGTGGGGGAGGGGGGTCAACCGAGAAGGGAGGAGGGGGAACAGCACTGGGGCCCCTGAGGGCCGTCTCCGTGTGGGGACCCAGGTAACAGCGGGGGGCAGCCTCCCCTTGGGAGTTCGCACCCAGCCGCGGGTCCCGACCGCCAAGAGAGGACTTGCTACTCCCCCCTCTACCTGCCTCGTGCTGGGACACCTCGGGAGGCGACGCTCGTATCCCTTTCCCCCCGGTCCCGTTCATGATTGTTTTACTGGAATGAGCGTCACCTCCGTGATCAGCGTCTAAAAACGCGTCGCCGCGGTCCCTATCGGGAAGAATCATGAGCTCCGGGCCTGGGAGAGTCTCTTGCCGAGTCTCAGTCCCAGCATCATGATCCCTGCCTTCGTAGGATGGCATACGAGGCATGGTACCACGCGTAGGCACCCAGCAAAAATTCGATCCCCAACAGAGAAAGGAAAGACAGGATCAACTTAGAGGTAGAAAAAAACCGAACAAATCGAGGGGGCCGAGTCAAAACGAGTACACAGAATGTAGGAAAAATATACAGACAAGCCGCATGCAGCAAAATAAGGCCAAATGAACACGCTTAATAACCAAAAAAAGCGTAAGACGAGACAGAGCGAAAACCTGACAAGATGGCGTGGAGAGCCTTGGCCAAAGGAATGATTCAGCGCTTATAGCTTTTAGAGGCGTTTGATTGGCTAAGAGCGGACCGGGCAAGAAAGGGCGTCTTTTCACTGTTACCCGCGCGAAATTTGGCCAAGCAGAGCAAACCGACAGGCCTAGTTTGCATCAGTTTGACATGGTACAGTATATGACACCAAAACATGCTGTTAGAGAAAGGGATGGAAGGGGGTTATAGCTGAAGACAGATGAAAGGGACAGGGTGGGAAGGGTGGGGGGTTGGGGGGGTAGTGGGAGAGTAGTGGGGTAGTGAGGCTATTGAAAGTAAAACTTCTTTATTTTCCTTCACTAATTGCAAATTAAACCTTCTGAAATCACTATTAAAAAGGTATGGGTCGTACATGACCCACACAAGCTTTCGAGGGGTGACCACGTTTTTTCCTCTTTAAAAAGCATGGGTCATACACAACCCACACAAGCATCTGTGTGTAGTTAAAACGCCACCTTTAATTACTCATTAACTAATTAATGAATTTTTTTCATTTTTTGGCAAAAGTTGGCCTTTTAGGTGTAGGAAGCATTTCTGAAATTTCGTAGAACAAGAGAGGCAAGGCCTTCAAGACTCACTTGTGATACACTTTACAAAAAAAAAAAAAAAATCTAATCATTAAAATCTGATCTGTATTTGTTATTATAAAGCTTCTGGATAAAAAAAAAAAAAAAGTCCTAACCAGATTCGAACCCCGCGTGTTCGGGTGAGAAGAAACTGTCTTACCCATTACGCTATCGTGGCTTCTTAACTGACGTTCTAAAATTTAATATTTGAACATACTTTTTCAAATGGCGATAAATCAATTGCCGTATTCGCAGTGAGAATGCTGTTTAAATCTTATTATTCTGGTGTATCTTGGGCATTCAAAAACTCTTTAAGGGCAATAAAAAATTCTTTTTAAGTCCGCGGTAAAGGAGACGTGGCTATCGCCGCAATCACACTGCAACATTTAGCCGTTTTCTCTAGATCTAGATATATGTACAAGTTTAGTTACACCCGCCGGGAATGTAGTACAACACGGTCGATTCAATTTCTCTTTTATGTTCATTCTACTATTGTAGTTTTATAGTTTTAAAGTTGATATGAAAATTGAGTATTTTGTTAAACTAATAACATGCAGAGCCAAGTACAAGTACTTCTAAACGTCGTAAGAAGTGAAAAGGACTTCATTTTGAGAAAAGTCAAGACTGGAATTTTTTTCGTTTCATCGTGATCAATTCAAGGGTATTAACTCGCATGGTTTACAATTTTTAACTGTGAATTCCGACTGATTCTGTGGATATTTTTATGGCAGTTTGGGGCATAATCCAGTAAGTGATGAGGCGTTCACAAATCTTTCTCTGAATAAATATTTAACGGTCTCCTTCTCCAACTTTCCATCACATGTTATCGTGTACTGTCCATTGAATATAGGATTGAACCGGCAGGTCAACAACTTGAGACAAAATGGCGTCGTTTGCGTTCGCGAAGAATATGAGCACGTGCTTTGAATGTGTATAAATATGTGTATGCAATTGATTTTTGATCATGACCTTCAGGGCTCAACCAATAGATCTGTAAAGTCCACTCTTCGTATTGATTTTAGTATTTTCCGAAAAAGACCACTTGGGCGAATGAACATAGTGAAAGCCCTGTACACTGAGAGTAAAACACACAAGCTTTTTATGTATTGAGTATAATTTCAAAATGTATGTTTAAGATGAGAAAGATCAGTTTAAAGCAAATTAAGTCCCCTAGCATTAATTACAGATTAATTTCCCTTTTTTACTATCTGCACCAAAACGTTTGGAAAATAAATAAAACTTCCATGCTTAGCAAAAGAAGTTCCTGTTTGAACAAAAAATGATAATGATGACTGCTCTTGTTGTTGTGTCAGAATATCAGATCAAAGTGCCAAGTTTAGAGAATACAAAAAATATAAATGCAGTTTGCATATAATTTGGCTTTTAAAAAAAATTTTTGTGCCCATCCCAGAGGTGCAATATTGTTTTAAACAAGATGACTGGAAAGAACTGAATTTTTCCTATTTTTATGCCTAATTTGGTGTCAACTGACAAAGTATTTGCAGAGAAAATGTCAATGTTAAAGTTTACCATGGACACACAGACACACACACAGACACACACAGACAACCGAACACCGGGTTAAAACATAAACTCACTTTGTTTACGCAAGTGAGTCAAAAATATTAAGAATTGGCTGAGATATCTGCATTTCTGTACCCTTCTGGGTTGTGTACTACCCACGATAGCCAGCGAAGGTTAAAATGCAAGGAAATACAAAAAACAATATGGTTGTCAATTTGAGGACAGAACAAGATGAGGTCAGCATGGTGATTCAGTATATTGATGATTGGCTAGGTCGGAAAAATCAACAGCAGACAGAGGTTTGAATTGTGCGCAATTTTTAAAAAAATCATTATCAATTAAAACCATTGTAGTAATAAATTTTTGATTTACACCTTATAAGGAACCCAAGTTTTAGCAGTTAATGTGAATTATATCAATTGTAAGATTTTTTTTTCTTTTTCTCTGTATGCAAATTCCAGACAAGTCACATCTTCGGAAAAACAACAACAAAAAAACACCTTTCTACTGCAAACACAAACATGGAAACAAAAAATCAAAGTCGAAACTAAAAAAATGTTGTTCAAAATATGTTTATTGTATAAAATTTCACTGTTTAGCATTTTTCAGACTGTGCATGCAGCACTGCTTCAAATCTCAATCTCTTTTGTAGTGTGCATGATCATATTATGGTGGCATTATATCAGTAAAATGTATACACACCCATAAGACAATAAAGTATTGCATATCAATATGTATAAATAAAAGCATTCAACAAAGAAATTCATGGGTATATATATCAGTAAAATGTAAACACACACACACATGAAAACAAAGTTTGTCTCACCAATAAATGATACCAAAATCTATGTAATCTTTTCATAACACCTGGAAAAGTCACTCACATACACCCTCAGTAACACTTGGCTGTGCACATCCCCATCCCCACCAGCCCCTTTCCCAGCCAACACCAACCAACACCCAGACACACATGTGTGTGCTGAATGGCGCAACAGCCAAGTGGTTAAAGCGCTGTACTTTCAATCTGAGAGTCCAAGGGTTGAATCCCTGTCACAACACCTAGTGGGTAAAGGGTGGAGATTTTTCTTATCTCCCAGGTCAACAGATGTGCAGATGTGCTATTGCCTGAATCCCCTTTGTGTGTATATGCATGGAGATCAAATACACAAATCAAAGAACCCACAATCCATGTCATGTGAAAGCAAAAACATATCTGGCATGCACCACCCCAAAAATGGAGTATGACTGCCAACATGGTTGGGGTAAAAATGGTCATACATGTAAAAGCCCACTCATGTACATAATTTTGCAGCCCATGAACAAACAAGAGAGGCAAGGCCTTCACGACTCACTTGTGATACACTTTAAAAAAAAATAATTTTTTTTAATCTAATCATTAATTTGTGTTCTGTATTTGTTATTATCAAGCTTCGGGTTAAAAGAAGAAAAAAACAACAACAACCTAACAGCAGATTCAAACCCTGCGTGTTTGGGTCAGAAGAAACTGTCTTACCCATTACACTATCATGGCTCCTTAGTTGACGTTCGAAAATATAATATTTAAACATGCTTTTTTAAAGGGTGATAAATCAACTGCCGTATTCGCAGTGAGAACGCTGTTTAAATCATATTATTCTGGTGTATCTTGGGCATTCAAAAAATCTTTAAGGGCAATTAAAAATTCTTTTTAAGTCCACGGTAAAGGAGATGTGGCTATCACCGCAATCACACTGCAACATTTAGCCGTTTTCTCTGGATCTAGATAGATGTACAAGTTTAGTTACATCCGGTTGACACGGTCGATTCAATTTCTCTTTTATGTTCATTCTAGTTTTATAGATCTAAAGTTGATATGAAAATTGAGTATTCTGTTAAACTAATAACATGTAGAGCCAAGTACAAGTACTTCTAAACGTCGTATGAAATGAAAAGGACTTCCTTTTGAGAAAAGTCAAGACTGGAAATTTTTACATTTCATCAATTCAAGGGTATTTATTCTCATGGTTTATTATTTTTAACTGTGAATTCTGACTGATTCTGTGGATATTTTTATGGCAGTTTGGGGCATAATCCAGTAAGTGATGAGGCATTCACAAATCTTTCTCTGAATAAATAACGGTCTCCTTCTCCAACTTTCCATCACATGTTATCATGTATTGTCGATTGAATATAGGATTGAACAGGCAGGTTAACAACTTGAAACAAAATGGCGTTGTTCGCGTTCGCGAAGCATATCAGCATGCGCTTTGAATATGTATAAATATGTGTACGCAATTGATTTTTGCCCATGACCTTCAGGGCTCAGCCAATAGATCTATAAAGTCCACTCTTCGTATTGATTTTAGTATTTTCCGAAAAAGACCACTTGGGCGAATGAACATAGTGAAAGCCCTGTACACTGAGAGTAAAAACACACAAGCTTTTTATGTATTGAGTATAATTTCAAAATGTAATGTTTAAGATGAGAAAGATAAGTTTAAAGCAAATTAAGTCCCCTAGCATTAATTACAGATTAATTTCCCTTCTTTACTGTCTGCACCAAAGACATGCAAAATAAATATAACTTCCATGGTTAGCAAAAGAAGTTCCTGTTTGAACAAAAAATGATAAAAATGACTGCTTGTTGTTGTGTCAGAATATCAGATCAAAGTGCCAAGTTTAGAGAATAAAAAATATATAAATATAACAGTAAATTCAGTTTACATATAATTTGGTTTCTTTTTTTGTGTGTGTGCCCATCCCAGAGGTGCAATATTGTTTTAAACAAGATGACTGGAAAGAACTGAATTTTTCCTATTTTCATGCCAAATTTGGTGTCAACTGACAAAGTATTTGCAGAGAAAATGGCAATGTTAAAGTTTACCACAGACACAGACACACACACACACACAACCGAACACTGGGTTAAAACATAGACTCACTTTGTTTACACAAGTGAGTCAAAAAGAAGACAACTGCATGCTCAGCCACACACTCTAATATGAATGCAAAACATCTCCACTCAAGCACTCGCCTGCTGGTGAAGCTCAGAGGATGTGGTGGGAGGAGGGGAAGGTAGGAGGAGGGCACAGTGTTACAGTCCTATAAGCGTTTTGACTGAATGCACTAATGGCCATGGGAATAATAAATGATAGGGAAACAAAGCAAAAATAATTTTGGGACTGAGTGTACAAATAACCATCTCATCAATGAATCATAGATCAGAAAAGCAGGGACAAAAATTTAAACAAGTACCTTGGATGCAAATCCACCAGTGCCTTTTGTGGAAAAGGAAGGACTGAGCAGTTCAAATTCCTCATGATGCATATACTGACATGGTGCTGGATTGTCACTCTGTGGAGAAAAACAAGAAACAAAATGACAGCCATTTCTACTGTTCATCACTATCAACATGAGGAGTGCATACAAATAAGCGACAGAATAAACATTTCCATAAAATTCCAGTGTTTTAAAGTCATCACTGTCAATGCATAAATGAGGACATGTGACAAATCAAAACAAAATCAGGCAATGTGTTTCAATATTCTCCTGAAAATACATTGAGTCTGCAACTAGATTTGTGCACACCCATTAAACATTCTGCAAATGATTAACTGACTGAGAGGGGACATACAAATTCAAAGACACACACAGACATACAGACACACACATACACACACCTCTGCCCCTCACACACACACACACACACACAGACACACACACACATTGTGTTTGAATTACAGCTAACATAAAAGATTTTGTCATTTTGAGACTTGTGAAATTCAGGACAGGAGATTTCTCTTCAAAGTTCTGGTGACCTTTGTGTCAGTAATGATTAAAAAGAAAAGTTAATGTCCATGAAAACACTGGCAATCACCTTAATTCACATATGTCTCAGACTAAAGTCAGATGCAAATTTCTGTAAAATATTCTTACCATATAAGCATTTGTGTTGAAACGCTTAGACTTTGAAAGAAAGCCTTTGGTGCCTTCACTGCCTGTGATAATGGTATGATATTTGGCGGGAATGGATGTATTACATCTCCCTGAAATCATTATTATTGATGTTATCGATAACAATGAAAATTTTTAACATCATAATCTTATAACGTTAATTTGATGTACTCATGTTTTACATGATTTCTGATGATAGGGATGCTTGCATATTACATGTGCAGTAATAATCATAATCAACAGTTCCATAGCACCCATCCAGAATCTCTGCTCTTGGACCTCTATAAATGATTTTTTCAAACACACACACACATAGATAGATGGATAGAAAATTTTAAATCACACACACACACACACATACACACACACACACAGTCAAAGCCACTTATAACAAATCACCGAGGATATTCAAAATTGCTTCGTTATATCTGGCTTTTGTTGCATCCAACACACTGGCTATATCGAATTTCTATCAGGTTGCTTCATTATATCCTGCATGTTGTGTTCCTCTCTCTCTTAAACTCTCACACACACACACACACACACACATTCTCTTTCACTTTCTCTCTCTTTCTCTCTCAGACACACATATGTGCGCCTGCATACACGGACTCATTTCCTAGGCTGTTAAATGAAATTCCAAATGATTTTAAAACATTTCTTTCCAAAATATGGCTGTAAATAAATGTAAACAGATCACATAGGTCTATGCTACAATTTGAAGGCTTAGAAACCAAGCTTAAGTAAAACAGACGAACAAAATTCACTGTAATATTCTGAGGATTTCTGAAGAAAAGACTGTCAAAAGAAATCACACAATGCCATTATTTGAAGGCTGGATGGAGAAAGGAGGGGATTTCTGCACTGTTTATATTTTCACACTGTTACTGTTTGGTCACTGAAGTATGCACTGGTATGAAAAAAAAAACTTAAGTAATTGATTTTAAGTCTGCCATACCAGACAGCATTTTGTGCTTGTCACAGCTTGACAAGAAATCATGATAACCAAAAACAAATCGTGTCTTTATAAGACCTTGAAATGAAAATGATAATTTTTTTTTTACTTTTCTCCATCAACTTTTCTTTCAACTTCTTGAATAATTTCAAACTTTTGCTTTAGCAACAGACCTATGCAACAAGCAGATGCCATGATGAAATGGCCTAAGAAATCAAAGCCTGCCATCCTCCTTCCCCTCACCCCACCCTTGTCCCTCTAGCATCTCTCTACAGTCTTTGAACCTTTGACCCCATGGACACTTGCTTTACAGCACTTGCTTTACAGGACTTTAGAATCTGATTTCATTGCTTATGAATTACAGAGGTGACATTTACCGTACAACAAACATACAGTAAAAAAAATACTATGAACTTTTAATCTACCTATGTGTATGTGAAGCTGTGTAAGAAAATGAAACAAGCTATGGGTTACGCATCAAGTCAAAAACATGTATAAATGTGTGATTTCCATTTAGAGCAACACATAGAAAGCTCTACATTTCATGTGCCTATGCAGACACTCCTCCATCTTCCTAGAATAGACAGCGATTGTATGAAGCGATATACATCGCAGCGAACCAACCAACCATTTTCAAGAAATGATTCCCGAATGCAAAAGTAACTACTTCTCTAAATCTGGCTTGAACTCTTCAAGGGGCCAAACATATGACGGCTTCATTCTAACCATTGTGATCACCCGCTGGGGACTCCAAAACTGACCATTTCGTTATAAGCGGAATTTTGTTACATCCAACTTCATTACATCTGACCCATTTATAGGCATGTAAAGAAGGATTTTTGCCAGGAACAACCTTTTTGCTTCATTACATCCAGCATTCATCACATCCGACTTTGTTGTAAGGGGCTTTGACTGTACAGATCTCTCTCTCTCTCTCTCTCTCTCTATATATATATACATACCTACAAAACATGAAAACACAAGGTGAATCCTGGAATCCCTGTCACCACTCTATAAAAATATTTCAACATGGGTAGACCCTCAGATGAAAACAACAAAAATGCTAGAACCCCTCCCCCACCCCACCCAACCGCACCCCACAAGGAAATGACTGTCATTCTTTTCTTTTTCCTCTGAACAAACACAAGCAAGTCCAGTTACTGTTTGAACACAGTACTTTTCAAAATGATACAGGGGAAGAATATCTTAGACATTAAGGCAAAGTTCCTGACTGTAGGAGCCTGAAATGAAAAGGATCTCCGGCAGTATGTTATAGCTCTGAATGAGACAAGTCTTTGAAGTTCAGTATCAGATGAAGAATGAACATGGAAAGAGGGAATATGAACATTATCTATTCAAACCAAGGGAGTTTACAGTCTCGGCAAGCTCCCCTGTCAAACTGATACCGAAAAGCACAGAAATATACTGAACATTTATTCTTCCAAACTGATACATGTGGACACAGGTGGAAATACTGTAGAAATTAGTTCCCTTTTCTTGCAGTTTATGCCAATGTAGGAAAATGGAAACCATTTTAATGAAATAGATTTCAACGCCAAAGCAATGCCCAGGCATTGGGTTCAAATGTGATGAGAAAGATATGACAGAGCGGTGAAATAAATTGCCGTAAAGCATATGGCAGAAAAAAATATGAAGAAGTGATGCAACATAGTTATGCTTTACTGACATAAGGATGTGGTGAGCAACATTACTTGTATTCTCTGGTCTTTTACGTTGATATCTTGGCATGTGTGTGTGTGTGTGTGTGTGTGTGTGTGTGTGTGTGCAGGTCACAATGTTTTTCCTCTTACATAAGGTACAACTTATTCATATGGCAGTTATTTTCTTTCATGGTTTTGTTGTCATCAAGATGCCAGTGGTTCTTTATGTCTGTTAATCAGTTTCCGTCAAGATGTCAAATCCTGTCTCTCAACAACCCCCCACCCCCTCTCTTGCCCCCAACCCTCCCCATCACTTCGCTTGTGAAGCTGATAAATCTACATCATAAATCTGTTTTAAGTAATATCTTTGGGCATGTAAATGACTTTCTTTTTTCGGGTGGCACGGCGATTTGCGGGCCTGCAGCTTCACTTAGGTTGTGACAGGGCCTTGGGCCTGAAGGCCTGAGTGCAGCTCCGCATGCAGTTGCGCCTCAACCTTTAAGGCCAAAATTCTTTTCCCTCCTTTCTTCTCTCTCCACGCTGCGCACCTCCCCCACACTGACGGCTGATGGACATTGCAGGAAGAAGAAGCCGCAGCATGTAGCGCGTGCGCACGCGCACTCACACACACGCTGAATATTTGCATTCCATACAATAATTGCTTGAACAATTTTTATAAGAGTACCAGTCATGTTGCACAAGCGATGATGTTTGAATTCTTTTTCTGAAGCTGCCAAATAATTTGTCAAGCACGTTCTTCTTCTTCTTCTTTCCGTTACACGACTAACTTCGACTTGCCGATGACTCTGTCGTGGTTCATGCATGCTGGGTATTTTCGTGTCTCCACAACCCACCGAACACTGACATGGGTTACAGGATCTTTAACGTGCGTATTTGATCTTCTGCGTGCATATACACACGAAGGGGGTTCAGGCACTAGCTGGTCTGCACATATATTGACCTGGGAGATCGGAAAAATCTCTACCCTTTACCCACCAGGCGCCGTTACTGTGATTCGAACCCGGGACCCCCAGATTTAAAGACCAACGCTTAAACCACTTGGCTATTGCGCCAGTCACGTTGACAGTAACCTCGTCATTTTCCCTGTTCATTTCCTCCCCAGTGTTGTCCACCAGTGTGTCAACTACATCTCTTGCTGGTATCAGTGGACGCAGTGATCAAACCTTTGCAAATGCGACCTGAGAGGGCACTGCTGTTGGCTCCTGACTGACCATTTTCACTGTCCGCCATGTTTAACTCATTGTCAAAACACTAACAACGGAAATGTTTACGCAGCGGGATTGTGTTCTCGTGCAAAATTTCCTTCATATCATTTTGTTGATCTCTGAACTGATAGTATTGAAAAATCTTCATCTAAAACTTACTAAATTCCCATGCTTCCTTTCTTTTTATTCGTTTAATGTTTTCATTTGTTTACATAATTTAAAATTTTGCTTAAGGGTTTAAAAAGAAAGCGTCTCAGTTGCCAAGGTTTAATTCGTTCATATTTAGGGAATTTTTTGTAATATAAAATGTTTAAAAAAAAAAAAAGGTCTACCGAAAATAAAACCAGAATCTAAATTCTGTCCCTCTAAATTTATTTAGATGGTGTTTAAACGTACCATACTGAAAAAAACACGGTTTTCAATTGTAACAGATTTTTCCCCTGAGAACCTGCATCAACCCGCTGACGATTCCATTTCAACCAATGAAAATACAGCTGTAAGCTTATATACACACAGGGGAAATACATCTGTTCTTTTCATTGGATAAACATTGGGAGAACGCGCTAAATTGGAATCACTTTCGCGGATTTTTGCAACGAAGTAGGTTGTGCAATCGAAGTGTCAGCGTTTAGAGCAAAAATGTCTTTGTCAAAGAAAAACTTGTCAATCGAATTTACAGCAGTGAAGATCAACGACAAAAATCAGGTGATTTTTTTCTGTTTTTGTTTCCTGAAATAAAACTCAGAAAAGAATAATGTGCGTTGAGGGATTTCTTTATAAATCAATGTAATTCCCGATTTTTGTTAACATCTTAAGATTACCCTTTTCAAAGCCTTTGTCACTTTAATCGGAACCAAACCAAATAACATTTAGTACAAAACGAAACGGTAGACGAAATCCTTGAAGCAGACGACTTAATCTCTCTCTCTCTCTCTCTCTCTCTCTCTCTCTCTCATAGAGAGCAACTTGTACATTTTCCATTGTCAGTGCACACTGAGTTGGTAAAGTAGTACATTTTCCATTGTCAATGCACACTGAGTTGGTAAAGTAGAGTCTAACAACGCCCTTAAGTTGATCAGGGCTTGGGTCTTCGTTTCGTGAAAGTTTCGTTTGTAAAAACTAAAATATACGTTGTTGAAAAGTCATTTGTACCGCCATATCACTCGGCTATGACCGCAGCCACTTGTTTACATAAATAACGGAGTTATCGGTGACCGGACAGTGTCAGGAAACGGTCAGAGCGCCCTGCCCATTACCATCGAAGTGCCCCACTGATCTAAAAATAGAACAAATCTCAGAAAGTTTACATTTAGTAACAGAGTAAAAAATTATTGGAACAAATTAACAAACAATATCAAACGTGCACCTAGTATAAATACTTTTAAGAACCTCATAGATAACACGAGTTATTGACAAAAGCGAAATATGACTGATGGATAAAATGACTGAGCTAGTCAATGATCTGACCAACAATGTAAAGGAGTAAATTTGAAGGGGCATAAAAAGCCCAAAATGGCTAAGTTGTATAAAACAACGCCCCAAATCCTGATCCTGATCCTGAAGTGTCCATGAAAACAAGTCAGAAAGTTAGACTACTCACCACAGCAGGAGAAAAACCAAACACCCTTAGTGCGAGTGTTAATGGGTAGTGAAAAATCTTATGGGGAAGAGGTTTAGAAGAAAAAAAAAGGTTACAGACTTGTGCTGATCCAGTATGCGCTTTTATAAAAGTTCCCTGATTTCTCCCCTTTCCAGCTTTTGTTGTTGTAGAAAATGCTGTGTTAATGCATGCATTGAGTCAATATTATAATAATTGTCTTTCTTTTCCAGTCTCCCAAAGAAATGAGTGGCTTGTTTGTGAGGGAACCAAGAGTCTTGGGAGAGAACCAATTACAGGTGAAATTGAAAAGACTGAAACTGAATAATCTTGTTTCTGAAGTTTGATCAGTATAAAAATTTTAATTCATGACATTTTAGACAAAGCTAGCAGGATCTGATTTTTAGCAACGAGGAAGGTATGGTCAGAAACATTGTACATAGCCCTCCGCTTGGAAAAATCCATCATCATATCTTGCACTTTGAATTTCAGGCTTACACAAAAGAAGGCTCAAAGACACAACAGACAAGGTACAACTACTCTAAGGGAGACTACAAAAAGCTTAGGGAACTCATGAGTGATGAGAACTTGTCTGAAAAGGTGAGGGATCTTGATGTTCAAGAGGCATGGGACTGCTTCAAAATGATACTAACGGAGACCATGGACAAATGCATCCTCAAAATCAGTACTGGGGGAAGGAACTGTGAAAACATGAAAAAGAGAAAGCCTCTGTGGTGGGATGAGAAGGCACTTGGAAAACTCAAGAAAAAGAGGGAATGCTTCAGGAGATATATGGAAACTAAGGAAGGTAAAGATTACCTAGCCTATGCGAAGGCAAGAAATCAGGCCAAAAGTGCATGCTGAAGGGCTGTCAGAAACTTTGAAAAATCTGTTGCCAGGGACGCGAATAAAAATCCAAAAGCATTCTACGCTTATGCCAACAGTAAATTGAAGACAAAGCAAGGAGTCTCAGATCTCGTTGATGAGAGTGGAAGGACAGTTACCAGTAATAAGGATAAATCAGAAACCCTGAACAGATTCTTCTGTAGTGTTTTCATGAAGGAGAGATTGGAAGAGATGCCTACTTGCAAGGATAGAGAGTGCCCAAAAAAGTAAGACAAGATTTGTTTTACCAAAGAAGAGGTGCTGAAGAAACTCAAACAGTTGGATACTGGAAAATCCCCTGGCCCGGACGGCATTCATGCACATGTACTGAAGGAACTCGCAGAGGAGCTGGCAGAGCCTCTATCAATAATTTTCATGAAATCAGAAGAAGGGAAACTGCCAAGAGAGTGGAAAGAAGCTAATGTCACCCCTCTGTTCAAAAAAGAAGACAGGAACCAACCCAGTAACTACAGACCAGTGAGTCTAACCTGTACAGTCTGCAAAATCATGGAATCCATCATCAGGGACAAAGTGATAGCTCACATGGAAGACAACAACTTTCTGGTACCTTGCCAGCACGGGTTCATCAGCCAAAGATCTTGTGTCACAAACCTACTGAGGGTGCTAGATGCATGGACCAAGTCACTAGACGAAGGGAAACCAATAGATGCAATCTATCTAGACTTTGCCAAGGCATTTGATCCTGTACCCCAGGAATGTCTCATCATCAAGCTCAAATCATATGGAGTCACCTCTCAGGTTGTGGCGTGGATCACAGACTTCTTGGTGGGCAGGAGACAAAGAGTGTGTGTCAATGGCAGTGTCTCAAGCTGGGAACCTGTGATGAACAGAGTCCCTCAAGGTAGTGTTCTGGGCCCAGTGCTGTTTGTCCTCTTCATAAATGACATGCCAGAAATGTCCAACTGCTTCTGTGAAATGTACGCAGACGACACGAAAGTGTATGACTCGGTGGAAATAGAAAGTAAGAGAGATAGGATCCAACAGGACCTTGACAACCTTGTCAGCTGGGCTGATCTCTGGCAACTGCGCTTCAACGCATCAAAGTGCAAGGTCCTACATCTAGGACACAATAACCCCAAAGCTGAGTACAACATGAGACTACACAACAGCGATGAGAGAGTGGTGTTGGAAGCATCAAAAGGTGAGAAGGATCTGGGAGTAATGATGGACCAGGAACTCAAGTTCAGACAGCACATTGAGACAAGTCAACAAGGCCAACAGGATCTTAGGGCTGATCAGAAGGTCATACTAGTACCAAGACATGGACACAATGAGACAGCTCTTCGTTGCACTGATACGCCCTCACCTGAAATTTGCCAATGTTGTGTGGTCACCCCGCTACCAGAAAGACAAAGACCTCATCGAGGGTGTTCTCAGGAGAGCAACAAAAATGGTCCCCGGGCTGGCAAACAGTACATATGAGGAGCGCCTAGCCAGAATGAAAATACCCAGCATGCAGTACCGTAGGGACAGAGGAGACCATGACTGGGGTCTACAAGTTCACTCATGGACTGTATAAAGTGGAAAGCCCCCTGGTCCTAGAAAACAGTAACAGACAGACCCATGGGCAAAATCTGAGGCTCAAGAAGAGGCCATGCAATGGACAAATGCGCCAGCACTACTTCTCCTTCCGGGTGGTGAACCGTGGAACGCCCTACCAGATTCTGTAGTCAGCGCCCCCTCTCTCAACACTTTCAAAGCTAGGGTGGACAATCACTGGGCAGATCACATGTACAAATAGCTGTAAATAGGGAAAAAGTGTTTGGATGTTTGTGATAATAAGATTTTGAGTACTAAGACCAGACTAAAAGCTGAGAAGCCTAAATATAGGTCTGCAATGATATTATTATATATTATTATTATTATTATTATCATGTTTCTGTAAAATTATCATTATGATAGTATTTAACCAGAATAACTTAACCTGCCTTAGTATACTTGATTTTCCAAAGCAGCTTTTGTGTGTATTGTATGGTGAACATATTATCACATCAGTTTTGATTTATTCCAGAACATCCTGCCTGGCACACCTGTGAAAAAAGAGGTATGTTGTGTTACTATTTTGAGTATTTTTTTTCCACAAAAGACAATATTACAAAATATAAAAATTTATATGAATGAAATCATTGCAAGAAAAGAAAAAAGTTTACATGATATTGATAATGATGTCTGGTCCATTACTAAACTCGTACATAAACACAATATGCGCATGTTTGAATCTCAATAGCAGTAAGCTCAGTTGCTGCCTGTGCTATGTTTAGTAAAGAAGGGCTCTCGAAGTTGTGCTTCATAATCATATATACAAAGTGAAATTGATAGAAATATGAAATGTTGAGAAAGAAATCAATGCTCCCATTTTTTTCCTTTTCTTTTGTGTGCGTGTGTGTTTGACATTGTGATGCATGACTAAACAGAAAAATGCAAACCCAATTTGCATCAGCCATTTTGGACACATGTAATATTCGATGAACATTTGCGCATTAGCTTTTATCTAGTTCAGCAATCATGCATCTCAAGAAAATCACCACCTGCATTTTTCAACTGGTACCATCATCATTTGAGTTTTGATACAGAAGTGTGAAATCAGATGAGACAAAAATAATGTCCTCTGTGATTTGTACTTTATTGAATAATATTTAAAAAGGGAGTTTTATGTCTAACATATTGTCAAGTGACACAGAAAAATATTGACACAGTGATGACCGGAAAATCAGACATGACAGAAACCTGTTAGAAAAATGAGATTGTTCAGTTGCCTGACTCTGCAGTCTGGAAAAGGGATAATCATCCTAAACTGTAGTCTTCCAGTAACTGTCACCAGCTCAGTTACACCAAACACCTTTTACACATACGCAGGCATGTATAGACACACAAACATTAAGATTTGTTATCGTGAAGCAAAATGAGTTCATTGTACTTTCACTGTGTGTAGATGAAGTTAAAGAAGCTGGAACCAAGCCAAGAAGAAGAACCTCTGCTGAAAGAAAACCCACGCCGCTTCGTCATATTCCCCATCGAGCACCATGATATCTGGAAGATGTACAAAAAGGCAGAGGCATCTTTCTGGACAGTAGAGGAGGTGGACCTCTCCAAAGACTACAGCCACTGGCAGAAGCTGAAACCAGAGGAGAAGCACTTCATTTCTCATGTGTTGGCTTTCTTTGCTGCCAGTGATGGCATTGTCAATGAAAACTTGGTGAGCTTAGAAGAAATAGTCATCTGCCAAATCTTGAGACAACCTTCTTTTAGTAATAAAATTCTGTGTAAGGTTAGAAAGGGGGTGGTGGTGCCTCTTGAAAGTTTAACAGATGCTTGACCTGTACATGTAGAGTGTACTTGTCAGTTGTCATGCCTTGAGTGCATACCTGATGTAATCTGTCTCACTTAATGCTAATTGTTGTTTTTAGTAGATTGCTTGGGTTATGTTTGTGCAATGTTTGCACATTTGTTTTAGAACAGACATGACATCCAGTGATACATTTTTGACCGCTAATGTATTGGATAAAATGGTAAGGTATTGGGTACAGCTTTGTAGCTTATGTGCTTCAACAGAAGAGTTCATTTGCGCTGAATTTTTCATTGCAGGGATAGTAATTTGGTTATATGAAAGATTTTCTCACTGTCAACATTTCTACAACCCTGGTTTGGTCTTCATGAAGAACTTATCTAAGTATATACTATATATATCAACTTAATGATAACAGTAAGTTTATTTATATGATTTTGCTCTAAGCACTTTACAATTACTTTACAATTTTGCAAATAGAGTAGTTCCAATTGTAAAAAAGAAAAAAGGGTATATATCAACGGGCACAATAGCTGAATTATTAACGCATTGGACTTTCAATCTGATAGTCCTGGGTTCGAATCTCGGTGATGACGCCAGGTGGATAAAGGGTAGAGATTTTTTCGATCTTCCAAGTCAACATATGTGCAGACCTGCTAGTGCCTGAACCCCCTTCATGTGTATATGCTTGCAGAAGATCAAATACTCACGTTAAAGATCCTGTAATCCATGTCAGCATTTGGTGGGTTATAGAAACAAGAACATACCCAGCTTACCCTGAAAATGGAGTATGGCTGCCTACATGGCGGGGTAAATAAACAAAACGGTCATACACGTAAAATGTTATATGTTTGTCAGAGCGTGTATGTGTGCGTACCTGAAATCTGATTGCATGATACAGGAAACGAATGATGAGCACCCAGTGGCAGCTGTCAGTCAGCTCTACCCAGGTAGGCAGAATGTTGTTCAAATGACCCCAATGTATGTAAAGCACTTAGAGTTGGTCTCCAACCGAGGACTGCTAATGTATTGGATATATAACTATATCAGTTTCCATATCAATCCATCAAAATATGCAGGTTGGTCCAACTAAAGAAGCAAACATGATGAAGTATGACAAAACATTGCTTCGAAAATACATACTAAACTTGATGTCCATAGTAAACACCCCAAAACCAGTTCAAACATCCAAAACCAATCACATACATCACAACACCCAAACAATGCAAAACCAAAGTTTCTACAGCACCCAAAAATCAGTCCCACTCTTCCTCTCTCCCCTCCACACAACACCTCAACAACACACATTGGAAACAGACTTGGTCATAAAAGAGTGAATTTGGAGAAAGTGACTGTTGATGAACATAGCTGTCTTGTCAAAATGTAAACAGTGAGGAGATCAGATAGTTCGGTGAAGAACCAGTGAAAGGAATTTGTGACGTTTATTTTCAATCCTGGACTGTATTGTTAACTACTGTTGTTTCAGAAGTAACCAAATATGGTTGCTCTCAGGGCGTTTCAGTACAAGATGAGTTTTGGACTTTCTGCAGTTAATTAACAACATACTGTGGAAAACCAGCGAGCAGAGAATTACAATAATCCAGTTTTGAGAAGACAAATACACAAATGAGTGTTGGTTGCATCAACAGACAAATGGAAGCAATGTGTCGGAGTTCTATTTATGCTGACTTAGATAATTTTTAAGCATGCTTGTCCATGGACCAACATACCACTGGAGAGACACCAAGATTTTTTGCATGATCTGTGAAGAGGATGTTGGTCTCATCTACACAGATAGAAATGGGTGCTGTGTCTTGGAAAGATGATCTTTTAGACTTAATAAGCAGTGCTTCAGTTTTCTTGTCGTTCAGCTTTAGTTTGTGCTCATCCAGATTTCAACTCATGAAATGCATGTCTGATATGGCTGCTTTGTTTGTTCTGGGGGAGCCAATTTCTGCATCTCTGTGTCATCTGCAAACGCATGGTGACTGATGGAATGTTCTTTGAAAATGTGGTCAAGTGACTGTGTAGAGAACAAACAAAACAGGCCCAAACACTGAACCTTGTGGAATGCCATACTTTAGACAGGAATAGTTCTGACCTTGAGCCTTTCACAACAGTTTGAGTCCTATAAGATACGATCTGAACCATGATAGAGCCATGCCTCAATGCCAAAGACATGCTCGAGCCTATGAAGCAGGATATGGTTGATCATGTCAGACGCGGCCAAAAGATTGAGCCAACATAAATTGAATAAACACATTTCCAGAATCTAGTTCAAGATCGTTTGTAATTTTCAAAAGAACTGTTTCCATACTGTGAAATGGGCGATAAACACACTCAACAGAGCTGAAGAGATCAAGGAACTTTAGATAGATGGAATACTGATGAAGTATCTTAGCAATTATCTTTGAGGTGTAGGATAAGTTAGACACTGAACAATAGTTTTTAGATCATTATGGTCAAGGGAAGGTTTCTTGAGCAGGGTTTTAACAAATGCTGATTTACAGGAGGGAAAAATTCCAAAGGACAGGGAGTTGTTGATTACTTGAGTCAAAGCAGGTAACATTTCGTCAAGCCATTCAAACAGAAGGGTGGTAGGCAGAGCATTAAAATCATAGATTTTTTGTGCACATCTCAAAATCACCTTTTTGACACATTCATCACTCACAGGTTCAAAACAACTTAAGGAATGACCACATGCCTCTCCAGTCTCGCAACTATCGCTAACTTTCTGCACTTGCTATTGAAATAGCTAAAGTTTGAGGAAGTTGTGCCAGTGGCACAGTATAGTGGGCATGACAGATTTTGTTTAGAGCAGCAAGCTGGTTGGTGATGAAAAACAGCTGTTTACATGACTTACTTTGCTCAGTTTCAAAACTGAAAAAAAAAGTCAGTCTGGTGGCTAGTATAATGTTCACAATTTTTTATGCTGCATTATACAGCTGCTTGTGGATGTACAAATCAGTAGAATGTTAGCATCTTTCAGCTTGACACCATGCACATTTAGCTGCCTTCACCTCCTCACAGAGCCAAACCAAGGGGGTGGATGGCAGGATGACACTACCCACTTTGTAGCAGGCGCAGGTATGTCTAACAGACTGGAGGGTACTATCAAGATCTTCAGTGGAAGGCTCTGGCACCTGAGCCAGGGCATCACGAAGGTTGTTTCTGAGCTACGGGCCACCCACTTAACACCAGGCTAGCTCAGCAGACTCCACCACTGAACTACACACATTAGTCAGAACCCAGTCCAAGCCAAGGAAGAAGAGAAGGTCCTCTTTGAAAGCCTCCCTACCTAAACCCTTCACGTTTTGTTTATCTACATACACCCGAGGGGCGGGTAGAAGACTAGCATCAAGCTGGGCTAAAACATAGAAATGATCGAACACAATGTGGTGGAGTGATGGCCTAGAGGTAACGCGTCCGCCTAGGAAGCGAGAGAATCTGAGTGCACTGGTTCGAATCATGGCTCAGCCGCCGATATTTTCTCCCCCTCCACTAGACCTTGAGTGGTGGTCTGGACGCTAGTCATTCAGATGAGACGATAAACCGAGGTCCCGTGTGCTAGCATGCACTTAGCGCACGTGAAAGAACCCACAGCAACAAAAGGGTTGTTCCTGTCAAAATTCTGTAGAAAAATCCACTTCGATAGGAAAAACAATTAAAACTGCATGCAGGAAAAAATACAAAAAAAATGGGTGGTGCTGTAGTGTAGTGAAACGCTGTCCCTGGGGAGAGCAGCCTGAATTTCACACAGAGAAATTTGTTGTGATAAAAAGAAATACAAACAAACACAATGGCCTGAGACACTTCTGCAGACTTAAGCTTGAAAATCAGTTGAATAAATGTTCATTTTTATATTGTAACTGTTAGCCTTGACTTTTGAAACTAAATAATTTATATGCTTCTGAAATTCTACAGCCCACAACTATGCTTTCGTTGTTGTTTTTTCAGAATGATATATTTTCACTTACTAGTACAGTAGTAGTTACTATTAAACATTTTTTTAAATCTTATTTCATCCTGTTGTTACAGGTTGAACGCTTCAGTAAAGAAGTGCAGGTGACAGAGGCGAGGTGTTTCTACGGATTCCAGATCGCCATGGAGAACATCCACAGTGAAATGTACAGCCTTCTCATTGACACCTATATCAAAGACACTGCGCAAAGGTTTGTTGTAATTTGCTTTAACTACTGGAGTACAAATATATCAAAAGGCAAATGATTAGTTACTATGGTGTTGTTGCATAGGTATGTGGGGGTGGGGGGTTTGTTTAACCAAACTGCCGAATGCAGAATAACCAAAACACCTTTATTTAGTTGTAAGAAAAAGATATATGCATACATACATATATATTTTTATATCAACTATCTGACAGCAATAAACTGAATACACAAAATGACAAATAATACAGACCTGTACATTGATGCTTAGATTTTATATTTTACTCTTGAGCTATGTAAATGTTCAATACAATGATCATCATCTTTCTTTGGTCCACTGGCCAGACCGTACCTCTACCATAGTCGGGTCTGCTGAAGATGGAGCTATAGTTCCTAAATATCTCCATACTGAGCTGACATTAAACAGGTTTCTTTCAGGACATAACTTTTTATAAATGGAAATTTGATCAGTGCATCCATGAACCACTTTCTCTAAAAACTGCCATTTTTTTCTTCAAAATGTTATAGAACCTCCAAATGTGAATTCACACTGTAACTCCAGAAGTACTTTTCAGTATGGTAACAAGATTTGGAGTACTTTACAAATCCAGTTTTCTTTGTCTCATCATGTCCAGACAGCATGGGCCCTGGCTGAGTTCTCTGTCAATAAAACTTTCAGAAGTTTCACCCATAGACATTTTACATACAGCCTATTTTTGTATTGCAAAGGATTAAGTTACATCCATAAAGAAGCTTTAGTTTTGCTGCAGCACTGTTTGACTATTCAGCCTAACTTGACATTCTCAACCAATAAGGTCCATACTTTTGCAGTTACTGTTGACAATCCCTGCAGACCAGATTTTGGTTTCTGTAATTTAGCATATATGTGTGCAGAGAATTTCTTTTCAATGCCATAGAGACAATGCCATGTGTGAAGGAGAAGGCTGAATGGGCAATCCACTGGATCAATGACCACAGCGCATGCTATGGTGAACGAGTTGTGGCGTTTGCAGCAGTGGAAGGCATCTTTTTCTCTGGGTCTTTTGCTGCCATTTTCTGGCTGAAGAAACGAGGGGTAATGCCAGGTCTGACCTTCAGCAATGAGCTCATCAGTAGAGATGAGGTGAGTCGGGCCTCAAGTCAACAATAAAGGGAGGAGAATGTACATCTGATGGTCTTAAGAATGGATGCAAGACAGTGTGAATATGGAGAAGGGAGAGAGGATGAAAATTTCTCACTTAATAAGTCTAGATGATTGATATGAAGATGTTAATTTACAGTAAAAATTGAAAATTGTGTGCAGAATTTGCTTTACTGCTGTTTGTCTTTCCACTTTTTATTGATTTTATTATTTTGACTTTACCATCATCTGATTATCATCAGAAATTTCTTCTAAGATTCCTTCTGAAAAATTGGAAGTGGAGCAAAGCGAATTGTTTCAGACATGATTGGTCATCACAGAAAAGGGGATATACAGCCACTGAAAATGATTTTAACTTGGGGAAGGGAGTGTGAACTGAGAAGGGTTTTTTTTTGTTGGTTAATTTTTTTTTTTCAAATAGGCATACTTCCATTGCTGCTGGTCATGTTTGTTTAGTCAGAACATACTGGTTTCCTCTTTAACAGGGCTTACACTGTGACTTTGCCTGCCTCATGTTCCTACATCTTGCCCACAAACCATCTCAAGAGAGAATCTACACAATCATCAAAGATGCTGTAAAGATTGAACAGAAATTTCTTACAGAAGCTCTCCCCTGCAACCTCATTGGCATGAACTGTGAACTGATGAAGAGGTACATTGAGTTTGTTGCTGATCGCTTGTTGCTGGAACTGCACTGTGAGAAGGTGAGTTCAGCATGATCATCCTACGTGCCACTTTCATTTTTCCATACAAGAATATATGAAGAAAGGATTGACACCCAACAGGTTCATACATTCATACTGTTACAGAACACATTAAGATTAACGTTGTAACAAAGGAAAGCAAGAGGCAAAGCCTTTGAGACTCACTTGTGCTTCACGCTTTTTCCAGTAAAGAAATCATGAGGATTCAAGAATCAAGCTTGGGAGAGAAAAAAAGGCATGCAAGCGGGATTGAACCATGCATGTTCAGTTCCGAAGCAAACAGACTAATCCCCCCAGCTGCGGTGCATCTGACGTCATTTGACTAAATTTAATATTTAAAGTTATGTTGTTTTCTTCTTCGTGCGATAAATAGACGTGATTGTATTGGACATAATGAAGCCATTTAACCCCTAGGCTGCCTGCATGACGAGATAACTCGTCATGGCAAGCATGTATGCTTCGCTGCCACAATGACGAGATAACTCGTCATCGATATATTCTGACTTTTCCTTGGGTTGCATTCACTTCGTTGACAAGAATAGTGGTAGCTTTAGCCTGGGGAATCTCTCTAGATTCTATTCATAGCTAGAAACCCCATCTACGTCATGAAGCAGTCCTTTATTTGAACGTTTTGGTTGGGTCACTGTCCTAGTGTTTGCCTGGCTTCTCTCCTCGCTCGCTCAACAAAATGTCGGACTGACGCCGTGCTCAAGACATGCGATCGTGACGAACTAAATCGACCAAGATTTCTTTCTTTAGCTGATGCTCAGAAAGAATTGAAGCGTAAATTTGAAGGAGAAGATAGTGATGAAAATTTATAGGACTATCTGATAGAAAATAAAGGGAGCAATCAAGAGAGTGGCCAAGATGCGACTGTCAGTGAGTGATGTCAGCTGTACAGATGTTAGCAGACGACAGATGACCGAATTAGCAGCAGAGCGATATTCTTGGCACGCAACCAACGCGGTCTGATGAGAACTGAATCAAGTGACCGTGTGAGAGGGGTGAAGAGGAGGGAGGTGGAGACTGAGGGGGGCGTGGCCTTACATCCATCTTATCACTTTGAGAAGTCACAATGTATTGTGTATCTATCTCTTTAAAAAATATATATATTGTGGTTGTTCTAGTATGATTTTGTGTTTGCAGATATTCATTTGTCCAGAAAATATGATGTTTTTGTGCAAATTACCTGACTAATGTTTGTAATGAACAAGTTGAAAATGTGACATAAAACAAAACACTGATTTCAAAACAACAGCATGTCACTAAAAATATATAAAATGGGAAAACAGCAAGTGTTTTGTATTCTTTGTTCATTTACCTTTCAGAAAATATATACTTTTATGGGTCTTTCTCCAATAACAAAGAGCACAGAATTTTTTGAAAATTTATACCCGTTTTTTGTGGGGAAAAAACCCTGGCAAATAGATTTCAATTAAATTTTATTTTCCTGGCAGCGAAAGGGTTAAATCATGTTTTTTCTGTGTTTTATTATATCTTGATTATTTTATTTCGTCGGTAAAGGAGACGTTTCCATTGCTTCAAGCACATCGCAACACATGGTAGATCTCAAGATCTGCATGACCCAGTCCACAAGGGGCTGAAAGAAACGATTGATTCAATTTTTCTTTTATGTTCATTCCAGTTAAACATGTCGATGGTATAGTTAGTATCACCGGAGATTAGAAAAGAGAGATAAACCACTTGCAGAAATTGCTGAAGCCAGGCAGCCTGCGCCGCGGCACGCATTCATTATTCATGAGCTGCCTTTGCCCCGCTCAAACGAAAGGAAAGCGTCAGTCGAACACAGTCTCCTGAGTGATTTTATAATTTGGATTACACCTTTTTTCCCTTTTCTGTTTGCTTCATCCCACGCAGATGTCAAACTCAATTTTGTTGTGAATAAAATTCCTAAATATTTATATGTATTGGTTACTTTTATTTCCCTATCACCACAGCACCATTTTTCACGAGTCGAAAGATGACCTCCATTGCGGAAAACTATAATATTGGTCTTAACGAGATTCACTGTTTGTTGTAGTCTGTCTGTTTCTTGCTTAAGGGCATTTAATTGATTTTGTAACCCTATGGGTGTGTCAGACAAGAGAACAACATCATCAGCAAATAGCATTAAGAGCAAATCTGTTGCGCCAGGTATCATTTGTATTCCATGTCTCCCCTTCTTTGATAACTCCACTGCCAATTCACCGATGAAAAAGGAAAACAGCTGTGTGCTTGGCATACAACCTTGTTTAACCCCTCTTGGACACTGAAAAAAGTCTGAATAAATACCTTTGTCACGAACACATACAAGTACAGAATCGTAGATGCTTTTAACAGCCATGTAAAACTCCCGAGAGAGAGAGAGACAGAGACTTAGAGAGATAGAGCACAATACAACGGTCTGCTCGGGCAACATGAAGCGTTCGTATATATATGAATTATATATATGATTATGTACATATAGATAGATTTAGATTTACATACTGATAGATCTATATGAAATTATGTATGTATGTATTCATGTATGTATGTATAGACAGATGTTAGAAGAGAGACAGCTGAATATGTGTTTTATGTTTTGAATTTTTTTTTTTTTTTTTTTTTTTTTTTTTAAGAAATGGTGATGTAAACCAGAAAGTGTGAAGAAAAAGTAGCGTTACGAAAACGCAGTTCAATAATTTATAACTGTCTCTCTCATGTGCAACATTGCGCTGGGGGAGGGGGGGGGGAGTTGGTGGTGGGGGGAGCTGCTTTATTTTCTTTTTATATTATCTACATTCAAGCAGATGCAAACGTGCTAAAAACCAAAGCAAAAATGAATCGGTTTTCATTGTATACAGCGAATCTTACTACACGTGGGAAATTCCAGGCGTAACTTAACTTTCGCTTTACTGCAGCTGAACCGTCGAACCGACCAGTTTCCTTCAGGTGGGGAAGGAGAGGGTGATTTACCCCCACCCTTCCGCACTGCGTGTGTGCCCCAAAACGGCTTCAGCACTGTTATAGACAGTAAGAAGGGGCCTGCCGCGAGTGGTTTATCTCTCTTTTCTAATCTCCGGTATCACTGTATGTGTTTTGTCCAGAATTTGTATTTCTTTCCTTTTAATTGTGAACACGAAAAACGAGGTCATGTCATCTTGAAACACAACCCACCTGGCAGCTCAGTGGGAAGCAGTTTTTTGAATTTTCGGATTTTGGAGCGAAATAAACCGTTAATGATCTGGAAATACAGCTTTATTGGGGAGACATACAACCTATTTTTGGTATGACTGTGAAGATCTTTTTTCATACTATGTTCAAGCCAAATTTGGTATTGGCAAACAAAGTATTTCCAGGGAAAAAGGCAGTGTTAAAGTTTACCATGTACACAGACATACATACAGACACACACACACAGACAACCGAACACCGGGTTATAACATAGACTCACTTTGTTTACACAAGCAAGTCAAAAAAAGTACAGAAATACTTTTCATCACTTAAAAAAAACCCAAAACATTCAGCCAGTTCTCTAACAGATAACACAGATGAGCCAATGGTAGTTTACTGCCTTTTGGCTGCTCTGACCCATCTTCGGAATGTTGACAATGGCATTATTTCAGAATTGCCAAATTGTTTAAAAAAAATTAAATTAGATTAAAAAAATAAAAAAAAGATAGAAAGAAAGAAAGAAAACAGATTTCTTTTTAAACCTTTAAGCTGCCAAAGATCGAATCAACTGCAATCTCTTCAATTCTGCACAAATCTGGACTGTCTTAATCTTAAAGAGTTTTTATTTCATCATTTGAGCTGCTTTTAGTTTTTGGGACATGTTTGTTTTTCCATAACCCAACGTACACGGATACCTTACTGACACAGATAAATATCTTTAAAAG
Source organism: Babylonia areolata (assembly GCF_041734735.1). Taxonomy (NCBI): domain Eukaryota; kingdom Metazoa; phylum Mollusca; class Gastropoda; order Neogastropoda; family Buccinidae; genus Babylonia; species Babylonia areolata. The sequence continues at coordinate 40,795,531 of NC_134878.1, forward strand.
TCATTTGATCTTTTTTCTTAAGACACAAGAACATAATTAAACAGGTCCACACATTATGCCGGCATGGTACTTGGGGAAATTTTAGACATTTTTGCAACTGTGAAGATTCAGATTTCCACAGAGTAAAGTGCTTTCATGAAACAATGGTATTCAACCAACACAAGTGACTCTGTAGATCTGATGTCTCTCAGTTATACTGCTTTGTTCTTGTTACTACTTTTTCCTTTTTTGTTTCTATGTTTTCCTTTATATTAACTAGACCATGATGAGACATTTGCCATTGACAGCAGTCAGCATAAGTCTGTGTTTCAGTATTGCAGAATACAGTTTAGTAACGACTATGTTGTATTTTCCGTGTTTTTCATAACACACAGCAAACATTACAACATAGCTGCTTCACACACTCGTACGCGCGTGCACGCACACACACACACACACACACACACACACACACACACACACACACACACACACACACACACACATAATAAACCATAATCATCAATGTCCTGAACCAAACCTAAACTGTCTTGCCTGTCATTTTAATTAAAAGCTTTAACAACCATTGCAAAGCATTCACTTCTTTTACTGATCCCATAATAGATCCAAATCATGAACATATGAGCACATTCTGTCCGTCTGTTGAAAGCTCCCTTCATTTTCATCTGAACTCATTTCAAAGTTCTCTCATTCTGGATCTAAAATTGACTTCTTTTTCTATAAATTGCAGGTAAAATTGTTTGCTATCTTAATTTATTGACATCTCTTTGCATTGTTAACCAAAAAAATAACCTGATAAAAAAATCTCATGACAATTCATTTTTTTCTTCTTTTTTTAATGTTACTTTACAGGTGTACAACTCTGAGAACCCCTTTGACTTCATGGAGCACATATCTCTGGAAGGCAAGACCAACTTCTTTGAGAAGAGAGTTGGGGAGTACCAACGGATGGGCGTGATGGGGGAGAGCAAGCAGGAAAACCATGCCTTCACTTTGGATGTTGAATTCTAATGGCTGTTGAGAGCAAAACCTCAAACTTGGATACCTTTGTCACTGGGGACAGACCTGTAAAATGTTTGATTTTATCCCAGTGACTACTCTTACAACCTGAAGCTGATAAAAACTGCTGACATCAAAATGTGTTTCACCTTCATGCTACTCTCTACATGTTTGGAAATTCCTGTACTTCATCCTAAATCTTTTAATCATGATGAATTTTTTGCTCAAAAGATGCGTTTTAAAAACCTTTTTTGCCAGTCACTGTTTATTGTAACAAGTAAATGAACGTTTGGGTATTGTTTTATTTGATTATGAGAAACCATAGTAGTTGAACCATTTTCTGTAATGCAGTTAAAATGGAAAATGAAACATTTGCGGCATACCTACTTTCAAAGTACAAGTATCCCCAAGTAAACAATCTTATGCAGTGACTGAGTGCAAGAACATGAACTGTTTCCTTGAAAAGATATATGCAGATCAGTTGCACTTAATCAGTTTGGAGTCATGTACATGCCTTCATGCCAAAGTGATAGTTGATAATACTATCCTAAATTAATGACATTACATCCTGAAAAGAACTGTTTAACAATCTACATGCTAAATATACTTATGAAGAATGCAGTGGTGATAAAATTTCCAGCGAATTTTTATTGATTTATGTGATAATGTGGATCATGTACTAACAAGTGTACACATGGCTAAAATACCTTATACATTGTGTTTGCATATACTTTATTGATTACATTTTACTTATTGTATCAAAGGGTTCAAGAAACTTCTTTTTAACAAATGGTGTAATTCCATTTATTTTAATTATTTTCTTGTGAATAAAATGTTCACAAAATCTTAAAATGGAAATCTGTATCTCATGTATGCCAGTCTTGATTGTTGTAAATGGAATGTTTGGAAAATTTCATGTTCATATCTTTGATTTTAAATACTAATGAAAGAGTAATCAGCGGTGTCCCACTATTTCAATACACAGAGAGCTCATGTCAGAACTCACTGCAAACTACAGTTGTCCCCACTGAAGTTCACTTTGCTTTCATTGGTCAGGCTGACAATTCTTTGATTTCAGTCAGTAGCCTTCAATAGGTACCTCTCACTTGACTCAACCTCGTATAAGTGAACTCCTCACACTTCAGATTTGTGTGCACCAGTCAAATTTTCCCATTTTAAGTCAACACTAATAAACATAACTGTTAATTTTGAGCTGCCTTATAGAGAGTCACAGCCTGATTAATGGACCCTGATTCAGATCATAATTAAGGTAGGCCCACAGAAGAGTTGCTTTGGACTTTCACTCCTCCTGGGGTACAGGCCATTAGCAAGAGACCTGTCCTGGAAAGTTTTCTGTCCGTGGTTTGGGCTTCTTGGTGATGAACTGCCAATGACAAAGAGAGAGGCGATGTGCAGTAGCACAGTGAAGGCATCTGGCTTAACTGTTTACAAGCAAATCTACCAGAAAGCCAAGAACTTTGTTACTTTTCTTGTGCACAAAGCCAAGACTGTTTTTCAACGCCAAGATCTCTGAAGCTAAATCAAGCAAAGAACTATATTCCATTTCAACTAAGCTCTGTGGCAGAACAAAATCTTTGTTGCTTCTTTCTAACTATCCATCTTCAGCACTGCCTCATGTCCTCTCAGATTTTTTTCTGCCAAAAAATTGACAACCATAAAAATAACTGGTTTCAGTCGTGTCACATCCCTTGGAAAAGAATTTCAGGGTGTTTCTTTTGTTGCTTTTACAGATGTATCTGAGAAAGATGTACTCAGTGTGTTGAAAAAGTCTGCTCCAAAAACATGTGACCTTGACCCCCTTCCCACACCATTACTGTGAGTGTTTGGTTGTTGTTTTGCCTGCACTAACAAAAATTATAAATGATTCTTTAATTTCTGGTATCTTCCCTGATGTATACAAAACTGCACTTGTTAAATCCTTGCTAAAGAAAGCCACTCTAGATCACAATGACCTCAAAAGTTTTCACCCTGTATGCAACCTTAAATTATTGAAAAAATTGTTCTCTCCCAACTTTCAAACCATTTAGCATCAAACAACCTGTTTTCCTCTTTTTGGTCAGCATATAGATCAGCCTATAGCACTGAAACTGCTTTATTGATAGTAATGACCTTTTACTGTGTGTTGATGAAGGCAAACTGTGTTAACCTTGCTTGATCTGTCGGCTGCATTTGACATGATAGACCACAGTATACTCCATTCCAGACTTGAATATGTATCTGGGATTCATTCAATGGTTCTGAATTGGTTTTCTTCATACATATCCAACCACTTCCACATTGTCTCTGTTAGCAACTTTAAGTCTAATCCAACCCTGATCTCCTATGGTGTGCCACAAGGCTCTGTCCTGGGCCCTGTTCTGTCCGTTCTGTACACTGCTCTTTCTGATGTCATTTCTGGTCTTTCTTTTCTCCACCACTCTTTTGCTGATGATACTCAGCAACAAAAGTCTGCAGAACCTAACTAAATAGACAGTGTGATTCAGTCAATGAAAGAGTGCATTCTTGATGTTATATACAGGATGACACTGAACAAACTAAAGTTTGATTATAACAAAACTGAAGCTATGATTATTTTCTCTATAAGAATGTCCACATCCATTTCTTTCCCTGCCTCTATTATGGTTGGTGATGCCACAATTCAGTTTTCTAAATCAACAAGGAACCTTGGAGTCATTCTTGACTCAAACCTCAGTATGCACACTCATGTAGTCAATCTGAAACGCACAGTCAATGATGAACTTCGTTGGATTAACCTTCGCTGGCTATCGTGGGTAGTACACAACCCGAATACGCAAATATCTCAGCCAATTCTTAATATTTTTCTACGGAATTTCAGAAATGCTTCCTACACCTAACAGGCCAACTTTTACCAAAAAATGAAAAAAAATCATTAATTAGTTAATGAGTAATTAAAGGTGGCGTTTTAACTACACATGGATGCTTGTGCTTTTTAAAGAGGAAAAAATGTGGTCACCCCTCGAAAGCTCATGTGGATCATGCATGACCCATACCTTTTTAATAGTGATTTCAGGTTTAATTTGCAATCAGTGAAGGAAAATAAAGAAGTTTTACTTTGCCTCACTACCCCATTACTCTCCCACTACCCCCGCCCTGTCCCTTTCGCCTGTCTTCAGCTATAACCCCCTTCCATCCCTTTCTCTAACAGCATGTACCTGTGTGACTGAATATCTTTGATTGTGCGTGTATAGGATGCTACGAGTCATCTCTCTCTCTCTGTCTTGCTGTCTATCTGTCTCTCTCTGTGTCTCAGTCTCTCTCTCTATCTATCTATCTATGTGTGCATAAGTAGGGTTTGTATGTATGTGCATGTGGTGTTATGCGTTTGTGTGTGTGATCAGTTGTGTGTGTGTGTGTGAATGCGTGAACATGTGTTTCTTCTGAGTGTTTGTGTGAGTCTGTGTGTGCATGTGCGAGCGCATGTGTGTGTAATCAGCTGTTGCGATGTTTTCCTTTTCTATATTTTGTTATAAGCTTTGGAGGAATATACAGGTTTTTGTCTCTTTACAAAGTATGGGTCGTGCACGACCCACACAAGCTTTGGAGAAATATACAGGTTTTTGTCTCTTTAAAAGGTATGGGTCGTGGACGACCCACATGAGCTTCCATGTGTAGTCAAAAACGACAGCGGTATGGGTCATGGACGACCCACATGAGCTTCCATGTGTAGTCAAAAGCAACAGCCAGCGAAGCTTAACTCTGTCCGTCAGTGGTGGTGTGTGTCCATCAAGATTGATGATGACCATCGTTGTCATCCGGATGGGGGAGGGTGGTGGTGGAGGGGGGGAGGGAATGCTCATGACTCTTATCTGTGAATGTGCAGATGGCTGAATAGTCCAATCTGCGCAGGAATGCTCATGACTCTATCTGTGAATGTGCAGATGGCTGAATAGTCCAATCTGCGCACGAAATGTTCGCTGACAGTTGGGGCAGACAAAGACAGGCATATCATTGTCAGGGAGCTTGTTTGCCCGTGACTTTCTGGCCTGCCTCTTCTGAACAGCTGCAGCAGTCCTGTTGGCCTCGCACAACTTGGTGCCTTTGTGCACAGCAGTGCGCCATTTGTCACGGTCCATTGCAGATTCCTCCCAGGAGTCAGGGTTGATGTCAAACGCTTTCAGAGAGACTTTCAGAGTATCTCTGAAGCGCTTCTTCTGGCCTCCGTGTGATCTCTTGTTGCAGCTCGCCATAGAAGAGCCTTTTGGGCAGCCGATGGTCTGGCATGCATGCCACATGTCCAGCCCAGTGAAGCTCAGACTGCATCAGGATGGTGAAGATGCTGGGAAGGGTGGCTTTTGCGAGCACCTCTGTGTCTGGGGTCCTGTCTTGCCACTTGATGTTCAGTAGCTTCCTGAGGCATGTTGTGTGGAAGTGGTTCAGCTTCTTGGCGTGTCGTTGGTACACTGTCCAAGTTTCGCAGGTGTACAGTAGTGTGGGGAGAACTACTGCTCTGTAGACCTTTAGCTTGGTCTTGATACCAATGCCTCTTCTGTTACAGACATTTGCATAGTCTGCCAAAGGTTGCGCTTGCTCTTGCAATCCTGACGTTCAATTCGTCGATGGTCACATTTCGTGACAGTGAGCTGCCAAGGTATGTGAACCGCTCCACCACACTGAGTCTCTGACCGTTGACTGTGATGTTGGGCTCAACGAAGGGTTTCCCTGGGGCTGGCTGATGGAGAACTTCAGTTTTCTTTGTGCTGATGGTAAGGCCGAAGTTCCTGCTGGCAGTGGCAAACTTGTCAACGCTAAGTTGCATGTCAGCTTCAGATCCAGCGTTGAGGGCACAATCATCAGCAAACAAAAAGTCTCTGATGATGTCTGTCATGACCTTGGTTTTTGCTTGAAGCCTTCTGAGGTTAAACAGCTTGCCATCTGTTCGGTACTTTAGGCTGATTCCAACATCATCATCTCTGAAGGCATCAGTAAGCATTGCAGAGAACATGAGGCTGAACAGTGTTGGAGCCAGGAGGCAGCCTTGCTTGACACCATTTGTGACTGGAAAAGGAGCAGATGTTTCGCCATTGTCCTGGACTCGAGCCTGCATGCCTTCATGGAATTGGCTGACCAAGGAAATAAATTTCCGAGGGCATCCGTACTTGGCCATGATCTTCCACAGACCCTCTCTACTCATGGTGTCGAAGGCCTTGGTGAGGCCGACATAGGTGGAGAACAGATCAGCATTTTGCTCCTGACATTTCTCTTGCAGCAAACACCATGTTGATGGTTCCACGTTGTTTCCGGAATCCACACTGGCTCTCAGGCAAATGACCTTGGTCAAGGTTTAGTAGGATCCTGGCAAGTATCTTGCCTGCGATGGAGAGCAAGGAAATGCCCTGATGGTTATCACAGGCTTGCCGGTTCCCCTTTCGCTTGTACAAGTGAATGATAGAGGCATCTTTGAAATCCTGGGGAAGCGTCTCTTCTTTCCACATGAGTGAGTACAGCTGATGGAGCTTCTCAGTCAGCACAGTGCCTCCATCCTTGTAGACCTCTGCTGGTATGGAGTCTGAGCCAGGTGCTTTGCCACTGGATAGCAGACGGATTGCTTTCTGGGTCTCAAGAAGTGTTGGCGGATCATCCAGTGCTTTGTTGATGGGGACTTGTGGGAGACGGTCTATGGCTTCATCATTTATGGAGGAAGGGCGATTTAAGACCTTGTTGAAGTGCTCAGCCCAGCATTCGAGAATTTTCTCCTTCTCAGTGATCAAGGTATTCCCATCTGAACTGAGGAGGGGGGATGATCCTGAGGATGTGGGGCCGTAGACTTCTTTTAAGGCATCATAGAACCTCTTCATATCGTGCCTGTCAGCATATCCCTGGATCACATCAGCTTTGTCACTCAGCCACTTATCCTGATATGACGTAACTTTTGCTGAACAGTCCTGCGGATGGCATTGTACGCATCCTTTTTTGATGGGGACTTTGGGTTGCTCAGGTAGGCTTGATGCAGACAGCGTTTCTCATCCTGAAGCTGCTTGATTTCATCACAGCTTTCATCAAACCAGTCTTTGTGCTTTCTGGTCATGGGTCCCAGGGTCTCTGAAGCTGTACTATAGATCAGCTCGTGCAGGGTCCTCCAGTCAGACTCCACATTCTGGTTGTCCAGAGAGGAGGATTCCAGTCGATCTTCCAGCAGCTCCACAAAGGTCTGTTTGATGGTGATGTTTTTCAGCTTAGTGATGTTGAGCTGTTTTGGAGCCTTCTGGTGCAGCAGAATTCCTCTCCTGTGGAAAGCCCCTTGGCAGCATCTCCATCTTCACTGACTCCATGTCCACACTCCAGGCCCTTGACTCCCCTGATCCTGGTCCACTGATCTAGTCCCTTAAGGCCTCCCTCACAACCCTTACCCAAACAGCCCCAACGACCCTCCAGTGGGTGCCTGCACATGTAGGCCTCCCAGGCAACGAGCTGGGTCACCCTGAGCGGAGGCTACCAGGCACACCAAGATCCCATCAGGACACTGGAGAGAAGACACCAGACTACCATCTACCGCCTTCGCACAGGACACTGCGGCCTCCGAGCACACCTGAAGAGGACTGGAGTGGCAGCCACATCCCTATGTGATTGCGGCCAGGCTGACCAGACCCCATCCCATATTCTCCAAGACTGCCCCCTGTATGAGAAGATGCGGCAGCAGTCCTGGCCTGGGGGTGCTGACCTCAACACCAAGCTCTGGGGGACGGCAGCTGATCTTCACCGGACGTCCGAGTTTGTGGCATCCCTCGGACTTCGACCCTGACTGCGCAGCTGTCGAACGCAAAGAAGAAGAAGAAGGAGCCTTCTGGCCTTGGGGGAGTCTCTTGGGTTGGATTCGAATATTCAGCTTCGAGACTACAAGGCGATGGTCTCTCCAATACTCGGCGCCGCACATGGTCTTTGTCACACGTACATCTTGCTTATCCCTTTTCCTGACGATGACGTAATCAATGAGATGCCAATGCTTTGAGCAACGGTGCATCCATGACGTCCTGTTACGGGTAGGGAGGCAGAAAACTGTGTTGGTTATCAGCAGTTCGTGCTCTGCACAGGTCTGAAGTCAGTACCTTTCTGCTGAAAATACAAAATCTCATCTTTTGTGCTGTCATCAATCAACAACTGTAATTCTCTTCACACAGGCTGTCTATAAAATCTTCAGCGAATTCAAAAACTTCAAAACAATGCTTCCCGTCTGACTCTCACAGTCCCACTTACTGATCACATTTCTTCCCACCTCCATACTCAACACTGGCTCCCCAATGAAGCAAGAATTAAATACAAAGTTACGTGTCTGCTATTCTGCTTTCCACACCACAGGACCTATCTCTGACGTTATCAGTGCTTACTCTCCCGAAACCTGGAGGGGGTCAGGCTGGTGTTCTCTTGACCCACTCCCGGGAGGGTCACTACCTTGTCGTGGTCGGGAGGCTTAGTGGCCAGTGATCGAGCTATGTCGGTGGGGGCATCAGTGCTTCTTGGGGTTTGGTGCTCTGGTCCCAGGTCTTAATTGACAGCCTACATAGCCATCGTAGCTGTTAGGGCTGAATAAGTGGTGGTTTTGTACTGATGCCCCTGATAGGGCTTCCCATGCCGAACAGGTCGTGAGTGAGGCCCAAACTAAACGTGACCCACTGTCCCTTTCGCTGTTCTCTAGTCTTCTTTTTACCGCCTCTTTTCTGTCCTCAGCTCCCCATCAAGCCTTCTTTTCCACATTCTTTTTTCTCTGCGGCCTTCTTCAGGCCCACCGTGTTTGCCGTGCGGCGCGACCTGTGATGGAGGGGAATGAGATCCTGGGGATTGAGAGAGCACGCTGCTCTCAACACATCCCTTTGGCTCGGACCTCTCCTAAGACAGGCGGTACACATTGGCCCGTGTGTGTCAATCGGCTACCCCTTCGTGGGGCTGGGTCAAGACTGGCAGTTTAGTGGCTGACGAAGGTAACCCCCGTAGTGCTCGGTTCTCTGTCCCCGGGAGCTGGGCATGATCGGGGGGGAACACGTTGGAGCTGGACTGTTGGTCGTATATCCCTCCCGAAACCTGGAAGGGGTCAAGCTGGTGTTCCCTTGACCCTGGCCCCTAAGTTGGACCCCATGGTGGGTGGGTAAGGGAGGGATGAATTCACATTTTTTTCAACATGACTTCCAAAAAACTACACCCCCCTAACTCTGGCAAAAGACGACGAGAAGGAACGGACGACTCAGACTCAGACTCGGAGGTCGTTGAGACCTCTGGTTTTTGGCCATCGTGGCTTGTGATGGAGGGCGCTGATGACGACAAGCCCTTGTCGGCTCTCAGCCCCTTCGCTGTCCAGAAGGGCTTTCAGTGTCTGGCAGGACCGCTAAAGTCCATCAAGAGACTGAGGAACGGAGCGTTTTTAGTGCAGACAGAGTCCAGAAGGCAGACACAGCTCCTCCTCAAGGCGACCACTTTCGTGGATAGGGCGGTGAAGGTTTCCCCTCACAAAGGTCTCAACTGCTCAAAGGGAGTTATCAGATGCCCGGAGTTGAAAGGTGTGTCTGAGGCCGAGATCAAGAGCGAGCTGTCCTCTCAGGGAGTGACCGACGTGTACAGGGTAACGGTGAGGAAGGGGTCGGACAGAGTCCCGACCAACACTTTCTTCCTCACCTTCTGCTGCCTGGATGTCCCCAAGGACATTCGGGTCGGATACCTGCTAGTTAATGTAAGCCTGTACGTGCCGTCCCCTCTGAGATGCTTTAAGTGCCAGAAATTCGGACACGTGAGAGACCGATGTAAGGAGGAAGAGGCGTGTGGCACCTGTTCGAAGGCGGCGCACCAGGGCGATTGCGTCAGTCCAGCCCGGTGTGCGAACTGCGGAGGTGGCCACCCGTCCTCATCGAAAGACTGCCCCGCCTGGAAAAAAGAAAAACAAATCCAGAAAGTCAAGACAGAAAAGAAAATTTCCTTCTATGAGGCAAGGAAACAGGTGGAGGCCGCGTCGCCTAAGGCGTCGTATGCCTCTGTCGTCAGACCCAGGATGGTGGACGTCGCGGTCCAGACGACGTCCACAGGAACGCAGACGGACGACTTAACCACCTTGTTAGAACCGTTGGCCTTGGGTGGAGATGCCGTGTCCACCCCTTCCCATCCTGTGCGGCAGTCCTCAGGGGCTGCTGGGCGGGAGAGAAAAGCCTCGGGCGGAGGCACGTTGTCCGCCTCCCACCCACCCCACCCCCCGGCACCCCTCGCCCCGCCTCTCGTCTGCCTGGCCCTCGGGCTGGCGGAAGTGGCCGGAAACCCCCCGTACCTCCAAAACTCAAGGAGGGGAGGGTTGCGGCCTCGGCGGGATCGGGAAGGGCCGAGGTGGTGGATATTCCGACTTGGTCGGAATCCGAAAAATTTATTTCGAAAAATAAATACTCCATTCTGGCGGACCTTGAGCCACCGCAAGCAGAGGAGCAGGGGGTAGCGATGGAATAGGCTGCTGCTTTATTTTTTTTTAACCTTTTTTAATGGCAGTGATCCACTGGAACATCCGGGGTTTCCACGCCAATTTTCAGGAACTCCAGCTGCTTTGTCGTGCTTTGAAACCTTCAGTGCTGGCGCTGCAGGAGACTCTGCAAAGAGATGGCAAGGTTTTATCTCTCTCTGGTTTTAACTCAGTTTTTAAACCCGCTCAACCGAAGCAAGAGGGATTGACGGGAGGTGTCGCTCTTTTTATTCGCAAGTCCCTTTTATACAGTACAGTTCTTTTAAGCACCCCTTTACAGGCGGTGGCAGTGAGAGTCACACTTGAGAAAACCATCACTGTCTGCTCTCTCTACCTTCCTCCTTCCGTCCGTGTATTGAGGCAGGACCTCATGAACTTGGTCGACCAGCTCCCACGTCCGTTTTTACTGTTGGGCGACTTCAATGGACACTCCCCGCTCTGGGGAAGTGAGATGACATCAGCCCGAGGTCTTCTCTTGGAAAACCTTCTTTCCGACATGGACTTGTGCTGTCTTAACGACAAGTCATCTGTCCTCTGGAAAGCTCTCGTGTTTAGATCTGTCGGTCTGCGATCCATCGTTGGTCCTGGACTACGAGTGGAAAGTGCACGACGATCTGCACGGGAGTGACCACTTTCCTGTCGTCCTCCGCACCACGGATGGAGAAGGTGACTCTCTGCCTGACCGCCTGTATTACGACAAAGCAGACTGGACTTTTTTTACCACCAAGATAAGAGCGGAGCTGCAGGAAGAAACAGTATTGAAAAGCAAGGACCCTGCTGACACTCTGACTCGGATCGTTTTTGATTGCGCCAAAGCAGCAGTCCCATCGTCTACCTCCAAGCCTCGGGTCCCTAGAACGCCCTGGTTCAATGCGGAATGTCGGGAGGCCCGCAAGTCTCGGAAGAGAGCGCAGCGACGCGTCTTTCGGAGACTGGAGACCGATAGCGTTCGAACCCATCAACAGCTGAGGGCGAAAGCCAGGTATGTTTTTAAAAAGAGCCAGAGGAAGTCATGGAGAGATTTTTGCTCTTCCTTAACCTCCAACACACCCAAGAAGAAAGTGTGGAGGGTTTTAAAAAGAATTAAGGGCAAAAACGTATGCCCGACCTTTCATCATCTGAAACTTTCAGACGCTCTGGTCACAGAGAAGAAAGCAGTTGCCAATTTGCTTACCTCCACAATAGAACAGAACTCGAGATCTGCTAACAAATCTGCTCGGTTTCTTAAAACCAAAAACCTGTCAGAAAAAACACCATGTAACTTCTTTTCCGACAACACAGAGAATTACAACCTTCCTTTCACAATGAATGAACTTAAATCTGCCCTTCAGACCTGTACGGATTCCTGTCCAGGAATGGACGAGGTCCATTATAAACTCCTAAAGCACCTTCCCCAAACCTGTCTGGACACCCTGCTTAAAGTTTATAACCACATCTGGGTCACAGGCTTCTTTCCACCCTCCTGGCGGAAAGCCCTCATAATCCCGCTGCCGAAACCGGGAAAAGACCCCTCGAACCCCTCCAACTACCGCCCAATTGCACTGACCAGCTGCATCTGCAAACTGATGGAGAAGATGGTCAACGGTAGACTGATGTGGAAACTAGAGACCGACGGCCTTCTGGTGAAAGAACAGTGCGGTTTCCGCAAGCATCGCTCTACCGTCGACCATCTGGTTCGTCTGGAAACCACTGTAAGAAATGCCTTTGTAAACAAACAACATGTGGTGGCCATATTTTTTGACTTGGAGAAAGCTTACGATACCACGTGGAAGTTTGGTATTCTCTCAGACTTGCACAAGCTCGGCTTCCGAGGACACCTGCCTCAGTTCATCCACAATTTTTTACAAGACAGACAATTCCAGGTGAGAGTCGGCACCACCCTGTCCAACATTCATGAGCAGGAGCTGGGTGTCCCGCAAGGGAGCATCCTGTCGCCGGCTCTTTTCAGCATCAAAATTAATGACATCGTTCAATCCGTTCAGAAAGGATCGGACAGCTCGCTGTTCGTGGATGATTTTGCCTTATATGCAACCGGCAGCACGTACGCCAGCATCCAGCGACGGCTTCAGCTCTGCGTCAACAAAATCCAGTGTTGGGCAGAGGAGAATGGCTTCACATTTTCATCCTCCAAAACTGAACGCATCCATTTTCATAATTTTCGCCAGTTCTATCCGGACCCTGAAATCCGTCTGGGAACATCCACCATCCTGGCGGTCAAGGAAGCCAGATTTTTAGGGGTCGTCTTTGATCAGAAGCTGAACTTCCTCAGCCATATTAAACAGCTGAAAATATCTTGCCTAAAAGCCCTGAACATCATCTGAGTTGTGGCACACACGAACTGGGGTGCTGATAAGAGAACTCTCTTGCACCTCTACAGAGCCCTGGTCCGGTCCAAACTGGATTATGGAAGTGTTGTATACGGCTCGGCCAGACCGTCCTACCTGAAACTGTTGGACCCTGTACACCACCAAGGGCTCCGTCTCAGCTTATGTGCTTTCCGCACCACCCCTGTGCACAGCCTGTACGCAGAGGCGGGGGAACCGCCTCTTTCCAACCGCAGACTGAAGCTGACCCTGAACTATTATTTGAAATTGTTCTCTGAACCTACAAACCCTGCTTACGACGCTGTATTCAACAACCCTTTCGATAAGAAATTTACAGACAACCCAAACTGCATACCTCCTCTCGGACTCCGCATTCAGCCGCACTTAGAAAAGGCCGATCTGGATGTCGGTGGCATCTCGGATTTCTCTAAGTTCCCTGACAGCCCTCCGTGGACCTTTACAACACCTGAGGTCCAATTCGATCTGGCCTCGTACCGTAAGGACACCACCAGTTCTCTGGCCTACAGAACTTACTTTTCGGAACTATGCCACCAATTCCCCACTTTTCAAAGCATCTTCACTGACGGTTCCAAGTCAGAGGACGGAGTCGCCGCATCTGCGTTCTGTCCCGCCTTTCCTGACCGGCCCTCAACGGAACACATCCTGTCTGACAGCTCGGTGTACACTGCGGAACTGACTGCACTGGTTCTGGCGGTTAAAATGGTTCTCTCTTCGAAACAAAAGAGATTCATGATCTTTTCCGACTCCTTGTCAGCCCTGGAGGCGATAGCCTGCAGGAGTATCACTCATCCCAAACTGCTGGAATTTTATGAAACTTTTACTCTTGCAACGAAGAAAGGATACGAGGTTGTGTTGGCCTGGGTTCCCGGACATGTTGGCATTCATGGTAACGAAAGGGCGGACCTGCTGGCCAGGAACGCTGTAAAGAAAGAATTGTCCAGATCTTTTGTGCCATATACAGACATGAAGCGGAAGGTGAACACCTACGTTAAGGATCTTTGGCAAGAGGAGTGGAACACCCAGACGGACAACAAGCTCTTCCAGATCCGTCCGGACCTAAAAGAGACCCTCCCTTCGGGGGTGAAGAACAGAAAGGAGGAGTCTGTGCTGTGCAGACTGCGTGCGGGGCACACTTTTTTTACTCATTCTTACTTGTTGAAGGGGGAGGAGGCCCCTCGATGCATTCCCTGTGACGAGCCTCTCACCGTGAAACACGTGCTCCTTGATTGTTGGGACCTGCATGACGTTAGACGCAGACATTACACGGCGGTTTCTTTGAAGACTTTGTTTCGTGATGTCCCTCCGTGGGCGCTGATGGACTTCTTAAAAGAAGTGAACCTTTTTAACCAGATTTGAAGGTTTTAAACTATGGAAGTTTTTTTTTTAACTTTGGAGTGGAAAGTTTGAAGTGGTGACTCGTTTTAATTGGTTGTTTTTTTTATCGTTGTAGTAGTTGACGTGGCGATAGCCTTGAAATGGCCTTAGTGGTCGGCGAGGCTCTAAGCACCATAATTTCATTTCATTTTTACTCTCCCTCAAGAACTCTCTTCTCTTCTTCTGACTGTAATCTTCTGAAACTTCCCTATGTCAATACTTGCTGCTCCTCATATCTGGAACAACATTCCTCAAATCCGTGCATCTGAATTTATCTCACTAAAAACTCATCTTTTGAAAACCTGTCTCTAAGCACTATCAGCTTCCTTCTTCTCCAACACCATCCTTGAAGATTACAACAACTGCAAAAATACATTCACACATACATGCATTTCTGACTTGTCTGGACTTTCAAGGGGCCTGTTCGTCATTCTGTGAGTGTCTTAATCTCCCTAATTTTGACATTCTAGTGAGTACAAGGTGGGCAAATATTTCCAATGACAGTCAAGACCATTTTTAAAGGAGTTGATAGAGGGTGCATTTACAATTGTGTCTGGCAAACTGTTCCAGAGGGAAACAACCTGTATTTGCTGGAGTATAAAACTGACCCCTTAGGTCTCTTCCGCAACAAGCTCAAACTTCGGCAGTTTGACATCGTATTAGCCCTGGAGGTATTTATATACTTTGAACATATCCCCTTGACAGTGCCGATGTTCTTGGCTTAGCAATCTCAGAATCATCAGTCTCTTGATATGGTTTATCCTTCAGCGATGACAACAGCTTTGTTGCTTGGCACTGTACATCCTCTGTTTCACTGCATGTTTTCTGCTGTGGCTGCCAGACATAGTGACCATATTCCAGAAGTGGATGGATAAGGGCCTTGTGTAGCTGAACGGAGGTCTGTTGAGTCAGGTGGTCAAAGGATCTACAAATGATGCCAACAATTCTGTTTGCTTTGGCTGTAGATTGTGCTACCTGTTTCCTGAAGGATAATCCACTGTCAATTCATTCCACATTTTTGGGAAGGCAACAAAAATTATACATGTATTTCTTTTTCTCTGTCTCATTTTCTGATTATACTTTGGGCTGCTTCCTATATAATTCTTTCTTTGAGGCAGTCGATAGTGCAATGGCATTGTACTTGGTAGAATGCAAGAGCCATTACTTAACCAAATGAATATTGACATCATCTTCAGTCCAACAATGCACTGACTCTTGTGTCATATGACACATGAAGCAGTCATAGCATTCCATTCTTCGAGGTAGGCCTTACAAGCCAGTATGTTGGCATCACCCCAATGTGTGTCAATAAGTCTGAGGTCTCTCTCCATTGTTTGCTGTTATTGAGTTCATCTTGGGCCCGTCCTCCCTTTCTACAGCGGTCCAGTTCAGAGATTGGCATGCGATTCTTGCTGCATGGAGTCTCGGTACATACCCAAGCCAGTTTGCAAATGATGGCTGACACAAAAGGCCAACGATGCACATGTTTTTAAATTAGAACAGCCTTTCTGGGCTTCTCAAATAAGCAGACTGAAGGAACTACCCAGCTACATTTGTGGCCTTAGAGAGGTTGATGGAAGTATTTATGACCACAGTGTGTGTGTTCTGGCATGGATTGGTGTTTGTAATTGCAAACTTTGTTGGAGTTTCATGTATTCCAGTTAAAAGTGACCAGGGAAATATTTTTTCCTCCTACACCGGTTCAGGAGCAGCAAATTTTTGCAACATTGAGATTTAACCTGTAACATGACATACGTGTTGACTTATAAAGGGAGGGGGGGCAGGGGGGGGGGGGGGGGGGGGGGACTTTACTGGGAGTGGGAAACCAAAAAAGTCATGTATGCAAGGATTAATTGAGGAAAATTTACAGACATGTGAAGTACTTATAGATGCCGGGTTTGTTTCTCTTGTTTCTAATCAGAAAATTATTAGAAAAGCATTAAGAACTCATCACATAACATGTGCATGCATCATGTAAGATTTTTAACTGATACAAGGACGAATCGTTTTGGTCTTTTTACTAGGTTTTTATACCAATCTGACATGGGTATGGTTTTAACGTGGTGTCAGCCTTGATATAGCCTTAGTGGTCGGCTGGGCTATAAACATGATTTGATGTATGCATACATACATATGCACGCACCAGAACAGGGTATATATATACAACCTTTCCATATCTTATGACATCACACCATTCCTTGCAGCTTCCTACCTGTTTCCTGGCCTCTTTTTTTTTCTCCTGTGCATTTTACTCTTAGTGAAAAGATGTAAAATCAATTAACAACTTTTTTTTCTTTTCTATTTTCCTTTGCATTTTACTATGCAAAAAGATGGCAAATCAATTAACAACAACACACACATGGTAACCTTTTGTTCCTGGGGTAATTTATTTCTTCCAGAGGAAGCGAGTTTCCTGCCTTGGAAAATAACACTCCCAGTTATTTTTCTAGACAGAAGTAGCACAATCAGAGTTGGATATTTTACCTGTAGCCTTTTTCCATCCACACCTGTATGATCAAAGCCATGTTTAGGAAAAGTAAAGTGATCAGTGGCACCACTAAAGCTCTAGGACCTTCTGTTTCATATGTTGTACTTGAGAATTAGAGAGAAATACATGTACATTCCTTTTCATAAAATTAACATAAATGGACATTAAAAAATGTCCACGGTGGATTTTAATCCTGCAAATGTGCATGTCACAAGCAAAGAAGTACATAGAAATACACACATGCAAGCACTGTAACAAGGTTGTAAACAAAATGAAAGGAAAACCACTGAACTTCTCTCTGAAAGCTATTATGTGAAAGGTGGCCATTCCTGCTATATATGCCATACAGATCTAAATATGGCATAAAATCTCAGTGGCTGACCAATGCTGTCCCACACCTTGATAAAAGTGGGAACAACCCATCAGGCTGGACTGGCAAGGCATGTTGCCACTGATGTGACTCCTCTCTTGAAACCGGCAGATTTGTCAGATGCAACCATTTTTTCACTGATAGTTATGCAAGTCACTTGTCCACAATACTATTGCCAGCACTGTGAAATGTTTCCTGCAACTGCACTCTATGAAGAAAAACAATCTTCCTAGATACCAGTCACTTGGTCTTACAAAGACCTATGATGTTCAACTAAGGAGCACCGCTAAGTTGACTAGCAAGTATGGGTCTGACATACTGACTATTTAGGAATAAGTGGGTAAATAATGAAGTATGGTGAAGATTAATCTGCATGGAGATTACTCCACAGAAAGAAAGCAGACTCATATCAAAACTGAGCAACTGCCAAAAACTTCAACTGTCAATGGTTAAAGAGTAAAGTGACTGATACCAGTGCTTGCAAAAGAAACCTATAAAAAAAATTTTTTTTTTTTAAACCAAAAAAACTTACACAATTCATGCAATGTATTTGGCATATTTATAAACTGTTCTCTATTTCAATGCTTCATGAGATCCCAAAGAAATATATATCAGTTGCCACAAATACCTTTGATAATGAATTTTATAAAGGTAACTTGTGTTTTGTTTACA
Source organism: Babylonia areolata (assembly GCF_041734735.1). Taxonomy (NCBI): domain Eukaryota; kingdom Metazoa; phylum Mollusca; class Gastropoda; order Neogastropoda; family Buccinidae; genus Babylonia; species Babylonia areolata. The sequence continues at coordinate 40,813,245 of NC_134878.1, forward strand.
AATAACAAATACTGCACTCATTTTTCCTTCATTTATTTCATATGAATAACACATGACATTTCAACCACACACATGTTAAGCTGAAATGATCACAGGTAAACACAAGCTGATCTAAATGACACTAAAAACAAAATGGTTCATGAAAAAATAAAAAATGATCCATGAAAAAACAATTAAAACATTTTCTTCTCTCCAAACCCAACTCCTGTCAATAATTCTAGTTCCCAAAAGTCTATAAAAAAAAAATTAAAAAAAATAAAATCATCTTAACTGTTTTCATTGACAGAATAACATTTTACTTTCTGCATTCAATGTTGGAATCAAATTCTACTGAGAAAATACAAAGTCAAATGATTCTGGACATGACTGTTCCATTTTCTCAATCAAGTTGAACATAACAAAGGGAGAAAGCCAAACACTAAAATAAAAGAAACTTGACTTGATCCAAAGAATGGAGCAGTGCTGAAGGTAAAGAGCAAATGCTTATTTTAGAATGTCTTCCATTCACTATGTAAACTCTGAATCTATCACACTGACTCAATCATTAGTGCAAGGGGCAGCACAGACTGTGGCTTTTATCTTGTTGAAGTACAAGACGGAATCTAGATCTATCCCTAAGGCAAAGTAAAATCAGGTGATCCTAGGGTCCTCCACAGACAATACAATAACACAAAGACCAATAGACCAAAAATCTGCAATTCATGCAAGACTGACTCCTGTGTATCCCATTGAATCATCAGGGTTGGTTTGCATGAGGCGATCTTTGCAGCTCAAAAGTTTGTTTAAAGTTAAAAACGTTCCTAACTTCACTAAAGGAATTTACCATGGAGTCAGGAACAGTCTTAATGATAAGCAAACTTTGCACTGCTGAATTCACTAATGCAACCCACCCCTGATTCCCAAACCAAATAAAAGCATGTACATAAACTTAACCTCTAGGCTACATGGAAAGCATGTACGCTTCGCTGCCACAATGACGAGATAACTGGTCATCGAAATATTCTGACTTTTCCCTGCTTTGCATTCAGTTCGCTGACAAAAATGCTGGTAGCTTTAGCATGGGGAATCTTTCTAGACATTCGATCGTGGCGAACTAAGTCAACCAAGATTACTTTTTTTAGCTGATGCTCAGAAAGAATTGAAGCATAAATTCGAAGAAGACAGTGGTGAACATTTATAGGACGATTTGATAGAAAATAAAGAGAGTGGCCAAGATACGACTATCAGTGAGTGATGCCTGCTGTTCAGCTCTAGCAGACGACAGAAGTCACCAAATTTTTAGCAGGACACAGTATGAGCTATTTTCTTGGCACTCAGCCAGCACAGTCTGATGAGAACTGGATGAAGTGACAGTGCGAGAGGGGTGAAGAGGAGGGGGGTGGAGACTGAGGGGGCATGGCCTCACATCCATATTATCACTTGCAAAAGTCAATACATCTATTTCTTTTTCATTTTTGTTTCTATTGTGGTTGTTCTAGTATGATTTTGTGTGTGCAGATATCCATTTGTCCAGAAAATATATTTTAGTGCAAATTATGTGACTAATGTTTGTAAAGAACAAGTTGAAAATGTGACAAAAAACAAAAAGGAGGAGTTTGTATTAGACTCCATGTTTGGTGTTAAATATACTTACCATGTCAAACTGATGCAAACTAGGCCTATTGGTTTGCTCTGCTTGGCCAAATTTCGCGCGGCTAACAGTGAAAAGATGGGCCCACCGCTCTCAGCCAATCAAACGCCTCTAAAAACTATAAGCGCTTAATCATTCCGTGGCCATGAACAAAAATGCCCCATGAGAACCACGGCGGAGACGCGGGGATGGACGGGCGGGCATTCGAGTTTGACATGGTAAGTATATTTAACACCAAACATGGAGTATAATACAAACTCCTCCTTTTGGTGTCATATACTGTACCATGTCAAACTGATGCAGAATTTAAAGCAAATGGAGGCGGGCAACGCCTACTGGTTCATATGGGGAGCCCTTGTAACTGAGACGGCAGTGTTAGCCGCGACAAAGGAAATCCCCTTGGAACCGTCAGCCCTGGTCATACGGAAATTCCTGAGGTAGAAGTTGATGAAGGGATTCTCAGACGGCCAGAAGGCTGCCTCCAAGACATGCTGCGTTGGCACTGAGTGCTGGAAAGCAGCCGAAGTAGCTATGGCCCGCACTTCGTGTGCCCTGGGATGAAGACAGCTGATATCCCTGTGTGCATGAGAGTAGGCTCTACGAATGACTTGGGAAACCTGGCGGGAAATGGTGCCTGCAGCGATGTCTTTCTTGTAATTCTCATTGAGGGAGATGAGCAGACACCTCTGAGAAGAACGCCTATGGCGAGACCTATCCCAATAATATTTGAGACACCGAACAGGACAGGTGCCTATCCTCATCATCTTGGGCAAGAATATCAGACAAAGGTCTGACCCTCGGAGAGGGGGAAGGAACCTCAGGGTCTTGGTTCTTAGCCAGAAACTCTGGAAGGAAACGAATAGTGATGGAACCATTTCTGTGGAAGGCCAGATCTTGTGGCATTCCACTAAGCCCGTGCAGCTCACTTCTACGACTGCCTGTGGCCAGCCACAGAAGGAAAGTGGTCTTGAGGGTGAGGATGTCAACAGGAATAGTCCCCAATGGTAGGAAGGGCTGTTTTCGAATGAAATCCAGCACCAGGAACAAGTCCCAGAGGGGCACTCTTCTGGGGTCTCTAGCTTCCTTCAGAGGGGCACCCCTAGCCACCTCTCTGAGCAGGCAATCCACTTCAAAGGCGGAACCACCTAGCTGTTTGCATTGTGGTACAGAAGGCAGACCTGTACCCTCGCACAGAACTAGCAGACAGGATGAACCGAGGAGCAGAGAGCCAGAAAGTTGGCCAGCTGCATGCTCGTAAGGTTCGTAGGGGTAATGCCCTGAGCTGTACACCACCGCAACCATATCTTCCAGCGAAAGTCATACAAAGTCTCCATTCCCTGCCTCCTTGCTCTGGTGACTATGGAGAGGAGGTCAGAGGAGGCAGACCCCTGGGTCAGCACAGCCAACACAGAGGCCGACCGAGGGGTCGAGGACTTCAATGGTGATGCTGACAGTTCCGACCGCACAGCAGCCATGCGTGCTGGTGGAGCAGTTGAGGACTGGAATGCGGAGTGCCCGAGTGAGGCTGCCTCAGCAGATGAGATTTCAAGTTCCAGGGGTGGGAACATGTGTCAGGGACTGAAGGTCCGGAAACCAGGTCTGGGCTGGCCATTTCGGCGCAATGAGGATCGGCTGCGGGTGTTCCAATCTGTCTTTCCGTATCACCTTGGACAGAATTGGAAAGGGAGGAAACGCGGAGGCAATCAGACTGCTCCAATCTAGAGAGAGAGCATCCACTGCCCACGCTTCTGGGTCGGCAACCGAAGACACGGAAGTGGGAAGTCTCTTGTTGAACAAGGTCCACCATCGGCCGAAACCACTGTTCCCACACCCCCTGAAGGCTGTCCTTGTCCAGGGTGCACTCTGTGCGCATGACACTCTTGGGCCTGCTAAGAGCATCTGCCAAGAAGTTGGTTTTTCCTGCTCAGTGTCTCGCTGAAAGTGCAATGCCCTTGCTGTGGCACCAAACGGAGGAGAGCCTCAGTCCGCATTGAGAGGTCTGCCGAGTGCGCTCCCCCCATTTGTTCACATAACATGCGACCGTCGTCTTGTCCGTGAACAAGCGGATGGTCTTGCCAGTGGCCTCCCCCATGAAGTGCAGGAGAGTCCTGCGAACTGCCTCCAGTTCCAGAACATTGATGTGGCATAGGCGCTCCTCCGGGGACCAAGTCCCTGCTGCATAGAGTGAGTCCATGTGGGCTCCCCAGCCCAGGGAGGAGGCGTCTGTGAAGAGTGCCACCTGAAGAGTAGGTGGGGCTAAGGGCACCCCCTGTGTCCAAAGGGGGTGATTAACCACTCTGATGTCACCTCGAGGAACCACTCGCCCAGCCATATCTGGGTATCCCATGGCTGAGTGCTCTGGGACCGGCGTAACCTCAGTACCCTCTGGAGAGGGCGCTTGAGAGCCCTGTCCAGGGGAATGAGAGGTGCCGTGGACTCCATCATGCCCAAGAGGGAAGAAAGTGTCTGCGCTGTATCTTGGGAGGAGTGGCGCCAGTGGCTGAGGAGGCCTGCCAGACGGTACCAGTGATCTGGCGCCAGAGAGACTATCATAGACCGCATGTCGAATCTCATCCCTAAGAAGTCGAAGGACTGACATGGGGACAGATCGCATATCTGCTGGTCCATGAGGAAGCCCAGTTGGGAGCAAAGGTCTAGAAGTCTGGCCGTATGACTCAGGCACCGGGCCTGCGACTGGGCCAGGATAAGCAAGTCGTCCAGGTACACACAGAGACAAATGGATTCTGAGCGGACGATGGACACCAATTCCCGCACCACCTTGGTAGACAGGAAAGGGGCAAGGGACAGACCAAATGGGAGGGCCGGGAACTGGATCCCCTTGTCCCTCCACACGAACCTCAGGTACCGACGGGATGCCGAATGGATGAGTATATGAAAATAAGCATCTTCCAGATCGATAGAGGTAGGCCAATCACCTTGTTGGATGGTCTCCCGAATCTGTGCCTGTGTGTCCATCTTGAGTTTGATTTTGGGGAGGAATTTGTTGAGGGGGGACAAGTCCAAAACTGGTCTCCACCCTCCCGAGACCTTTGGAATCACCAACAACCAGCCGTAAAAACCGGGGCCCGGTCCGAGAGTTGAGATATAGCCCCATGAGGAGTGGGTGCGATATCTCTTTTTCTAGGACGTTCTCCTGCTCCGTCGAGCTGGGCACCTAAGGAGGAAGAGTGGATCTTTAGAGGGGGGAGATCCTCCACCCAAGACAGCATGTACCCCGACTCTAGCACCGACATAATCCCGTCGTTGAGTCCCAGAGCACACCACTGATGTGCATGCCGGGACAAGTTTCCTACTTGGAGGGGCTGAACGACTGGCGGTGCTGAATCGGGGCCCAGTCATTGGGGGTGCTGCCTTCTGGCCTTGGGCATGGCCGGTCGGCTTGGACAGACCTAAGGTGGTTTATTCCTCTGCCACTGATTCGGCACACGCTGCCTTGACAGGCGGCGTGGTATATGGAGGGGCCCTGGTGGCCAGTCTCTTCAATGGCATAGAACCCTGGAGCCCATGAGAGGTGTGGGCCAAATATGAGGCCACCTCCCTGTTTGTCTCTGCCCTGTGGCTGACAAAATGGAGCGGGAACTGGCCGAAGAGGGAGTGCTGCTGTGCTGGGATGGACCGCAGGGCAGCCCTCTCCTCCACAGGAATGTTAGAGAGGCTGAAAATGGCATCACGCCGCGCTAGCACAGTATTGAAGTGAAGGCTGGTAGCTGTGTCTGCAGCTGCCGTGAGACCAGATGCTACCCTATTGCCAAAAGCGTGTAACCTCTGGTCGGTGAAGAGGCCCGGCGGGACAGAGGAAGGAGACCCCTTGTCCTGATTAACTGGACACTGTTCGCACAGCTCATTGGCCCTGTGAAGGAACGTGTCGAAGGTGTACGCCGTGGAAACCTCGAGGGGACAGCGGCGGGCCAATTTGTCCCACTCTGCTAACGTTTTAAAGGATAGGTTAGCTGAAGTGGGGAAGGTGGTGCGCTGTGAGACCAACATCCTGTCCTGTGCGGAGGGCTCTGCTCCGCTGTAGGCAGGGTGGTCCTGTGTGTACCAGGACCACAACCCTCCCTTGTAGGAATCTGTAAGAAACTTTCCCGGGGAAAAGGCGCCCGGGGCAGAGAGGGACTCCCTGCCTGGAGGAGGGATGGAAGCAGCACCCCTGACAGTGCGGGCTGACTTAATAAGCCATACCTGCACCATTTCTGGCACTCTGAGTTGCCTTGTGGTTCTGGAGTTAGAGTCACATGGCGTAAGGAGGGTCAAAGGTAACAAAGTAGCCTGAGGGACTGATTCGGCATACGTGGCCCTATTGGGGAGGGTCAGTACGAGCTCGGCAAAGTCCGGGTTTGGTTCAGGCTGGTCCCTAGGGAGGCACGGGCTCAATCTGTCCCCCCTGGGATATGGGCAAAGAGTGCTCATCTGCTTGTTCGTCCTCATCCGAAGACAGGGGCTCCCACTCTTGTTCGCAGTCCATCCCCTGCTGGGTGCCATCCCAAGTGGATGTACCCACTGGGGCGTCCTGTGAGCTGTGGTCAGCCCAGCGGGATGAGCTGGGACGATCCCGAGCCGGGACCATGGCCGCCACTGTTATGTCCTTGACACCTGAAGCGGGTGGGGAGCGTGTGGACCGTAGGTCCAACCATGCTTGGGATGGTGGGTGCCACACCTTTTCAGAGAGGGCGTCCCTGGATGCAAGAGTGACCCACGAGTGCTGTGTGGGGACAAACACCCACTCATCTCACTGTAGGACCGAGGGCTGGGCAGGTGGGGACTGCCGGCTCCGCCGGGCCGAGTAGGGCCCCTGAGCAGCCGTCGGTCCTGACAAGGAGGCCGTTGTGACCGTGGTGGTCACCTGTGGGTTGACAGAGGCCCGATTTGTGGACAGAGTGGCAATATTGGTCGAGGAACTCGACCTGACCGACAAGAAGTCGATCCCACTTGTCGGGGCTGTGTGTGTCACCCTGTGAGATGTGCTGGGTTGGGTCCGGTGGGGAGCGGACAAGGGGCTGGCCCTTGGTGCTCCCGGCAACCCAGTGTGCATCCTAGATGCGCCCCAGTACGGGTAGAATGGGGGTAACTACCCGTGGGCACCAGCCATACTGTGACCCAAACCCCAAGGGTCACTGGTGCATTGACCTCCATGAAGGGAACAACCTGGCCAAGTCGGAGGGAGGTCAGGTCCGACTTGGGTGTCAGTCCCGCCCGAAGACGAGCGGGCTGACTGCCCGGAACCGCCTGACACGCACGGGCCTCCCCCAGCAGGGGAGACCGGCCGGATAGCGGGAAGACCTGCAGAGCAGGTTGCCACGCGCCCCGAATCCCCTCCCGTGGGGAGACTGGGGTGGCTTGGCCCGGGGTGGGCAAAGTAGAGATCCCCCCCCGGAACCAAATTTTTCTCCCCCCCCAAAAGGAGGTGGGGGAGGGGGGTCGACAGAGAAGGGAGGAGGGGGAACAACAATGGGGCACGTGAGGGCCGTCTCCGAGTGGGGACCCGGGTAATGGCCGGGCGCGGCCTCCCCTCGGGAGTCCGCGCCTAGCTGCGAGTCCCCACAGCACGGAGATGACTTGCCATTCCCCCTTCTCCCTGCCTCGCGCTGGGACACCTCGGGAGGCGACGCTCGTACCTCTTTCCCCCCGGTCCCCTTCATGACCGTTTTACTGGTACGAACGTCGCCTCCGCGATCAGCGTCTAACGACGCATCGCCGCGGTCCGTATCGGGAGGAATCATGAGCTCCGGGCCTGGGAGAGTCTCTTACCGAGTCTCAATCCCAGCATCATGATTCCCTGCCTTCGTGGTATGGCACACGAGGCATGGAACCCGCGCTTAGGCACCCAGCGAAAATCCGACCCCCAACAGAGAAAGGAAAGACAGGATCGACTTAGAGGCAGAAAAAATCGAACGAATCGAGGGTGCCGAGTCGAATCGAGTACACAGAATGTAAGAATACAATAAACACAAGCCGCATGCAACAAAATAAGGCCAAAAGGATACGCTGAACAGCCGAAAAAAGCGTAAGACGAGACAGAGCGTAAACCTGACAAGATGGCGTGGAGAGCCTTGGCCAAAGGAATGATTAAGCGCTTATAGTTTTTAGAGGCGTTTGATTGGCTGAGAGCGGTGGGCCCATCTTTTCACTGTTAGCCGCGCGAAATTTGGCCAAGCAGAGCAAACCAATAGGCCTAGTTTGCATCAGTTTGACATGGTACAGTATATGACACCAAACACTGATTTTAAAACAACAGCATGTCACTTAAAATATATAAAATGGGAAAACATCATGTGTTTTGTATTCTTTATTCATTTCCCTTTCATAAAATACTTTTATGGGTCTTTCTCCAATAACAAAGAGCACAGAATTTATGAAAATTTATACCCATTTTTTTGTTAAAAAACCCTGGCAAATAGATTTCACTTAAATCTATTTTCCTGGCAGCGAAAGGGTTAATATGGATGCAGTGTGGGCATATGAGTGAGTCATTGTATGGAAACTTGTTTGAACATTTTAGAACAAATTTCCAATTCCATGTATCTTACCACTGGCAAACGTCGCCCAGAAACATTCTTTTCAAGAAAAATGTGGGACAGATGTGAGAACTGACGCCTGTGGGTTGGCCAAGTCTTGAGGTCACCACAGCAGAACTGAGAAAGAGGAGAGTGAAGATACATGACAGCTCCAGATTTGCAGGGAAGGTGGCAGCCATGGGTCTCGCACCCTGTTGCATGACTTGCACAAAGATGTTAATTCATACATTTTTTTTAACCACTTTTAACAACTTTCATTTTCAGCATGATGGTATATTACTAAACTACTAATTTGTATTTGTTTCCTTTTTGTCCAATAATTATGTCTAAATCTGTCCATCTTATGCAGAAAGTGTATGTTAAACAAGAGAAGAAACCAGATCCATAGTGGCTCTTGCACTAATGAGTTGTACAAAAGTTACATAATTATGCTTATTTTCCCCAAACTGAATTTTAAACTACTATCCCGTAAACTATAAATTCCATCAGGATGAAAAAAGAAACAAATCAGAAAATAAATGATGGAAAATTATGTCAAAGTCACACTAACAAGAATGGTAAACAATACACAGAAAGCTTTTTTTTTCTTCTTTTAAAAAAAATTTTTTTTTTTAAGGCAATCTGGATCTGGTGAACAGACACCAGGTGACAACTCTTGGGGAAGTCTTATGTCAACACTCATGTCAGCATTTTCTAAACTGACATCTATGACACATGAACTTAGTTATTTGCTTTCAAACATCACCTAAAATGTACAAATTTGTGCCAAGCATATATATGATTGGATTTCAATTGCAAAAAGAACAACACACAATGGATGGAGCAGATTAAAGTACTATATTTAAAACCCCATAATTAACCCTGATAACAAGACATCAGATCCAGTAGCATTCTACATGAAAAAGCAATGCACATCATTTCCATAACCTTTAAATATGCACCAACCACTGACAGTTGCCATTGAGGCTTATTCATGGAGGCTGTAGCAAAGATATCTTTGAACACTGCACAAGTAGTTATTTGATAATAACAACATCAATCATAAATTGGTAAGAATGCAAACGTGAGAAAAACAAAGCCATCTCCATATAATCAGTTCCACATTAAACTAGTCATATACCCATTACTTTTTCAATTACAGAATTATGACTGCTTCAAAGACTGACTTTCAAACTTGCTGTACATTTTCTTTGTGCCCAATGACTTGGGGAAAAATGTCCATGTTGTACCCTGCACACCTCAAAGTCATCTCACATAACAAATACCAGATAAGTGGGTCAAGCTATTATGACATTTCAATGGATAAATTTCATTGATAGCATTTGTTTTTCGTATGTTTTTAATGATAAGATTATTTGGTAAGGACTTGAATCACCTTACACTTTACACAGACATCAAAAAGTCCTGGTGGCAGAACATGAAAGGTCAAGTCCTGTTAATGCAAAGGAGAGTATGAATGACTTTTACAACTGTCAACCACAATGTCATTGTCACAAAAAAGAGACCTTCAGACTTGGAATGAAACAATGAAGCAAGCATCATGGTGACAATAGAAGGCAACCTCTTTGTGTAACTGCAAACAATTAGCATACTCCAAATCCACACAGCATAAACACTGTACAGGTTGATCTTTCAAAACAGTTTTGCTCCATTTGAAAGCATAAAATCAATTAATAAAATTCTGTACATAACTTTTTTAAAAATATTTTTCTTTTTTTTTAGTCTCCAGTGTGGGGGTGCAATCATGGATACAACAGACTGCTTTATGCATGTTGAATAAAAAAGCAATACAGATGTTCATCCCAAAACAAAAATGTGAGGTGTTCTTTTTAATTAGCCAACTCACTTAAAAGCAAATGTGTTTTGGTGGTGTAAAAAATCCCTTGTCCCGTGTGTTGATTTTTCTCTCCCACTTCTTCAAATGCTTCCTACATGAACAGAACAGTGATTGAGCTTGTATCATGCCCACTGCCTTGGAGGAATTTACTAATCTGTGCACTGCATCAATGTATAAAGATAAGAAACATCACAAGTAAATCACAATGACAACTCAATACACCATACAATAATCAAAAATGTACATCAACATACTTTGATATGGAATTCTGATTGATGTGAGGAAAAAAAGAAAGATTATTTGCAGAACAGAAAGAAAAAAGTCACAATCAATATAAGAAGTTGTTGGAGGAGGTCAATATTGCTGAATTAATCACTCACACAGAAAGGCTATCCTTTAAGATTTGAACAGTTCTTTGGTAATTACGTGGATTCACAGAAAAAGCTGCAGAAAATGTGCCCCAAGGTTCTGAAAATAAAGCAGAGATGCCCCCCCCCCCCCCCCCCAGCCCCCCCAAGTGTTTATGCAAGGATGAATGCAAAAAGTAATTCCTGGTAAAAGAAACAAATGCCAACATGCTTCAGCTGGTTACCTTTAATTCTGTCTGAATCACATGCACAATTGATACTTAATCTCACTTAATACTTCGATCAGCATTAATATCGTTAATGCTTTATCATTAAAAAAAAAATGTTTTTTATGTCAGTTACAAGTGAAAATATCCACATTTCACACCCCTCCAATGAAAGCAATTCTGCTATGGTCTTCAGCATTTGAGTCAACTAGTTTTTCTTCCAGCCCTTTTGTCAGTGTTGTTTCTTCAACCACAGCAGTTTTGTCAACTTGCTCATCCTTTTTCGTCTTTTTCGTAATGCTGACTTCAAGCGAGATGAAATCTCCATCTTTGAATGGCAATTCACACAGAAACAATGAACAATAATAATAAAAAAAATAATAAAAAAGACTTCCAGCACATACCATTCATCATAGGGTCAAAATACAAGTCACTTAACTGATCACATGGCTTTGCATTGGTAAAAGATGAAGAAAACTGCTGTGGTATACAACAGATGATCTGATTTTGTGGGACTGGTACGGAATGGGGAGAGGGGGAAGGGGGGGCCCAAAACAGACAAAATCTGTGATATCTGCCACTGCTTTGATCAAGAAAACATTGCACAATCTGCTGACTGAACATTCCACACTGTGATTGCATTAACTATACAGAAGATCTGCATACTACCAAACAGAAAACCCTGTTCAGTGATCACTCTGGCAACTATCCCACAGCCACCTTGGTAATCACTAAATTAGCTTACTTCTTTTTTCTTTTTAAATGGGAAAGATTTTATCCAATCATTGAAGTTTAAAAAAATAATAATAAAAAATAAAAAAAACTCAGGTAATGGGGCCGGACATCCCTGCAAATCTGACCCTGTTAGCCCATGATTTCTAGCAATCCCATGATTTCTCTCACTTTGAGTGAAATCATGGGATAACAGGAAAGCGTGGTCATTACCCTCAGTTTTCTCGCAACTGAGAGAAAATGAGGGGGGCGCTCCCAAGCTTTCTCACAATGTGTGAGAAAGTGTGGGAAGTCCCCCTTATTTTTATCAAAAGCATTTGTCATTTGTCATCGGTGTTGGTTTCTGGTCTTTTACCAACACAAATGTTTGAGAAAACTGACAGAAGGAAAAGAGAAAGAGGGGGATGATGACAAGACACATGATAATGATAGTGACGTTAGTGAAGACGGTGAAGGTGATGGCACAGTACTGGTTTTAAAAAATGTGTGTTTATATGAACGAGTGGGTGAGAGAGAGAATCAGAATCAAATTCAATATCAATTAAACTTTAACAATGTTTATAAGATATGTGTGCAAAGTTTGATATACCACCCACAAAAAGTAAAACAAAATTATAAATTTAAAAAAAAAATATATATAGAAAATGTGTGTGTGTGTGTGTGTGTGTTTCCTTTAATCTGTTTACTAGGCTGGTTGATTTGTTCTTCTTTCGCTATTTTTAAAATAATATTTTCAGGGTTTTTTTTTCGTTTATTTATTCAAAGTTTGCTCATCTAAGATGATGGTATTAGAAAATAAGATTTTCAAGTTCTGAGTGTCTTCAACGAAACTAAGAATCTATTTTCAGTGCGACATGTGAACAAGCATGAAATAAAGAACATTCTAAATAAAAGTATTGTGATACACCTTTTTCTGTCACATTTACATACAAAGTTGAATCATTTTTATGTTATTCCTGACATCCCTTGGAAAATATTTGGTTCAAGCCTTGGTATATTATATTTCTGTTTGAGTTATACACATTGCCTTAATTTTGCTGTTTGCTATTGATTCCGATGATGAATTTGAGGTTGATGCATTGCAGTGATCCATCTTTTGTGAAATATAAGTTGATGTCAGTTTCAGTGTTATTACTGTTGATGCCTTCGCTAATGCCAATGTCATTATCATAATCATTGTTGTTGTTGCCCTCTTTTTCTTTTTCTTTCTCTTTTTTTTTTAATTTTTAATTTTTTATAAGATTTGCACTGAGAAAAGACAAGAAACAAACTCTGATGATAACGGGAATATTTTTGATAAAAATAAGGGGAACTTGCCACGCTTTCTTACACATTGTGAGAAAGTGTGGGGGCGCCCCCCAAGATTTCTTTCAATTTAGAGAAAACATCAGAGGGGAACGGCCACACTTTGTCACGATCCCATGATTTTTCTCAAAGTAAGAGAAATGGTGGGATTGTGAGAAATCATGGGCTTACAGACCCTATCCCCCCAAACCATGACAGCAAGTGAAGGAGACCTTGCCTAAGCTGGTGCAGACACAGGCCATTAAGGAATGGTGGCCACAGCAGAGGCTCTGCTGGATAGAAACAGAATGACCATACATCATCACATCTCAATCACTTCCACCCACAAACCACCTTGTGTGCTGGTGGAAATATTTCAGGCAGGTGGGATCAGGTCCTTTCCCCCAAATGGAAATAAATGACATGAAAATGCAAGAAAAAGAAATACCCTGTAGATCACCAAATTCATCATTCCATAAAAATTTTTAAAAAAAGAAGCAGAACGAAACAGAATTGAAAAAGAAACTGATACTGATAGGTGTTACTGATAAATTGCAAAATGAAAATATGCTATTACTAGTACAGCATAATAAGAGATTGGGGTGCGAAAAAATTTACTTTTCATACTTTGCACATAAACAGAACAGGACCCAAACTTGATCATGTGATGAATCCGAAAAAATCTATGCCCAGCAACATGGAAATTTACTGTGTTGATGTTTAAACACTTTCACTATAAAAATATACATCCAAAATTTGGAGTGTAGGAACAAGGTTTATAATATCCTTCATATTCAGACTGGCATTGCTGCTCAGCTGTTCAAGCAATGGAAGTTAACACATTTATCCTCATTTTCATATTATCATATTTCTATTTTTGTTTTGCTTTTTTTTTGTTGTTGTTTGTTTGTTTGTTTTTTTGTTTGTTTTTGTTTTGTTGTTGTTGTTGGGTTTTTTTTGTGCGTGGTTTCATGTAACTTTGCATGCGTGTCTTATAAACCTTGTTCAGGTTTAAATGACATTAAAAATGATTCTGATTCTGATTCTGATTCTATTAAATTTTAAAAGAAACAATAATATACAGCATCATAAGTCGTCCTCGCTTATGTAGACCTTCAATTAGTTGTCTCATCATGTAAGTGTAAGTCGCTCAATTCTTTGGCCCTGGCTAGGAGCCTTCTTTTTCTTACTTAATTTTTCTCGCTTAACTTGACCTCACTGAAGTGGACACCTCGCATGCATCAACAAAATTTTTGTGCCCCTGTAGTAAAAACATTTCCCCTTATAAGTCAACACTAACATATAGAACTTTCATGCTGGCTGAGAGAGTAATAGCCTTCTGATCGCTGGCTCCCGAATCTAAAATCATAACTGATGTGTACTAGAACACAAAGGTGGTGTTGGCCTCCAGAAGAATGGTAGAAAGCAATCACTTTGGTTGTGCATTGTGTTGGATCCATGTACTAAATGCCCCAAGCTGAAACTGCAACTAGTGCGAACGAATACCTATGTCAAAGCCAATGAAGGAGGAAAAATTATTCCTTTTGCCACTTTGAATTGGAATGCTTTTTTTGCTGTACCAAACACCAATACACATATACAAAATAAACAGATATGTGTAAACCAACAAATAAAACTAATAAGCAAATGTTTAACATGCATCATGTACTTAAACAACAAAGAGGCAGAAATAGTTTATCATATCTTTGATGCTGTAGAATAACATTCGTACCAGCCAACTGAACATCTTCTGATTTCAAATTTTTATCTCTCCTCGTTTATTTGGTGGATTTGCAAGGAAATATGCCTGACATACAGTAGCTGTGACATGACCAGCTACGTCAAGTCCGCCTAAATCCAATATTCTGATAGTCTCTTCTGCTTCTCTGATTATGGTGATGAGGGGGTCCAGTGTAGCCATCAAAACACCACAGTACCAGCCATTCAGAAGTAGTGTAGACTGTTTTATCAATTCAAGCTGTTCCTTGCAATGAATGTTCTCTTATTTGAAATATACATTACAACAACATTAATCCAACACACAGCATTAAAAAAAAATTAAACGTTAGCATCTAACAATCTTACTCACCAATGCACACAAACACCAAGAGAGAGAGACTAAGGAGAGGAGGAGAGCCAAGGATGGGAGGAAGGAAGAGAAGGGAAGGAGGAAGGAACCATGAAGTCCATCAAATGATTTACGTGCACATACACACACACACACACACAAACATCAGAGTGACCTGCCCATGGACAAAGTCAAGCAACAGGAACTTTAAGCTCTGTCTTAACCAGTTGAGTGCCTATAAGATGTCAGCTGATGTCCTGCAAACAGTGTTGCCTTTGTGCTTATAAAACGTCCACTGATGTCCTGCATGTATCTAAATTTTTCCTTCACTGGAGTTTGGTACAATGAACAGACAGACTCTGAATGGTTAGGTTAATATATCTGAATTATAGACATACAATTTTAGTAAGCATTCATCAGGTGGAAAACCCTTTTTTTCAATGATGATTTGCTATCTGGACTACTTGAAGTGTGTGTGTAAAGAGGGTTTGCCCTCACATGCCAAAAAGGTGTTGGACACTTCGTCAAGTGACAACAGCGGTCCTAGTCAGCAGATTTACACCACTGTGCAAACTGTGCTGATGATTATGTATGAGTATTACCATGAGAGATGGATCTGTCTTGACTTTTGATACATTTTAACTGCAAGGCGGCGACAACAGTGACGAAACTGATGACAACAGCTGACTCTTTCTTCAGTCCATCTATCCAAGCAGTTTCTGACCTTAAGGATATGAAAAAGGTGTGAGCCAAAACCAAAGAAATTAAATCCAGTACTGAACTGCAAGATTACCCCATCAAAACATCAGATAAAAAATTTCTATCTCCACAAGAGAAGGCAGTGGGATATATATGTATGTATTCTAAAACAGGTAGTGTGAACCAAAGACAGACATAAGAAATCACTGACAAACATAACAGATCCTACCCCACAAAATGACAAAACTATTGACTCAGCAATATCTTTACAGAAGGTAAAGAATGCTATTCATTCGCTGAGCAACAAAAAAATGTCTGTTGGTAAGGATGGACAAGGCATTTTCCTTTCATTATTTTACACTAACATGTATATAGGCATCCTTTAGTCTCGGAAGACTATGGAGTTGCGCTCTAGGTGTTTATTCTGGTACAGCGTTGGGTATGGCTGGCCAGTCCGACACAGGAATGACAGTCCCTGTGGCAGAGGGCACAAATGAAATCTGACGCTGGTCTGTCTGCCTGGGCTGCAGTCTTCCTTCTCATTCTCTTTTCTTCATGCTGCTGAGCGAGTGTCTCTTCAAACTTGGAAAGACCTTTCTGCACAGTCTGTCTCCAGGCTGACCGTTTGAGGGCTGTTGCTTCCCAGTTGTTCTGGTCGATGTTCAAGGCTTTTAGGTCCCTCTTGCACACATCTTTGAATCGCAGCTGTGGTCTGCCTGTGGGACGTTTTCCCTGCACAAGTTCTCCGTAGAGGAGGTCTTTAGGGATCCGTCTGTCGTCCATGCGCACGACATGGCCGAGCCAGCGCATATGTCTCTGTTTCAGCAGCGTGTACATGCTGGTGCATCCAGTTCTTTCCAGGACAGTGTTGTTTGGGACCTTGTCCTGCCAGGTGATGTTCAGAATGCGTCGGAGGCTACGCATGTGAAAAGCATGGAGCTTTCGTTCTTGTCGGGCACGCAAAGTCCAGGACTCGCTGCCACACAGGAGGGTGCTCACGACGCAGGCTCTGGAGATCTTGATCTTTGTGTGCTCAGTCAGCTTGCTGTTGTTCCATGCTTTCTTTGTCAGTCTGGTCATGGTGGTAGCTGCCTTGCCGAAGCGCCTGTTGAGCTCTGCATCAAGTGAGAGGGTGTCTGAGATAGTTGAGCCCAGATAAACGAAGTCATGGACGACATCCAGTTCATGGTCATTGATGCTGATGGCTGGGGGAGAGTCAACATCTTGTCCGATGACCTGTGTTTCCTTCAAGCTAATGGTAAGCCTGAAGTCTTGGCAGGCATCGCTGAAGCGAGTCATGAGCTGCTGTAGGTCCTCGGCTGAGTGGGCGGTTACTGCTGCGTCGTCTGAAAAGAAAAGTCACGCAGGCACCTCGACTGGACTTTAGTCTTGGCTCTTAGTCTGGAGAGGTTAAAGAGCTTTCCATCTGTGCTGGTTCGGAGGTAAATACCTTCAGCTGCAGGACCAAATGCGCGTTTCAGCATCATAGCAAAGAAGATACCAAACAGAGTGGTAGCCAGGACGCAACCCTGTTTCACTCCGCTCCGTATGTTGAAGGCAGCTGATGTTGAGCCATCAAAGATGACGGTGCCTTTCATGTCTTTGTGGAAGGATCTGATGATGCTGAGAAGTTTGGGTGGACATCCTATCTTGGGAAGGATCTTGAAGAGGCCATCCCTACTGACCAGATCGAAAGCCTTTGTGAGGTCTATGAAGGCAATGAAGAGTGGCTGCATTTGCTCCCTACACTTCTCCTGAAGTTGTTTGAGGGAGATCATGTCTATAGTGGATCTGTTGGCACGGAAACCGCACTGCGATTCAGGGTAGACTTGCTCTGCAAGTACTTGGAGCCTCTTCAGTACTACTCGTGCAAAGACTTTTCCAACGATGCTGAGGAGGGATGCCGCGATAATTATTGCAATCGCTTCTGTCACCTTTGTTTTTGTACAGTGTGACGACGTTAGCATCCCTGATGTCTTGTGGTACTTCGCCTTCACTCCAACAGAGGCAGAGGATTTCATGCAACTCAGTGATGAGTGTCTCTTTGCAGCACTTCAGTACTTCGGTGGGAATACCGTCTTTCCCTGGTGCCTTTCTTAAAACCCTTTTGGTCAGTGTGAATAAACCATAGCAAAACAGCTTTTAGTCTGCAAGTAATACATGACAATGCTATTTTGAAAACACAAAGATATTGGAATCCAAGGTATTTTTTCAACAATTTAATGTATTTTTGGTGTTTTCATACATGAAGAATAGTACGATAGTGAAACTGTGACTTATGAGATGAGATTTACTACCCATGCTGTCTTCTTCAGCAATCCACTCCCTAACTGGGTCTCACGCCAAACTGTCAAAAGGGTAGGTTTGGACAAAGTGATAACTGGCACTGTTGCTGGGAATGGATTTTAGTGGAACTTTCAAACAGTAATCAACAGTAATGGAACTTTATGTGTGCAAAGTATAAAAACTATGACAATTTTTTTCTAGGTTGCTCTATATATTTGGCCAGAATTTCCTGGACTATACATTGTACAATCAGAATGACTTGAAAACACACACACACACACATATATATGCATACATATATATATACATATATACATATACATATACATATATATATATATATATATGATGCCTTAAAATATATAAAAGTGGTAAAACATCAATTAGCTACAGAAATGATGACAAGGGTTGCTAAATGGCTTCAACAGATCTGCATTATGAGTAATATTCTGTTCCTCTTGTACCATACCTCTGAGAATAAATGGAAACTTCAGCTGTACTCACACACAGACTCGTCATTGAAATGACATTCAGGGCTCCATCCCTTCGAACAACAAATCCTTCACAATGCCAAGACCTCAGCAATGAACAACCTTACCTAAGGATGTAAACCAAAGGTCTTTAAACTCAGCTCTACCCAGTTCTCATGTAGCTGCTAGCCAAATGATATTTTTAGTTATCCAAGACACTTTCAGAGGAGAGATGCTAAAATTTTAAAATTTACAACAACAGGCAGAGAGGGTGTGGGGTGGGGGTTAGAAGCTGCATCAGCAAGGCCCCCTTAAACTGAAGACCTTTAAAAGAACTGTGTTGAAAAATATGGCTAGATGGTTGGGTACAGGTCCTTCTGGGAGCGTTGCTCCCCTTGAAGATGACTCAAAGGTAGTACAGGCATTCAGAAGGCTCTCCTGCAATCAAAGAAAGAAAATTTAATCTAAAAAAGTATTCAAATGGTGTGTGGTGAATCACTGAACTGGTTATAATATCAGATAAAACAAAATCCACACTTTATAAAAGAAGCCCTAGCTAGATCCAAGCTGTCTTTAGAACTACAGACTGTTTTTAACTTTACATTCCTATCAAAAATGACTGAAAGTGTAGTGTTGACCCAACTTCTTGACCATCTGCAGGACTATTTCACCCACATCAGTCTGCTTACAAAGCAGGTCACAGCACATAGATTGTTCTCTTAAAACTCGCAAATGATCTGCTCAAATTGCTTGATGATGATATAATTTCTGTTCTTTCTCTTGTGGATCTGTCAGCCACATTTGACACAACAGACTATGACCCTCTTTTGGCACTCGTGGTGTCACCCTGAATGGATAAAATCTTACCTCAGTGAATGTAGAAAGTGTCAGTACGTGGCATTTATTCACCTGATACATTCTTGGAATATGGACTTCCTTAAGCTTCTGTGTTGGGACATATCTTGTTTATCATGTACACAACACCAGTTTCTCAAATCATTCATCATCACTGTTTATCACACATTTTGCTGATGACGCACAGCTCTATCACTCAAGTGCAACTGCTGAAATCCATCAAGTGACTGTGAATACAAAAAAACTGCATTTATGACTTACAATCTTGAATGACACTACAGTGTAATGATGAAAAAACAGAAGCACTGTTAACTGTCCCTTTTAAGTTTCAAAAAGATCCTTGCTTCTGACTATGACCTACCTTAACACTGAAGACATTGTTAAAATTGTCCCATGTTCAAAATCTGGGTCTCATTTTTGATCAGACTGTATCTTTCAAGAAGCATATCCCAAACGCAGGATAGCATACCTATCACTCTGGAGAATAAGCACCATCTGTCACAATTTGTCAACAAATGCAACCAAAACTCTTGTCAGCTCTCTTGTTCTCTCTAGGTTTGATTTTAGCAATGTGCACCTCACTGACACCCAAAACTACTTGCTTCACTAGATCCAAACAGTTCAGAACTTTGTGTTCCATTTGTCAGAACAAAATCCTCCTGTCAATGTACTCTCTCCTTTCAGGATCCATCTGGAATAGTCTTCCATTTAACATCGGACACTCCACTTCCACAGCCTCTTTCAAATCTTCTCTGAAGACCCATCTATTTCAACAGTACTGATGTCTTTGTCCACCACAGTTTGAAACTGTGACCAATCCACGTTCTGTGTGTGTGTCAGTGTGTGTGCTTGAGAGCAACTGAGCTGGGCAAGTTGTGTCATGATGTTGTGTTTATTATTTCGAGCTCTATTTCAGAACAAGCGCTGAAGAAGTGTTCAATAGTAGCAGTAGTATGCAACAATGTTAATTCAAAAGAGCAGTCTCATGTTACTGGGCAAAATGTGGTACTTGCACTGCCACCCACCAGGACCTATAACTCTATAGCAGTGAACATTCTATGACGTAAAAGATGTCATGATGTAAAACTAGAAATGACACAAGAGCAGTCGTCATGGCTGAACGAAGAGGCAAGGAAGCCACAAAGGACTTTGCTGAATGCTGTTAATTGGTGTCAGAAAAGAAGAATCCACGTAAGCAATGGATCATTTGGAGCCTCCTGATCATCTTCAACTTGGAGGGAACTTGGCAGACAACTGGAAACGTTTCCAGCAGCGTTTTAGCATCTATCATGCAACCAGCGGTTCAGAAAGCAAAAGCTGCAAGGTACAGTGCATGACTTTTCTACATGTCATTGGCCCTGAAGCTGTTGACATTTTCAACACATTTCAGTGGAAAGAAGGAGAGTGTCCAAGACCTCAAAACTGCAAACCTCGAAACAACTTTCATGCACTAGAATGCGTTCAACAAAAATTTGAACAATACTGTGCCCCCCGGAAGAATATCACTATTGAATGTCACATCTTCTCCAGAAAACAAGCTGAAGGGGAAACTTTTGACAGCTTTGTTACAGACCTGAAGCTCAAAGCCAAGTCCTGTGAGTTTGGAACACTGACAAATTCACTGATCAAAGACAGAATAGTAGGTGGCATCAAATCAGACAAAGTCAGGCAGACACTGTTAAAGAATCAAGATCAAAACCTAGAAAAGGCAGAAAGTATCTGCAGAGCAGCGGAAGCAGCAGAAGATCAAATGAAAATGATCACCAAAGAAGATGATAGCACTGGAGTGAATTTTGTTTGTAGACGTCGGCAGCAAGAGAATTCAGAGCATGACAATGGGGGTATTAAGGGAAATAGTTAGGCCCCACTGCTGTTTTGGTTGTCAGTATATCCGTGTGAGTGAGTGAATAAAGTGTGGTATTATGTACAAATTCTTGGTGTTGGCTGCATTTAATTGAGCGTGCGAGGATCCGGAGACCCATTTTTTCTTAAATACAGCAGCAGTAAATTTGCAAAGTTCTCATCAGTATGGGGATTCCATCACATTCTTTGCAGCCCAAAGCACCATCAGTCAAATTCAATGGCAGAAAGAAGCATAAAGACAATCAAACGGATGCTGAAAAAAGCCAAATCCTGTGGTCAAGACCCCTACACTGCTCTGCTGCAATAGGGGAATACACCATTCCCAAACAGCGCTTCACCTGCACAGCTGTTGATGAACAGACGACTGCAATGTACACTACCAGTGACACTGATGCTCACCTAAAGCCCAAAGTACATGAAGCGGAACAAGTCAAAGAAGCAACAATGCAAAGGCAGGAACAGCAAGCAAAAGCTTACAAAAAGACCACAAGAAATCAACCACTACCTGTGCTTAAACCAGGTGACACTGTCTACATGCAGAAAGAGAAAGGAAGTGAGTGGATACAGCAACCATGCAATCAGCATCAAGTGTTCCCAGATCGTACATTGTGAGAACACCAAACGGATCAACATACCCAAGGAACAGAATAATGCTGCGACACAACAAGAAATAACAGAATGTGCTGCAATTTGTTGTTCAGATGCATGTACGGTTTAATTTACTTATTGATTTCAAGTTAATATCATTACAAGTTTGAGTTTGTGTTAGGTGTGTTATAACTGCTCAACTCTGATTCCAAAGATTAGGATATAGCAGTGAACATTCTATGATGTAAAAGATGTCATGACATAAAACTAGAAATGATGCAAGAGCAGTTGTCATGGCTGAACAAAGAGGCAAGGAAGCTACAAAGGACTTCTTAAGCTGAATGCTGTTATAAACTCAGTCAACCCTCCTCGCCATTTTCCACCTGAACCCGACGAACAGTCATGCCTTTGAAGAAACCTGTTCACTTTAAACCGGTTCTTCAGCTCATTTTTGACTCACTTGTGTAAACAAAGTGAGTCTGTTTTAACCCGGTGTTCGGTTGTCTGTGTGTGTGTGTGTGTGTGTGTGTCTATGTGTGTGTGTGTCTGTGTGTCCGTGGTAAACTTTAACATTGACATTTTCTCTGCAAATACTTTGTCAGTTGACACCAAATTTGGCATGAAAATAGGAAAAATTCAGTTCTTTCCAGTCATCTTGTTTAAAACAATATTGCACCTCTGGGATGGGCACAAAAAAAATTAAAAAAGAAGCCAAATTATATGCAAACTGCATTTACTGCTGTATTTATATTTTTTGTATTCTCTAAACTTGGTACTTTGATCTGATATTCTGACACAACAACAAGAGCAGTCATTATTATCATTTTTTTGTTCAAACAGGAACTTCTTTTGCTAAGCATGGAAGTTTTATTTATTTTGCAAACGTTTTGGTGCAGATAGTAAAAAAGGGAAATTAATCTGTAATTAATGCTAGGGGACTTAATTTGCTTTAAACTGATCTTTCTCATTTTAAACATTACATTTTGAAATTATACTCAATACATAAAAAGCTTGTGTGTTTTACTCTCAGTGTACAGGGCTTTCACGATGTTCATTCGCCCAAGTGGTCTTTTTCAGAAAATACTAAAATCAATATGACGAGTGGACTTTACAGATCTATTGGCTGAGCCCTGAAGGTCATGGGCAAAAATCAATTGCGTACACATATTTATACACATTCAAAGCACGTGCTCATATTCTTCGTGAACGCGAACGACGCCATTTTGTTTCAAGTTGTTGACCTGCCCGTTCAATCCTATATTCAATGGACAATATACGATAACACATAATGGAAAGTTGGAGAAGGAGACCGTTAAATATTTATTCAGAGAAAGATTTGTGAACGCCTCATCACTTACTGGATTATGCCCCAAACTGCCATAAAAATATCCACAGAATCAGTCGGAATTCACAGTTAAAAATTGTAAACCATGCGAGTTAATACCCTTGAACAGATCACGATGAAACAAAAAAAAATTCCAGTCTTGACTTTTCTCAAAATGAAGTCCTTTTCACTTTTTACGACGTTTATAAGTACTTGTACTTGGCTCTACATGTTAGGGAGTGCACGGGAGGGGTAGTACCTCTTGAGGGGGGGTTTGTCACGCTCTTCTGGGAGTGGTTCGTCCTCTATTGGTCTATTGGTCCCCACCGGCACCCAGCTCTCACCTATGGGTCCTAGAAGCTGCTAGCATGCAGCAGCGCCCAACCCCTGGGCAACGGCTTTGACAGGCTGGCTAAACTAGGTGAGGGTAGCCGACAGGTCTCAAACCGTCGGTGAGTTAGGGCTTGTCTACCCAAGCATGTATAGACTGGATTCGGCGGACTCTGCGGAAGAAACCTTCATGGTTCAACGGAGAGAAAGGTAGTTGCAGCAGAGCACTGTGGAGTGCTGAGGGCAGGATGAGGCACATAGGACATCCTGGTCATCCACTGCATCCGTTTCCATCTCCAGTCGTCTTGACCTCGTCTTGCCACTGGATACAGATGGTCTTGGACAAGAGAGTGAGGTCGACAGTGCGCAACTCCTCCTCACTATAAACAAAGTCATCGCGCAAGTCATCAGTCATCCTTCATCCCATACCATCATTTTCCCCAAGCCCTTTGGTGACAGGCGAGCGACGAAGGGACAGGTGTGGGTACACTGGCAGTCATAGCCGCGGACCTGCACACAGGCGGTTCAGGCCATAGGGTCGTTTTTCACTGACTGGAGCAGCGGTGGAGATCAGCAGCCCCCTGAGCGACTGAGCAGCCCTCTTCAGGACAGCAATGCTCACCTCCATGGCATGAGGAAGGGGCTAGAAAAGGTGCCCTAAACATTGCCTGCTCCACACCACCCTAGTCACCATACCGCGGCTGACGTGGACCCTACTCAAGCGGTCGACACACAAAGGAAAGAAAGAAGAAAACAAGCAGCACCCCATTGACCATTGCCACATGGAACGTGCATACGCTTCTGGACAGAGGCAACTCAGACAGACCACAGAGACGCACAGCACTCATTGCGAGTGAACTAGCCAGGTACAACATTGACATCGCTGCCTTAAGTGAGACCAGACTGGCAGAAGAAGGTGAACTCTGTGAGCGAGGCGCAGGCTACACCTTCTTTTGGAGTGGTTGCGGACCTAAGAGAGACGTGAGGCTGGAGTTGGCTTTGCAGTGAAGACAACCCTTGTTGGCAAGCTGGCTGGCCCCCTGAAAGGGGTGAACGATCGCCTGATGACAATGAAACTCCCTTCATGCAATGGGAAGAAGTTTACCACCATTGTCAGTGCCTACGCGCCCACCATGACCAACCCAGATGAGATCAAGGACAAGTTCTACGAGGACCTGAACGCTGTCATCACCACTGTTCCCAACGCAGACAAGCTCATCATTCTTGGTGACTTTAACGCGAGAGTTGGCTGTGACAGCACCTCCTGGGAAGATGTGATTGGGAAGCATGGGGTTGGTAACTGTAATTGCAATGGTCAACTACTTCTCCAGACATGTGCTGAGCACAACCTTCTTATTACAAACACCGTCTTCTGCCTCCCTACCTGTAACAGAACGTCATGGATGCATCCTCGCTCTGGGCATTGGCATCTCATCGACTATGTCATTGTCAGGAAGAGGGACAGGCAGGACGTACGAGTCACGAGGGCCATGTGCGGTGCTGCGTGCTGGACAGACCACCGCCTTATCGTCTCCAAACTCAACCTCCGCATCCAGCCCAAGAGACGGCCTCAGGGCATGAAAGCACCCAAACGCCTGAATGTCAACATGCTGGAGCTAGGCAACATCAAGCAGAGCTTTGCTGACACCCTGGAGGAACGCCTTGAGTCCACCGTGCTGACAACCAGAATGTGGAGGCAGCATGGGGCGCACTGCATGAGATGGTGTACAACACTGCCATGGAGTGCCTTGGGCCTTCTGCCAGGAAGCACAAAGACTGGTTTGATGAGAACTGCACTGAGATCAAGCAGCTGCTGGAAGACAAACGCCAAGCCTACAGAGCCCATATTGAAAATCCCAAGTCACAGTAAAAGAAAGACATACTGAAGAGCGCACGCAGCACCATCCAGCGGAAGCTGTGGCAGATGCAGGATTCCTGGTTGAGCAACAGAGCTGATGAGATCCAGGGCTTTGCAGACAGGAACGACATGAAGAACTTCTATAACGGCCTGAAAGAAGTCTACGGTCCCACCACCTCCGGATCTGCTCCACTCCTCAGTGCTGATGGTTCTACCCTAATCACTGACAAGGACGGGATCCTTGAGAGATGGGCTGAACACTTTGACAGCGTACTGAACCGCCCTTCCACCATCAATGATGAAGCCATCAACCGACTCCCCCAGGTGCCAGTCAGTGAGTCATTGGATGCCATTCCAACTTTGGAGGAGACCCAGAAAGCTATCTGTCTGCTATCCAATGGCAAAGCCCCTGGCTCAGACTCCATTCCAGCTGAGGTCTACAAAGAAGATCGTATGGCGCTGACTGAGAAGCTTCATCAGCTGTTCCAGCTCATCTGGCAGCATGAGGCAGTTCCACAGGACTTCAAAGACGCTTCCATCATACACCTGTACAAGCGCAAAGGAAATCGTCAGGCCTGTGACAACCATCGTGGAATATCCCTGCTGTCTGTCGCAGGCAAGACTCTGGCCAGAGTGCTACTCAACTGTCTCATAGTGCAACTTGAGCAAGGTCTCCTACCAGAGAGCCAGTGTGTGTGGCTTCCGGAAAGAACGGGGTACTATCAACATGGTGTTTGCTGCCCGACCTTTACTCCACCTATGTCAATCTGACCAAGGCCTTCGATACTGTTAGCAGAGATGGCCTTTGGAGAATCATGGCGAAGTATGGATGTCCCAGAAAGTTCATCACCATCATACAGCAACTACACGATGGGATGCTGATCCAAGACAACGGAGAGACTTCAGAACCATTCCCTGTCTCCAACGGAGTCAAGCAAGGGTGTGTTCTTGCCCCCACCCTGTTCAGTCTCATGTTTTCAGCCATGCTGACAGATGCCTTCAGAGACGCTGACATAGGCATTGGCATCAGGTACCGCACAGATGGCTCACTCTTCAACCTCAGGAGGCTTCAAGCAAAAACCAAGGTGAGGACAGACACCATCAACGACTTCCTATTTGCTGATGACTGCGCTCTCAATGCTGCCTCCGAAGCTGACATGCAACACAGCGTCGACAAGTTCTCTGCTGCCTGTGACAACTTTGGCCTCACAATCAGCACAAAGAAGACAGGTGATGCACCTGCCAGCTCCAGGAAAGCCTTACGTTGAACCAAACATCTTCATCAACGGGCAACGACTGAACGCGGTGGACAAGTTCACATACTTGGGCAGTACACTCTCTCGCACAGTTGTCATCGACGACGAGGTAAATGCCAGACTCGCCAAAGCCAGCGCTGCCTTTGGCAGACTCCACAAGGACGTTTGGAACAGGAGAGGCATCACCCTGGAGACGAAGCTCAAAGTATACAGGGCCATAGTTCTCACCACACTGCTCTATGGATGTGAATCATGGACGGTCTACAAACGCCACGCCAAAAAGCTGAACCACTTCCACACCACCAGCCTCAAAAAACTTCTCGGCATAAAGTGGCAAGAGAAGATCCCTGACACAGAGGTGCTCACTCGTGCAAACTTGCCCAGCATCTACACCATCTTGATGCAGGCCCAGCTGCGCTGGGCAGGCCATGTAGTTCGCATGCCAGACCACTGGCTCCCTAAGAAACTGCTGTACGGCGAACTCCAACATGGCAAGCGCTTCCATGGAGGCCAAAAGAAGCGCTTCAAAGACACTCTGAAAGCTTCTCTGAAGGCCTTCAACATCAGCCACGACACATGGGAGCTGAATGCAATGGACAGACCAAAGTGGCGTTCAGCTGTCCACAAAGGCGCCAAATCCTGTGAGGCCAACAGAATCGCTGCAGCAGAGCAACGCAGACAGGCCAGGAAAAGCAGTGCCAGCAAATCCCCGACAGCTGCCACCATCCCCTGTCCACACTGTGTCAGAACCTTCCAGGCGCAAACTGGCCTGACCAGTCATCTGCGCACCCACAGAGCCCAACCCACCCACCCCCAGGATGACTAGATGGTCCTCGTCGATCCCTATGGACGAACCACAAGTTATTAGTTTAACAAAATTCTAAATTTTCATATCAACTTTAAAACTATAAAACTAGAATGAACATAAAAGAGAAATTGAATCGACCATGTCGTACTACATTCCCGGCGGGTGTAACTAAACTTGTACATCTATCTAGATCTAGAGAAAACGGCTAAATGTTGCAGTGTGATTGCGGCGATAGCCACGTCTCCTTTACCGCGGACTTGAAAAGAATTTTTTATTGCCCTTAAAGATTTTTTGAATTCCCAAGATACACAAGAATAATATGATTTAAACCGTGTTCTCACTGCAAATACCGCAATTGATTTATCGCCCTTTGAAAAAGTATGTTCAAATATTAAATTTTAGAATGTCAGTTAAGGAGCCACGATAGCGTAATGGGTAAGACAGTTTCTTCTCATCCGAACACGAGGGGTTCGAATCTGGTTAGGACTTTTTTTTTTTTTTTAACCCGAAGCTTTATAATAACAAATACAGAACACATTTTAACGATTAGATTTTTTTTTTTTTTTTTTAAGTGTATCACAAGTGAGTCTTGAAGGCCTTGCCTCTCTTGTTATGTATTAAACTGCTGGGGAAGGTAAGTAACTGGAATTAAACTTCCTTCCTCACACGCACGAGAAGTTCAACTCCAAAAATCAAAACTGAACGATTAGTGTGTTGTTTTTTTGGGTTTTCTGCATCAATATAGCAAATTGTCTGCACAGGCTTACTGCTCAGGAAGAGCTCAATGACATTATGATGAACTGTGATGGTGATTTCAACCCAGACAATGATGATTTGACTCATCTGATAATTCTTGGGAAAGTGGAGGAGATGAAAATGGCACCAGTCTGGACAAAGTGGCAGACATCTGAATCAAGAAGATAGCCCACAACCTTCAGCATCAACAGGAGCTGTCATTCTACTATTTCTGTATTTTGATTTAAAGTTACAAAAGAAATATTGCAACCCTTGTCGACTTCAGCAACTTGTGTCAAAATTATATTTCAGAAGTTGTGTGAAGTTTGGTAGCCATTGGTTGAGTGGTTGCTATAACACTCTGCCTGAAGTGAAGCAGACCCCCCCCACCCCACCCCCCTGTTGATGCAGCTGGGCCAAAAACATGCCACGCTGGGAGGGCTGCACAGGCTGCTATATGTCTTTAAAGGGCTGAAATTGTTAAGAAGAAAAAAAATACAGCTCTAAAGATAATAAAGCTGAATCTGAAACTGACAGCAATGTCAGCAGAAGACGGAAGAACCACAGGACTTGCTGTTCACCAAAAAAATTGGACATGTCTCTTGTCACTCATTATAATGCCTTAAATTCACATAACAGGTTGATTTGTGCCTGTCAGCAAAGTTTTACTATAGAAAAGAATCTGGTTTCTGAATAACTGTTCAGCTAAGTGGCATAAACAGTGACTAGAATGTTTTTCAATCACCTTATGAATTAGTACAATTTATTGCTAAATATTTCCCTTCTCTTCACCTCACTCACTTTTCTAATTACTATAAAAAAATCTAGATAGATAGATAGACAGATATTTATATCTACATCTACAAATTTTGCTCTTCTCTTGGATGAAGAACTGGCCTTGCTGCTGTCTGATGTAGGGAATACACAGTGTGCAACAGAAACAGATCTTACAGGACTAGCAAAGACCTCACCCTAAATATGACCTCTAGACATGGATTATTAACCAAGCAACCCGCCAAAAATGAAAAATAACAAGGTACTACTTGACTCACTTTAAGATCTGACTGTACAATGTTTATTCCTTACCAGCCGCCGTGGCAAAGTGGTTAGCATCGCGGACTGACGGCTGGGAGGACGCAGGTTCGAATCCCAACGGAGGTGGGTTTTTTCGGCCCATGGCCGGCTCCTACCCAGAGTTGAGTGTGCTGTGGACTTAAATGGGGAGACTGGGACCACACAGTCGAGTGTCATCCACTTCAAGGATGTGTCTTCAGGTGTGTTGCTCTAATTACCCGACCAACACAGCAAGTGTCTGTATCTCTCGGGCCTGGTTAACTCACTCGGGACGACAAGTTTTCTCCCTTGCTTTTCCCCACAGACGGCCCATTTGTAAGGGTTTGGAAAAAAATTACAAAAAATACAAAATACTGTGTAAGAAAATGAAACTTTCAGAACTGGTTTATTATGTGTTGAGCTATTACATATAAAAAAAATCAAATTTCTCATCTTATTTTTACAGTTTTGCCATATGTAGAAAATACTGCCAATTTTTCACCCCGAATCACCATAC
>NC_134878.1:40842647-40872647 GCF_041734735.1 Babylonia areolata
ATGTTGAACGAACAACATTCTCATACCATGACGACGCGTCTCTCTCCAATGATGCCGCGTTGGGGTGGGAATATTTGGATACTTTCGTACCAGAAGAGTGAAACTTACAAGGGAAATGACTCGGCCTACCATTTTATGAAAATGGCTGGCTATCTGCTCCTGATGACAATATTATTCTGCCTTTTTCATTTTTGCATTGATAACAGTTTCAGGAACTGAAAAATACAAAATAATAGTGGATCCACTTCAACAGAGCAATATGCTCTCTCTTTTGCAAAGACGTGAGACAGGATTATATCCGCCAGCAAAATTGTACGATGCTGTGAAAGGTTAGTAGAAGTTGGCAGCGATGAACTTGGATTGTGCGTTGTTAGGTTTGGTCCAAAAGAAATTAGACCAGAAAATCAAGCTTGGCAGTTAACCAGTGTTGTCAACGATTTTTTTCTTTTTCATTTTTCGTTTTGATTTTATTATTAAAATTGTAACCATATTTGATCTACAGCCAGCTTGTGGCAGCTCAGCGACTTTAGACCTTCACTTCAGTCAACAAAAAAAAAAAATCTACATATATATTAGATCTATATATTTGTTTATGCGTCTTTGGTTTGCTTTTCTCTGTATAAATAGTGGATTCTGTCGTATTTTATGTCAACACCAACCAATGATGATAATGGCCGATAGGAAAAACAGTCCCATAAGGCTGGGGGAAGGAGACCCAACTTCTCACTGACACCACAGACAGGTTAACAAGATGGACAGCAATAAGGGCAGCAATAAGCTTAATGCCTTTTAAAAAAAAAATATTTTTTTTTTAGAGGGTTTGGGATGTGAAGAGGTGGGATGATGCATTGTAGTAGAAGTCAGATAGCATCATCTTGTTTATAACAGATTTTTGTTAAAAAAAAAAATGTATGATGACCTGATGACTCAAGTTAGTTATTTTACTTATTTTATATTATTATTATTACCTCAATTTTAATGGAAACTGTTTTTCTCACTGTCTCTGTTTTGTTATAGAATACTGGAAACACAGAGCTGAATCAAGGGTGCTTGAACTGCATCACCCTGTAACAAATATGCAGAATATATTCATAATGTGATGGTGTGTTTTGTCTCACACTATAGTATACATTAATCATTTGGTAAATGAATTGAAGCTATTTTGGTAGAAAATAGATTTGCTGCTATTTATTATTTGCTACTTTTTTTTCATGAATGGCGGCAAATTCTGAGACATGCTCATGCCATGGGTACTCACTTTCAGACTTTGCAGGTCTCTTTCAGGTGGTAAATGCGCTCAACACAATACTTACCTGTGTGTTTCTCTTGTAATACAAACCACCCACATGTGTTGAGCAACAGTTTGTGAATGGAACCTATAAGTTAACAAATCAGTGGCTTAGGAACTTCACAGATCTTCATTTTTCATAATCACTTTCGTGTCCTGTTCTGTCATCTGCATTGCATCCCATACCTGCACCATGATAACATATGGGATGACCCATGCACTGTACTAAATCATTGCTTATCATTCCATCTTTGGTTTTTGTTTGTTTGTTTGTTTGTAAATCTGACGAAGGTTTGAGCGAGTGATGCTTCTATCTCAGATTTATTCTGTGACTGCTAACATCCTTTCCAAGCGAACACACATGTATAAAAAACACGGACACCACAACGCCACAGATTTCAGCGCACACACAGAGGCACATTCCATCAGTGTTAGCCAACACACACCAGATAGCAGGATGGATATGAACATATCAGCATTTCAATGCAAGTTGTCTCCGCCCCATACAACCGTCACACAACGAATCCGGCTTCATCAGACATGCTCACAACTGGTGTTTATCGTCAACATTTTCTGTGCCTTTTTCCCCTTGCAAGAATTAATAGGCATGCCAATTGTTTTCTAATCAATTTTTGTAGCATGTGTATGCCTGTTTAAACAATTTCAAGAGAAAAGTACTTTATTTAATAGTCTGCAGATTTGCTTCTTGCATTCAGCAGTTTTGGCTCTGCTGTCGTGTCCGTGGTGACACAAAAGTAAGAAAACATGAAGTGCATAACGACAGTAGACAACAAATCTACATTCACATAGATGACAGAATCTCCAGTGTTTGACGTAATTCAGTATTGGATCTGTATTTCACCATGTAAAAGTAGTTTACTGTTCAGTGCTGTGCATTTCTTGGACACCAAAGTTCTCTGGAATTTGTGTCTTGTGTTACACACAAGAGTGAAATGTTGCCATCTTATCTTTCATGGTATCTTTCTGCATTTCATTTGTGTAGAAAAAACGATGTCATTGAAGTTACATTTTGAAGTACCATTGATCCTACTAAGCACAGCATAGCGTCATTAGACAAATGTATGTTTTCCGGATTTTTAGTTTTCTGGTCCTGATTAATCATAATGCATGTCAACATAGAGAGTTCCCCCACCTTCCGTGCTTGGGGTGAGTTTTGTCAAGGTCTTTAGTGTCAGCAGACTCATGGGGGACTTGTTGGAGGGACATGGTGGCGGTCTCCACTCTGGGGGGAGACACTCACTCAGTCTGGCTCCACAACAAAGCCATTAATTGTCATCAGTAGGGGGCTTAGAGCAGTGTCTTAAATAGGTTAAATCATAACAGGCACTACCAAACACCACCAAAGTCACTCAGCAGCAGTGCAGGATCTCCTTCGGTGTGTGGACTCCTAGGGAGTTAGCATTGATTGTTCCTGTGGACTGCCGGTGCTGGGACTGTGACAGACGAACCTGGGTGTAGCCATGTAATGGGACTCAGAAATAGCAGTGTGGGAGTAATGCCAATGAAACAGTGCAGATGTTGGGGCAGCAAAAACAGCAACAAATTTAACAAAACTCAAAACTGTGATTGTGCATGTGTCACCCTGTGTGTGTGTGTGTGTGTGTGTGTGTGAGAGGGCTATGTGCAGATTTACATGCAGTAAATCTGAATGCAATTCATCTACATTTTTGTTTTTGTTGTTGTTGTTTTTTTGCTTTTTTTTTATTAATGAAGAATTTTTTTTCTCGATTATGAATATTATTGTAATTGTCATTGCCCTAAGTCATTATTTCAGAGTATACATACATGTACACATCTCTCTCTCTCTCTCATCTCTCTCTCTCGTCTCTCTCTCTCTCTCTCTTTCTCTCTCTCTCTCTCTCTCTCTCTCTCTCTCTCTCTTCATTTCTCTCTGTCCCTCATCTGTGTATATGTGACCGTGTGCGTGCATGCACACATGAAATGCATGTTTTACAAATGCATGTATTATTTCACTCACACATGACATGATATCATTGAACCAAAGTAAGTGAAGGTGATGAAGCAGATAAATCCACTTCTACTTGTTAGTCAGGACTGAGATCAAGAAAACCTTTTTGGCAGTTCTGTCAAAGAAGAAACTGCAGCTGAAGTCAGTAAAGAGTACTGAAAGAGAATTAAGCGAAATCCTGAACTTTCCAAGGCATACACAGTGCATGAAAATATTCAAATCTAAGAATACATGAAAAACATGTCAGAAGAAAAAAAAAGGATGAGTAATGCGAGAAGTCAAAACAGCTTGTACATGCAAAAATACTGGGCCAGGAGTTTAGAAGGAGAAAATAGTGCTCCCCAAATGACCAACTGATGAGGGAGAAGAAGGCAAAAATAGATAATTATTGACAGGTTCCCTGGTGCATTGAGGATGTATGTTCTGATCTATTCACTGATGAAGCAGGTCAAGAGAACATTTCACACCATTCCAGATGGAGATGACCTTGGATGGGTGCCATACAGCAGCATTACACATGATGATGACCTGCCTGTCAGCTCCCTTGGTCAACATTTTTCTCTCCTCAAAATTTTGGAGTAATGAGGCTGCTACATTGAAGTTATACAATCAAGTTTGATTTTTTTTTTTTTTTAAATTGAATAGTTTCCTATTTTTATGCCTAATTTGGTGTCAACTGACAAAAGTAGAGAAAATGTCAATGTAACTACGGACACACACACACACACACACACACACACACAAAAAACCGAACACCGGGTTAAAACATAGACTCACATTGTTTATACCCAGTGGTCAAAAATCCTATTTAAAAAAAACAAAACAAAAAACAACAAACCTTCATTCCCACATCCACCATCACATTTATTCTTCTTTATTTATTTTTTTTTTCCCGAAAGCCCCAGCTGTGTCTGGTGCACGTGAGAGGGTAGAAAAGAGTGAAATCTAAACAGATGCTGTTCTGGAGATACTGTTCAGTGTTTTTTTGCCTCTTGGAGGCACTTCTTTGCTATTTTGTTCATGTTTGTTAAAAAGGATATTTCCTGGCAGTTATTCATTTGCCTGAAATATCACTATTAAACAATAGGCGAGCACATCTTGTGTGCGCGTGTGCGTCATCTCACACACATCACCCCTACACACACACACAACACATAAATCAATTGCGCTATCCAAAGTGAAAACGCTGTTTAAAATCCTATTATTTCATGGTATAATCTTGGCATTACTCAAAAAATCTTAAGGACGCAAATAAACAAATTCTTAACTCAAATCCGCGTAACAGGAGACGGGCTTATCGAAAGCAATCCACACTGCCAAACAGTTAGACATTTTCTCTACAGATCAGATACGATGTACAAGTTTATGTTACAACCGCACGGGAATGTAGTACCGCGGACGTCGATCGATTCACACTCTCTCTCTTTATGTTCATCATCTAGTATTACAAGTCAAAAGCGGTTCTATAATACATAATTTATAGTCTACATTTAGATAAACTAAAAACATGTAGTCAGCAAGTACAAGTACTTCTATACGTCGCATGAAAGTGATAAATGCAAGTAATTTTGAGATAATCAAGACTGCAAATTTATTTTCCGTCTTTCCATCAATTCCACGGGTCTTAACCCGCATGGTTTCACAATCTTTCTTTTCTGTGAATTCGACTCTCTCTGTGGATCATTTTTATGGCAAGTTTTGGGGCAATAATCCAGAGTATGCAATGATATGAAGGCGTTCACAAATCTTCTCTGAATAAATCTTTAACGGGTCATCCTTCTCCTCTCAACTTTCAATCACATGTTACACAGATGTGTTCTGCCAATTGCAATTATAGCATTTGAAGGCAGATCATCAACTTGAAAACGAACACATAGGCGTCATTCGTGTTCGGCGCAGAAATATGAGCACCCGCTTTGAATGTATATTAATATGTGTATGCAATCCGAATTTTGAGCCCCCAATGGACCTTCAGGTCTCTAGCCAATCACGACTATAAAAGTCCCCACTCTCGTGATGCGAATTTACGATATTTTCCGAAAGAAGACCACTTTAAGCTGCGATATGAGAACATAGATTAAAGCCGTACAATGACAGTAAAACAACAACAAGCTTTTCTTATGTATTGAGTAAATAAATTCTTCTCAAAATGTATCCCTTAAGCTGAGACAAATGACATCAGTTACAGCAATTAAGATCCCCTAGCGCTTACAGATTAATCCTCCCTTTTCTTACATATCTGACACCAACGTTTCCAAAATAAATTAACTTCCCAGCAGCATTAGCAAAGAAGTTCCTGTCTATGACAACAAAAAATGCGATATAATGACTAAGACTCATGTTGTTGTCGATCAGAAATCACTCAATCAAAGTGCCAAGTTTAAGACATTATTAAAAAAAAAAAAAAAAAAAAATCCGACACGATCTCAAATATCCAGTTTGCTAAATTTGCGGACTTCACACACTTCAAAAAAAATTTTTTGTGCCCAATCCCATAGGAGTGCAATATTGTTTTAACAAGATGACTGGAAAGAAGAACTGAATTTTTCCTATTTTTATGCCTTAATTTGGTTTCAACTGACAAACGTATTTGCAGAGAAAATTGTCAGTGTTAAAGTATACCACGGACCACAAAGACACACACACACACACACCACACATATATCTATATTTTTGGTGTCATATACTGATACCATGTCAAACTGATGCAAACTAGGCCTATCGGTTTGCTCTGCTTGCGCCAAATTTCACGCAGCTAACAGTGAAAAGATGAGCCGTCTTGCCCGGTCCGCTCTTAGCCATCAAAACGCCTCTAAAAGCTATAAGCGCTGAATCATTCCTTTGGCCAAGGCTCTCCCACGCCATCTTGTCAGGTTTACGCTCTGTCTCGTCTTATAGCTTTTTTTGGCTATTAAAGCGTATTCATTTGGCCTTATTTTGCTGCAATAGCGGCTTGTCTGTACATTGCTATCCCTCTCTTCTGTCTACTCGATTTCGAACTCGACCCCCCCTCTCTCGTTTTTTTTCTCTGGCCCCTCTAATAGCTACTGTCCTTTCTATTCTCTGTTGGGACGGTCCGAGATCTTTCGCTGGGGCCTAAGCACGGCTGTAACCATGCCGTGTAATGCCTCATGAAAGAGCAGGGATCATATGCTGGGATTAGAGACTCCGAGCAAGAAGACTCTCCAAGCCTGAGCTCATGGGATTCCTCCTGGATAATCGGACTGCGGTGATGCGTCTTTAAGACGCACTGACGCAAGAGGCGACTTTCTGCTACCCATAGCGGTTTTTTTTTTAAGAACAGTCATGAAGATGACCAGGGGGGACAAGTGGGTTACAACGCGAGCGTAGCCCATCCGAGGTGTCCCAGAGCGCAAGACACACGGCGGCAGAAGGGGGAGTGGCAAGTCCTCTCTTGGCGTGGGGACTCGCAGCTACTGAACTCACCAAAGGCGAGGCGCCAGCACCCGCATCCTGTCATACCCCCGGGTCCACCACTCGAGAAGATCGGCCCACCTCCCCTCTCTAGCTCGACCCCACCTCCCCCCCAACACCTTTCAGCGGTGGAGAAAAACTCTTGGTCCAGGTATGACTCTCTACTTTGCTCACCCCAAGGGAGTCCAAAGAGCTAACCCCATCCTCCCCCTGGTAGGAGCTTCAGGCAGCAAGCGCTGGCAACCTGCTCCAGTCAGCATCACTCTGACTCATCCCAGACCGGTCTCTACAACTATTATACCATCTAGATCCACTGCTAGGGGAGGCCGTCACTGTCAAGGTGGTCTCGGGCAGTCAGCCCCGCTCGTCTTCGGCGTGGGGACTTCGACAACCAAGTCGACACCGACCTCCCACTCCCCACTTGGCCAGGGTTTCTTTCCTGCCACTAGGAGGTCAAAGGCGCCAGTGACCCTTGGGGTTCACCGCGGAGGATTCAACACACCCAACACAGGATGGCTGGTGCCCACGGGTGGTTACCCCCCCCCATTCTACCTGTACTGGGGCGCACCTGTGGTGCACGCTGGGGTTGCCCGGGAGTACCATGGCCAACCCCATGTCCCTCCCACCGGGACCCAACCCAGCACATTCTCACCGGGAGATACACACAGCCCTTGACCAAGTGGGGATCGACTTCCTGTCGGTCTGGTCAAGCTCCCTCGACCACTTATTGCCACTCTGTCCACAAATCGGGTCCTCTCGTCATACCCACAGGTTACCTCCATGTCACAACAGCCTCCTTGTCAGGGCCGACGGCTGCTGAGGGGCCCCCGTCGGCCCGGGGGGAGCCTGCAGTTCCCACCTACCCAGCCCTCAGTCCTACAGGGAGATGAGTGGGTGTTTGTCCCCTCACAGCACTCGTGGGTCCCTCTGGCGTCCAGGGACGCCCTCTCTGAGAAGGTGTGGCACCCACCATCCCAAGCATGGTTGGACCTACGGTCCACACGCTCCCCACCCGCTTCAGGTGTCAAGGACATAACAGCTGCGGCCAGGGTCTCTGCTCGGGATCGTCCCAGCTCATCCCGCTGGGCTGATCACAGCTCACAGGACGCCCCAGTGGGTACATCCACTTGGGATGGCACCCAGCAGGAGATGGACTGTGAACAAGAGTGGGAGCCCCTGTCTTCAGATGAGGACGAACAAGCGGATGAGCACCCTTCACCCCCATCCCAGGGGGACAGTTTGAGCCCACGCCTCCCTAGGGACCAGCCTGAACCAAACTCGGACTTTGCCGAGCTCGAACTGACCCTCCCCAATAGGGTCATGCATGCCGAATCAGTCCCTCAGGCAACTTTGTTACCCTTAACCCTCCTTCGGCCATGTGACTCTAACTCCAGAACCACAAGGCGACTGCCAGAAATGGCTCAGGAATGGCTTAATAAGCCAGCCCGCTCTGTCAGGGGTGCTGCTTCCATCCCTCCTCCAGGCAGGGAGTCCCTCTCTGCCCCGGGTGCTTTTTCCCCGGGCAAGTTCCTTAAAGATTCCTCCAAGGGAGGGGTGTGGGCCTGGTACACACAGGACCACCCTGCCTACAGGGAAGCAGAGCCCTCCGCACAGGACAGGATGTTGGTCTCACAGCGCACCACCTTCCCCACCTCAGCTACTCTTTCCTTTAAAACATTAGCAGAGTGGGACAAATTGGCCCGCCGCTGCCTCCTCAAGGTTTCCACGGCTTATACCTTCTTTGATGCGTTCCTCCACAGGGCCAATGAGCTGTGGGAACAACGTCCGGTTAATCAGGACACGAGGTCTCCTTCCTCTGTCCCGCCTGGCCTCTTCACCAACCCGAGGTTAAACACTTTTGGCAGTAGGGTAGCTTCTGGTCTCACAGCAGCTGCAGACGCAGCTACCAGCCTTCACTTCAATACTGTGCTAGCGCGGCGTTATGCCATTCTCCGCCTCTCTAACATTCCAGTAGAGGAGAGGGCTGCCCTGAGTTCCATCCCAGCACAGCAGCACTCCCTCTTCGGCCAGTATGCGCCCCATTTTGTCAGCCACAGGGCAGAGACAAACAGGGAGGTGGCCTCATATTTAGCCCACACCTCCCAGGGGCGCCAGGGTTCTATGCCACTGAAGAGACCCGCCACCAGGGCACCTCCATATACCACGCCACCTAAGTCAAAGTGGCGTGCGCAGAATCAGCGGCAGAGGAACAAACCACCTCATGTCCGTCCAAGCCGACCGACCATGCCCAAGGCCAGAAGGCAGCACCCCCAATGACTGGGCCCCGATTCAGCACCGCCAGTCGTTCAGCCCCTCCAGGTAGGAAACTTGTCCCGGCATGCACATCAGTGGCGTGCTCTGGGACTCAAATGACTGGATTGCGTCGTTGCTAGAGTCGGGGTACATGCTGCCTTGGGCGGACGACCGCCCCCCTCTAAGATCCACTCCTCCTCCTTATGTGCCCAGCTCGATGGAGCAGGAGAGCGTTTTAGAGAAAGAGATATCACACCTACTTCTCATAGGGGCGATATCTCAACTCTCGGACCCGGGCCCCGGTTTTTACGGCCGGTTGTTCGTGATTCCAAAGGTCTCGGGTGGGTGGAGACCAGTCCTGGACTTGTCCCCCCTCAACAGATTCCTCCCTAAAATGAAATTCAAGATGGACACACAGGCACAGATTCGGGAGACCATTCAACAGGGCGATTGGGCTACCTCCATCGATCTGAAAGATGCTTATTTTCATATCCTCATCCATCCGGCATCCCGTCGGTACCAGAGGTTCGTGTGGAGGGACAAGGTGTTCCAGTTCTCGGCCCTCCCATTTGGTCTGTCCCTTGCCCCTTTCCTGTTTACCAAGGTGGTGTGGGAATTGGTGTCCATCATCCGGTCAGAATCCATTCGTCTCTGTGTGTACCTGGACGACTGGCTTATTCTGGCCCAGTCACAGGCCCTGTGCCAGAGTCATACAGCCAGACTTATAGACCTTTGCTCCCAACTGGGCTTCATCACGAACCAGGAGAAATGCGATCTGTCCCCGAGTCAGTCCTTCGACTTCTTAGGGATGAGATTCGACACGCGGTCTATGATAGTCTCTCCGACACCAGATCGATGGGGCATGATGGAGTCCATGGCACCTCTCATTCCCCTGGGCAGGGTTCTCAAGTGCCCTCTTCAGAGGGCACTCAGGTTACGGTGGTCCCAGAGCACTCAGCCATGGGATACCCTGATATGTCTGGGCGAGTGGTTCCTCAAGGTGACATCAGAGTGGTTAACCACCCCTCTTCAGACACAGGGGGTGCCCATAGCCTCACCTACTCTTCAGGTGGCACAATTCACAGACGCCTATGCCACATCAATGTTCTGGAACTGGAGGCAGTTCGCAGGGCTCTCCTGCACTTCACTGGGGAGGCCACTGGCAAGACCATCCGCTTGTTCACGGACAATATGACGGTCGCATGTTACGTGAACAAAGGGCGGGGAGCACACTCGGCAGACCTCTCCCTGCGGACCGAGGCTCTCCTCCGTTGGTACCACAGCAAGGGCATTGCACTTTCAGCAAGACACATAGCAGGAAAAGACATCTTGGCAGATGCTCTCAGCAGGTCCAAGAGTGTCATCCACACAGAGTGGACCCTGGACAAGGACACCCTTCAGGGGGTGTGGGAACAGTGGTTCCGGCCAATGGTGGACCTCTTTGCGACAATGTTCAACAAGAGACTTCCCACTTATGTCTCTCCGGTCGCCGACCCAGAAGCGTGGGCAGGATGCTCTCTCTCTAGACTGGAGCAGTCTGATTGCCTACGCCTTTCCTCCCTTTCCAATCCTGTCCAAGGTGATACGGAAAGCCAGGTTGGAACGCCCACAGCTGATCCTCATTGCACCGAAATGGCCTGCCCAGCCCTGGTTTCCGGACCTTCAGTCCCTGACACATGTTCCACCCCTGGAACTGGAAACCAAACCTCATCTGCTGAGGCAGCCTCGTTCGGGCATTCCTCACTCCAATCCTCAACTGCTCCACCTGCACGCGTGGCTGCTGTGCGGTCGGAACTGTCAGCATCACCATTGAAGTCTTCCACCCCTCTGTCGGCCTCTGTGTCGGCTGCGCTGACCCAGGGGGGTGCCTCCTCTGACCTCCTCTCCATAGTCACCAAAGCAAGGAGGGAGGGAACGGAGACTTTGTATGACTTTCGCTGGAAGAAATGGCTGCATTGGTGTGCAGCTCAGAACATTCCCCCTACTAACCCTATGAA
This sequence comes from Babylonia areolata, assembly GCF_041734735.1. NCBI lineage: Eukaryota > Metazoa > Mollusca > Gastropoda > Neogastropoda > Buccinidae > Babylonia > Babylonia areolata. The sequence continues at coordinate 40,853,611 of NC_134878.1, forward strand.
CATGCAGCTGGCCAACTTTCTGGCTCACTGCTCCTCGGTTCTCAACCTGTCTGCTAGTTCTGTGCGAGGGTACAGGTCTGCCATCTGTACCACAATCAAACAGCTAGGTGGTGCCGCCTTTGAAGCGGATTTCCTGCTCAGAGAGGTGGCTAGGGGTGCCTCTCTGAAGGAAGCTAGGAATCCCAGAAGAGTGCCCCTCTGGAACTTGTTCCTTTTGCTGGATTTCATTCGAAAACAGCCCTTCGAGCCATTGGGGACTATTCCTTTTGACCTGCTCACCCTCAGGACCACTTTCCTTCTGTTGCTGGCCACTGGCTGTCGTAGAAGCGAGATTCATGGTCTTAGTGGAATGCCACAAGATCTGGCCTTCCACAGAGATGGTTCCATCACTCTTCGTTTCCTTCCAGAGCTTCTGGCTAAGAACCAAGACCCCGAGGTCCCTTCCCCCTCTCTGAGGGTCAGACCCTTGTCTGATATTCTTGCCCAAGATGATGATAAGCATCTCTGCCCTGTTCGGTGTCTCAAATACTATTGGGATAGGTCTCACCATAGGCGTTCTTCTCAGAGGCGTCTTCTCATCTCCCTCAATGAGAATTACAAGAAAGACATTGCTGCAGGCACCATTTCCTGCTGGGTTTCCCAAGTCATTCGTACAGCCTACTCTCATGCACACAAGGATATCAGTTGTCTTAATCCCAGAACACATGAAGTGCGGGCCACAGCTACTTCGGCTGCTTTCCAGCACTCAGTGCCACTGCAGCATGTCTTGGAGGCAGCTTTCTGGCGGTCTGAGAATCCCTTCATCAACTTCTACCTCCGGGATTTCCGTATGACCAGGGCTGACGGTTCCAAGGGGATTTCCTTTGTCGCGGCTAACAATGCCGTCTCAGTTACAAGGGCTCCCCATACGAACCAGTAGGCATTGCCCTCCTCCATTTGCTTTAAATTCTGCATCAGTTTGACATGGTACAGTATATGACACCAAAAGGAGGAGTTTGTATTATACTCCATGTTTGGTGATACATATACTTACCATGTCAAACTCGAATGCCCACCCACCCATCCCCGCGTCTCCGCCGTGGTTCTCATGGGGCTTTTTCTTTGATGGCCACGGAATGATTCAGCGCTTATAGCTTTTAGAGGCGTTTGATTGCCTAAGAGCGGACCGGGCAAGAAAGGGCGTCTTTTCACTGTTAGCCGCGCGAAATTTGGCCAAGCTGAGCAAACCGATAGGCCTAGTTTGCATCAGTTTGACATGGTAAGTATATGTATCACCAAACATGGAGTATAATACAAACTCCTCCTATCTGTGTGACTGAATATCTTTGATTGTGTGTGTATAGGATGCTATGAGTCATATATATCTCTCTCTCTGTCTGTCTCTCTCTCCGTCTCAGTCTCTCTCTCTCTCTCTCTCTCTCTCTCTCTGTGTGCATAAGTAGGGTTTGTATGTATGTGCATGTGGTGTAATGCATTTGTGTGTGTGATCAGCTTTGTGCATGTGAGTGTGTGTGTGTGTGTGTGTGTGTGTGTGTGTGTGTGAATGCGTGAGCATGTGTTTCTTCTGAGTGTATGTATTTGTGTGAGTTTGTGTGTGCGTGTGCAAACGCATGTGTGTGTAATCAGTTGTTACGATATGTTTTCGTTTTCTATATTTTTTAATAAGCTTTGGAGGAATATGCAGGTTTTTGTCTCTTTAAAAGGTATGGGTTGTGGACGACCCACATGAGCTTCCGTGCGCAGTCAAAAGCGACAGCGGTATGGGTCGTGGAAGACCCACATGAGCTTCCGTGTGTTGTCGAAAGCGACAGCCAGCGAAGGTTAATTGCAAATGTTTTGCATTTTCAGCAAATGAGAAAGAAAAAAACAAATTCTTACAAGCCCCAACTCTTGTCTGCTGCCTGGATCACACAACTGAGCTTTTTTTCTGAAGAATTATTTTCTCAGAATTTTGGCAGAAGTGACATTATCTCAGCAGTTTCATTTCAACATAAACAAGCCCTGCAGGTGTCATTTGCTTCCGAAAGTTAACTCGTATGTTCCCTGCATCAAATTTTATTGTGTCCATTTCAACAGGGAATGAAAGACAAACGAAAAGAAAAGCTTGAGTTTGATTAAGTTTTTATTGTGTTTTTATTATTTTGTAAGGTTTATCAGTTTATATTCATTGAAAATATGAAAAATCTATGAATGTGGTCTTTGTAATTTAGGTTCTGTCAAAGTTGGGGATTCACAACTTGAGATTTTCTTGAGTATATCTTCAACTGATTTAAATGAATATTTAACAGACAACTTCTTTGCTTGGATGGGTTGGTCAGTCATTCACATAATTTCCAGATTTATGCCTTTCTGGTATTTACGTACATAATTATCTCAGTATAGATCAATATCTATGTAGATTTATGTATATTTGTATATGTATATGCCAGTGTACCCTTTATATATGTTTTTTTCTGTGCATTTCATTCACAGTGGGGGAAAGCTGATGGCAATAGTATATGTGGATTTTGTATTTAAGTGCATTATTGATATATTCTGACATTAATTCCCATGAAAGAATACCAGCAATTTCATGATGTATTGCTGAAACATATTTAATCATTGACCATAATTATTTTCTAGCATGGTAGAAATGCGTGTTCAAATTCATCAACCTCTTATGGTGTACAATGTTTATTTTTCAGTCCAGTAAGGCAATATGCCATCTACTACTGCCCCTTGGAGAAGGCTGCTGAAAGAAACTAATCTGAGAAGTATGCTGAGTATTTAGATAAAGAAAAGGAAACAAGCAAGTTACCATGTCAGCAGAAAAAGCACAAAACAGAACTTCTCACAAGGGCTGTCTTTCAATAGCACATCACAGATTTGCTTGATTTTGAATGACTGATATTGAAAGTGAATGCTTGTGTACGAAATTTTCTTATGCCATGCCATAAAGAAAAAAAAATTATGTATTTCTATGATGAGATCAAAATGCATGATATATGATGTTTTTGACAATATAAGATCTCTGCAGTCTATGTATGCCTTCGCCGGCTCCAAGGGCCATCTTAGTGCTGATCAGTACTGTTAATGATTTTTAGAGACCAAATATAAATATTTTAAACAAGATTTAGAACTTATTCAATCTGTACAGTATACAAAAAGGAATAACAAAGTTTCTGACAAGCATGCTTCTGAATGACCTCAACTTCCAACAGATATCAGTTTCTTTCTCCTTGCCTGTCTTTTTCTGAAGTTATTTACAACACACGGTATGATGCCACACCTATGGCAGTTGCCATATTTTATTTTTATTTTGCTGTTTTCCGTCATTTTCATGAATGATTATTTTGGAAATGTCCTATGTGGAAGGGCATAAGCATAAAAAAAAATTGGTTGTCATTTTTTAAAGCCTTCTTTATTGCAAGTATTCATACTTTATGCACCATCTATTCTAATCCATATTGTCTTGGTTGTATTTGATAATTACATTGTGTATCGGATATTACCTGTCACACAGACGTCAATATATTTAGTAATTGTTGTGTATGTCAATCATTATTTCGAAAAGTTATGAGGGAGGTAACTAAAGCAAACATCCAGTATCATTATAGGTAGGCTGCTTTAGCATGGAGACATGTTAAACTACAAAGTCAGAAGAAAAAAAAAGATCTGGGAACCTAGCTTCATTTTTTATTTTTCAAATTTTTTTCTGAAAGTGGGAAGTTCGCAGATTGAAGACTGTGAAACCTGCTATAATTTATGTTTGTGTATTTGTGTGTGTGGCTTGTTTTAGTATCAACAGCCATTGTGGAATTTTATTTGACTTGTTTTAATATCCTTTTCTCGTTTGCATGACATAATTATTGTGTTGGTGTTTATAACGAGCCTGTGATTGCACAAGTTAATTTCCATGTGGGTTAATAAAATAGTTTTGATTTCATTTGATTACCTCCATCGTTTTAGTGGCATACATCGAAAGTCTTATTTTTATGCAAGTCATTCTAAATCGTCAATACACAGTGACAGCCATGGTTATTATGCCAAAGATCCAGCACAGGCTGTCCACAGAGAGCTATCATTGTCAGGCTGCTTTAAAGCCACACACCAGAAGAGATCCTGCTCTGCTGCTGGATCACATTGGTGGTGTTCAGTAATGCCTCTTCTGATTCACTATTTGCAGGACACAGCTTACCTTCTTGTTGTACTGATGACAAAATCAGGTCTGACAGAGTGAGTATGTGGAGACAAGGTTCAAAATACAACAATGGACTATTATCTCTAAAAGAGAAATTGTTGACATGTTTGCTGATAAAAAGATTACATTAAGAAAATGCATTTCATCCACAGCACAGCACAAAGTATCATTATTCAAAAAACAAATTTATGAACAAATTTTAACACAGCACAAGCTTCCACAGTATATTCTGTTTATTCTAATTGCCATTTTCATTATGAAAAAATAACATAAAATAAAAGAGAAAAAAATCAATATATCAAATTTATTAAGAAAAATTATAGGGAAGTAAACTGATTCTACAATCAAATAATGAAATCCACTTTGAATATCACATACATCTCAGACATAGCATGCAACATGCTGAGATAAAAGACAGCCACTGTGATTTTCCAGTGATAGTCCATATGAATCTGTGGACACCAAAGGCTTTTACATGTACTAATTATTACCATGGGTTCTTTTATGTGGGCTAAGTGCATGCTGCACACATGACCCTTGTTTTTTTGTCTAATGTCTGGTTGCATTCATGCCTCAGTTGCTGTGCAGTATGGACATTATCTCCATGTAACATATTGTCACGTATGTGAGTATGAACAGAACATTGTTATGTCACATTGAATCTTTCATATGACTTAATTGTAGCAAGTTTTCATGCATATATGACAGAACAGACAAGCAAGTACTAAAATGAACAAGTAAAAAAAAAAAGTATGAAATTTACAACAAGTTCAGTAAAAGAAATATGTTTATTGATGATTTGCCAGATGATATGAAAAAAATACACCTGCAATCTCGATTATTTTGTTGCCATGCACGTATTTTCCTGTGGTCTTCTCACAAGACTTTTTTTTGCTGCCCCATCTGTGCTTTTTCATTGCAAAGTCAGACAGGTTTGTTTTGCTGCACTTCTGATGGAGCTATCAATGTTGGGTCACCACATGGCTACTCAGTAGAGGTGACCATGCACAGCTGCTATGTCACTTCAGTGGTTTTCAGTAGAACATTTTTTTTATTTTTTATTTTTTTTTATTATTTTTTTGTTGTTGTTGCTGCCCCATCATCTGCACCATTTCAGTGGCATTACTCCCACGCCGCTCATTTAGATTCCCCCATACATGGCCACACCTGGGTTCGTCTGTCCCAGTTCCAGCGTCGGCAGTCCACAGGGAACCATCAATGTTAGGTCGCCAGGAGGCCACACACCAGAGGAGACCCTGCACTGCTGCTGACTCATTTCGGTGGTGTTCAGTGGTGCCTGTTCTGATTCAACGTACTTAGGACACCACCTACTAAGCCCCCTACTAACGACAATAATGGCTTAGTCGTGGAGCCAGACTGAGTGAGCGTCCCTCCCAGTGTGGAGACCGCCACCACGTCCCTCAAACAACAGTCCACCATGAATCTGCCGACACTGAAGACACTGACAGGACTCACCCCAAGCACAGAAGTGGAAGGGCATCGGAACTGAGGTCACCATGAGAGCAGGGCATAAAAGGCCACAGACTTTGAGACTGTTTTGTTTATATTGATGATGATGAAGGAGGAGGAGGATGACGATGACAATGATGATGTTGGTATAGAGGTCTATTTTGGTTTGGGACTGCGTGACAAGGCTGTACTCTACGCTTCCTGTCATAATGATATCCCGGCGTTAACCAGGCCCGAGAGATAGAGACACTTGCAGTGTTGATCAGGTAATTAGAGCGCATCCTTGAAGTGGTTGACACTTGACTGTGTGGTCCCAGTCTCCCCGTTTAAGCCCACAGCACACTCAACTCTGGGTATGAGCCGGCCACAGGCCGAAAAACCCACCTCCACTGGGATTCAAGCCCGCGTCCTCCCAGCTGTCAGTCCGCTACACTAACCACTTCACCACGGCGGCTGGTCAGTTGAGCATATTCTGGTCCAACTAAGCCCTGTATTAATGACAGTTGATTGTGGAGTTGGGGAACCAGAATTGAGTGAGTGCCTCCTCTTCTTGGCAGACATTTTTGTCAGGTAAACTGAGGCTGTTGGGCATCTTACACTGGATCTAAGACCCAACAATTTCATTTACCTCTCGGGAAAGTCTTCTGATGAAACTGAACAATAATATTGATAATAATTATGATGATGATAATAATAATAATTTTACTGTGGTCAGAAACCTTATTCATCTGTTGTAGTCCAAAAAAGGCAGCAAGTGGACCCTGTCGAGTGCACCAGGACCTGGCATCTATGCTCTCCCCAGCCTGTTGGCATCACGCATGGATTTCAACAGAAGATCTGTGACAGGCATCTTTGCTGCTCCTGTGGCACAGCATGCAGTTAAGCGGAATGTGGTACCTGCCCCAAACACATACAATGTAGGTGGCTTGATTTTCTTTAAGTTTATCCAAAAATGTATTGAACTGTGATCAGCATCTATGATTTGGATTGTTTTTAATTTAGCTTTCGTTGATGTTAACAGAACTCCAGTTTCAAATGGAAAAGCAGAATATTCAGGGAAATGATGCCCTGCAAATGATAGGTATTTACTTTTTGGCACATAAATTTAAAAGACGGACAGAATTACATGTATGTTTTACTCTTCACATTACAAGCTTACAGGCACTATACTAAAGATCAAACACAGCGCTGAGAGAAAAGGATTCAGCTGATGGGGGACAGGCAAATAATTATTCACTGAAACAAATGATTTTGATGTAATTTGTTTCCCAAATAGGCTGTATCCAAATTGTACGAGTGGATGGACATTGGTGTGTGTTTGGCTTGGTATGTGTGTGTGTGTGTGTGTGGTAAACTGTGTGCCTGCATGCCTGCATTTATTTGTGTGAATGTGAGGAAGGGACAGAGAGAGAGAGAGATGGGACATAAGAAATTTCTTAATTTAAGAAGTTAAGTTCATTTAAACCATAAATATATTAACTTTACTGTGGAATTGATATGGTTTTTTTTAATGCCGAATTTGAATTTAACCTTTACATCGCCAGCTATATTCAAGCTGCTAACATCTGCTAAGTGGCTAAGTCAACTGCACAGTACAGCTGAAAACTGGCAGTGCAGCAGAGCAGCCAGTGGGAATGTGGGGTACTCGTTTTTTCGCTGCCATGTGGCATGAACTCTTTTCTGCTGTTACTGTCAGCAGCAAAATCATTTTCTGCCAAATGCCTTTTAAATAGACTTGCAGTTTGCTGTCATGTAGAGCATGGTCTAAAGCGAGACTGCTGGTTACAATCTGAACTGGTTGAAGAACTCGCCATCGTTTAAAACAATTTTAAAAAAGCAGCTGAAAATCGCTCCAGACCACATGAGAGTTGGTTCAACAACAAGAAGGATGTTTCCGGTACATGTGGCAGGAAGTGCCCGCTACGTTTGGTGCGCTAAGAGGAGTGCACGTTTGTTAACTCAAATGTTCAAGTTGCTGACCGGCAACAGTAGCGTTCTCCCTACAAGTCGCCATGCAGCAACTGTAGTGTCCTGGCTGCAAGTCGCCGAGTGGCGATTACAGCAACCAAAGGGTTAATTGAGATATTTTATTTTTGCTATAAAGATGCTAATTTTACTGTTGTTATTGATGGGTTTTTTTATGCCTTTCAGTGATGTTTTTATGCCTTATTAGCTGAACCTTTGTTTTGCATTTAACAGCTTCATATTGTTTTATATTTACTTCACCACCATATTTATTCAATACAATGTGCAAGTGGATATGCAAGAAAATGTGTGTTGGTGCTTGTGTATGGGGGTTGTGTGTGTGTTTGTGTGTGTGTCTGTGGGGGGGGGGGGTCAAAAAGTGGAAAGGTGGTATTTTTGTCAGGCTTGCTTTGCTATGGCTCTGTTGTGTATGATCTTATTGTATATGTTGTGTGATCTTTGGCTGTTTCCAGTTTTAGAGTTATGCATGCATTTGAATGACAGGTGCTAAAGTGCTCTGATTTGTCTCTGCACAAGATTCAGCACTATATAAATATAATAATAATTATTATTAATGATAATATTGATAATTATTATTATTATTATCAGTTTATTTATGTAACGCCTAATGAGATGATTTTGTTCCATCAAATTCAAAACACGCAGTTTGGTCCGACTAACTTTTTACTAAGAAAGCAAACATGACGAAATATGACCAGACATTGCATTAAAAGTACCTACTAAACTTAATGTCCATTGTAAACTTGGTATATATGTACATATCATACATAAAAACGTACATGTATCTCTACACACTTATATGATAAGAATAATAATTTTTACTAAATCCATACATTGCCCCTTTATGCAACACATACCCCACCATGGTGCATAATGTAAAAACTGATGCGCAAAACATGCATTCAAACTCCAAAATAACAATTTCCATACATATAAGTATAACCCTGCACAGACATCAAACCAAACACCAACAGTAATTTATTTACGGACACACGTACAAAATAATCAAATACAACAAAATCACCCCAAATACATACCAAATATCACTCCACACAAATAATGCAGTCTCTCATCACATTATTATTATTATTATTACTATTATTATGAGCATTTACGCCTAATCTTGAAAATAAGCCCTAGGCGTTTGCAAATAGAACACACATGTAAATATCAAAAAGGAAAAAATTGAGCACAAGATACCAAACATCGATCTCCCATCCATCCCCTCCCCCCTCGCCCCCTGACCCCCCCCCCCCCTCCCTCCTGCACCCCCCCCCCCCCCCCCCCCCCCCCACACACACACACACACACAACACACACAAGCACACACACACGCATGCACACAAGTCATAGCACACAATCATAAATGCTTAAAATGGCACACAGTCAAAAATACCACCAACAAATTCTGAAACTCTCAAACTAACTCATCCCAAATAGTCATTTTAGTCCATGCTGGAAAGCGATGAGCTGTTGAAAATTATTCAGGAGGGGAAAAGGTGGGTCTTCACACTGGATTTGAAAGATTGCAGCGAAGATGAGTGGCAGAGAAGCTGAGAAAGAATGGGGACTTGGAATGAAAAAGATCACTCAAGAACATCACTCAAAACTAGACCATGACATCTAAAAACCAATCTGAACACACAAAGCCAATCACAAAGTCACCATGCCCAAACAATGCACAACCCAAACCATAACACCCCAGATCAGTCCCACTCTGCCTGCTTCCTTTCCACGTAACACCTCGCCAACACACACAGAAAACAGAAACAAGCACACACCCACTCTGTAGCAGGCATCAGGAGACCAATTAAAGTCAGTTTTAATCAGATAGAATAGAATAGAATATGCCTTTGATACCAGGTGTACCGGGGTCACAAGGAATATTGGGGGGGATAGTACATAACAAGATACGAACATAAATCGAAAATCATGCACAAAAACAGATACAGTAGAAATTAGGATACATACAAGTGCATATCAATATAAAAACTTGTGCATACTCACACATGCACACACTGCACACACACACACACACACACACACACACACATGCACACACGCACACACACACACACACACACACACACAAACTCTCTCTCTCTCTCTCTCTCTCTCTCTCTCACACACACACACACACACACACACACACACACACACACACACACACACGTTCGAACAGAAGCTGCATATTACATGTGGATGGGGCTGATGACTAGATCTTCAGGTAGATGGTTGTTGATCGCACAATTCTATTTATTATACTGGATTTGTTCGAGAGACAGGGCATTGACTGCTTTGGGGAAAAAGCTATTGGTAAAGCGATTGGTTTTCATCCTTATTCTTCTGTACCATTGACCAGAGGGGAGCATCTCGAAAATCCCAAAAGCAGGATGTGATTCGTCCTGGCTGATTGATTTTGCTTTTTTGAGTAGCCGCTGATAATATATGTCTTCTAGAGAAGGTAGATCAGCCCCGGTAATCTTGGTGGCAGTTTTTACGATTTTGTTAACAGCTGCAACTTCTGCCTTGGAAATATTTCCATACCAAACAGTAATAGCGAAGGTTAGCACACTTTCAGTGACTGCTCGGTAGAAATCAACCAAGATTTCATTTTTAATTCCGAACTTTTTGAGGCGCCGAAGAAAGTACAGGCGCTGTTATGATTTCTTAACAATTTTTTCCATATTTTTCTCCCATTTGAAATTGTTAGAAATGATCAGTCTGAGAAATTTAAAGTCACTGATGATCTCTACTTGCTTGTCTTTAATGACAAGTGGTAAGGGGTCACATCTGGTCTTCCAGAAATCTAAAATTAATTCTTTGGTTTTTGATACGTTGAGTTCTAAGTTGTTATGATCACACCAGCTGACAAGTTCCAGTGCTTCTTCCTTGTAGTTTGACTCAAAACTGTTTGTAATCAGCCCTTGTAGAATAGTATCATCGGCAAACTTGTCCATAGTGTTACATTCATTTTGAGTTTCACAGTCATGTGTGAATAGTGAGTACAACAGTGGGGATAGAACACATCCCTGTGGGGTGCCTATGTTGAGAATGCATGTGGAGGAGGTGAGGTCACCAACTTTAACAACTTGCGGTCTGCATCTTAGAAAATTTAGGATCCATGTACAAATTGATTCAGGCAGCGAGAGGTCTTTCAGTTTGAAATATTAGTCTTATGGTTGCATTTGAAGCTGGAAATGGACTTAGATTGTCTGATTTCATATGGCAAGGAGTTCCACTGGACAGGGGAAGTGGGAGGGGGGGCAGGGGGGGTTTGGGGGGTGTGAATGGGAAGGATCTTTGACTGTAGGACTAGGACTTAGTCTTGTCATAACAGAGGGAAATTAGTCAAAGCAGATGGAAATTAGTCAAAACAGGGAAATTGGAGAATGCAACTGTCTGATGATGAATGCAGTTGTTGTGTTGGACTGTAAACAGTGGGGAGATCAGGAAGATGGTGAAGAACCAGAGAAAGCTAGAAAGCAATGTGTAGAAAGTTTATAATCAGTTCTGCCTGGACTGTATTGGCAACAAATGGTTTCAGAAGAGGCAGAACAATGTCACTCTTTGGGCGTTTCAGTACAAGACGGGCAGCTGAGGTTCAGACTTTTTGGGGTTTATAATATACTGTAGTGAGCCAGAATCACAATAATCAAGTTTCGAGAAGACAAAAGCACAAATGAGAGTTTTGGTTGTGTCAACAGACAGGAAGTGATGAATGGAGTTCTGTGTATACCAAATTTTACTGTTCTGCTTGTAACTGTATGCATCACAGACTTCACCACTTAATTTCTCTTTCTGATATATAAAGTTATTCAGATTCTGAATCTGGAAAACAACATTATTTTTCAATTTGCTTCCCATGCCCATTTTGCTGGCTGTACTGCTTCTCTTCTTTTCTATCATCATTATTAGTATTATTACATTATATCCTTTTGTACAACTATGCTTAAATGAGAACAATATATTTTTAAAAAATCTTACTGCTCATACTGTTATTTCTTTTTATGAAAGAATAAATGACTGGGACAGCAACTATAGGCAGTTTTATCCAAAAGGACAGCAACAAGAGTCATAGTAATGCTGCTGCAGATGAGCTGTCACTGGTAAAGAAAACAGTATGTCCGTTTTGTATCACTCAAGCCACAGGTTATAAAGTTTCCTTGATGTCAGAAAAAAATATTTTTAGAAGGTGACACTGGCTAGCACTGAAAAATTTTTGTTTTGTTTAGACTGGTATGTTATTGCACCATCTTGTTATATGTTCGAGGGCTGTGCATTTTGTTCATTCATGTATGGTTTATCTGTCATTTTGCCTAGGTTTTAGGAGCCAACACTGGAAAGGTGAACAATGTGACAGCAGATGCTGCATTTAGGTCCAAAACAAAGAGAGAAATGATCAGCACTGCAGAACAGTCCAGACTGCCTGCACCAGGTTTGTCATTAGTATTTCTTTTGATGTATTTGCTCACTGTTTGTTTGATATTTGTAACAGCAGACATCAATGGTATGATCTAAGACTAATCATGTGGGTGTGGGTGGGTGTTTATGTTTTTGAGTGTGTACTCGTATGTTAATGTAAGTGTGTTTGCTTAGCTTGGTTATTCTCTGCAAGACTTTTTTTTTTTTTTTTTTTTTTTTTTTTTTACACAGAAATTCTTAATTAATACCTATGTCTATCATGGAAAGATCTTTCAACACTTATTTAGTTGTACACTTTTACTGAAACTGAGGCATGATTTTGAACACCATGATTGAGAATGCACATGTTATATTTTACATCAGTTTTGACTTTACCTGTGTATGAACAGTATTAACTGCTTTGAATTTGTCTGGATCAGGTCAGTATGACATTAATGATGAAGTGAGCCATGACAGTGTCAAGGTCCCGTTCTCCAGCTTCCGCTCACGGGTCAAGCTTGAGATCTTAAAGAAGATAGAGCCTGTGAGTCTTTGATGTTTTCTTTTTTTCTTTTCTATTTTTTTTTTTAATGGATGATTTATTAACCCTTTCACTTTTTTTTTTTTTTTTTTTTTTTTTTTTTGCTGCCCCATCATCTGCACCATTTAGTGGCATTACTCCCATGCTGCTCGTTCCGAGTCCCCCATCCACAGCCACACCCAGTACTTCCAGAACTATCTGTGTTCTTAAAAAAAAAAAAAAAAAAAAAAAAAATCACAAAAATTAAAGTCATGCTTAAAATCATGTAAAAGTATATGTTTTATTAAAGGAAAATGAATGGAGAATATATTTATCACAAGTCAAATTTTGGCAGGATGTGATAACTTCCAGTCAGGGGAAGATAACTCAGATTTTTAGGGGAAAAAAACAAAATCAAAATATTTCGAAAAAGAAGAAGAAAATTCAAGTTTGTTTATTATATGGACGAAAATGGTTGTTAGATATTAGCAATTATATTAGACACAACAACCAAGTGCAATTATGTTGTTTTCTCCAACATGTTTCTACATAAACACTATACATATACACTCACATACAACCACAACCCCCACTCCCCCACCCAACCACCCACAAACACTATCACACAATATTATAACACAAAAGCTCACTAAACAATATTTTGGTTTGAAGCTTTCATCTGCAAGGTTTCATAATAAATGAAAACCCCAAAATGAAGGTTTCAAGCTAAGCTATTGGATTTTTCTTTTCTAACATGACCCCACCCCATTCCTGTTTATGTACCATGTAGCATATAATCATCATTAGGATAACCAGAATCACTTCACTTGATCAACAACAACATTATTTTCATCTTCTGTCACATTTTCATAGTTGCTATCGTCAACGTTGTGTGGAAAATCAAACAAAAATTCTAGCCACCTCTTCTGTACCATACGTCCTGGCAGACATATTGACACACTCAACTGCTTTTTGCTTTACTAAACGCAAAAAACTGCATCAAAATCGAGCCAAAACTTGCTGAGATATTGCTTTGAATGCTCATCAGGGCACTCCAAATTTGCAAGGAAGTAAGCATATTCAAATGAGTTGCTGGACGGTTGATAATGCAGTTACCCCTAAAATGTGGATATATCTGCAGCCGGAAATGAAAGGATTAAGGGTCTGTCCTCCCTTTTGCTTATGTTCTGATTGACATCTTACCCTTTTGCATGCCAAGGGATTTAGCAAATAAATGAATCCTATTTGCCAGGAAATTTTCACAAAAAACAGGTAGGTGTAGAAAAAAAATCTGGATTAATTTGTCAATGGCATGGCTAAAAGCATATATTTTCTGTAAGGAAGATAAATGGGCAATACAGAAAAAAATGTGTTTAACAACACATACTTAATTGTGACCCACGTGCAGACTCTGGCAGGGGTCTGACATTCCTGTCCTGTGCAAACTACTATCCGCCTATGCAGAGAAAACGAAAGTAGCTATGGCTGATAACCTCCCGGAAACCTCCCCTTTGCCACCCTGACTAGCGCCCTCTTTTTCTGGCAGCCATGTTGACTCCTGTTCCAGTGCTCTTCATACGGCTAAGTTTTTTTTTTCATATTTTCTGTCTGTCTGTCGATTCTCTGGCATTCTTGTTTTTTGTCTAATTATGTCTTCAACCAGTTCACATAACTATATGGCTCAATTGGGCGATCAGGCTAAAATTAAGGCGCAATTGCAATCGATTCGCGGACACTCTGGGCCCCCTACTTCTCGCTCTCTCAGCAATGCCAACCCGCCGCCTCCCCCACTTCCTCCACTCCCTCTGGTTGACTCCAGACCTCCACCACCTCCTAAACCTCCTCCGTGACTTCTAGGGGTTTGTTGCCCCACACTCAGGTCAGTGGTGCCATTGATGCCATATCTTTCGATCCGCGAACGGACTCAACGCGATCCGCATTTTCTCAGCCCTGCCAGTCGGCAGTGCTCGAGTTGACCTCTATCCTTTACTCATGCCCACAGTTTCACCAATGGAATGTGCCACAATCCCATTGGGGAAACAACACCATACGCCTGTTTTGGATCCGCACACTAGACCGGGCCCTATGTGCATTGCGTCCGTGGTGGCAGCCGTGACATCAGATCACGCGCCCCCCACGTGGCATGCCTCGACCGTCTCGGATCCAACGGCGACCAAGGCGAGTAGGGATGCCCTCCCCATACATAGGGAGGAAGGTGGACCACTAGGGGATACGCTCGCCCATACGCATGCACCCTCCCCCTTGTCCTGAGCGTCCGATCCAAGGGTGGCAACTTCTGCTTCGGCACCCCAAATGGTGACTGCCGCAGTTACTTCCCTTGCACTGGCACTGCCTCTCGCCTGCAGTGTGGGTGTGTGCATGGTCCCTCCAAGCTATGCGGTGATGACCCCATCTGCCACACTGCCGGTTGCTGCTGTTTCCCATACACTAATGGTGTCTCAGCAAGCTGCTCAACCAAACAACCAGCAACTCATTGTTAACTTGCTGCAGCAATTATGCACCACCCTGCTTCCTGGTGCCACACCTTCTCCTTCTACTGCTCCTTCTGCTTCAGCAAATCTGCTTCCATCCTCTCCCTCTACAACCACCACCCTGCAGCACCTCTACCCTATGTGTTGTTAAAAGGAAATTTTCTTCCTAAAATTACGTTTATCTGACATACTTACTGTGACCCAAATTAAGACCCTCCCATCCTCCCCGCTTCCTGTTCTCCCTGCACGTTACGGCAAATTGCCGTCAAAAGAGGGCGCTAGTCAGGGTGGCAAAGGGGAGGTTACCTACTTAAGTTTTCTCTGCATAGGCGGATAGTAGTTTGCACAGGACAGGCATGTCAGACCCCTGCCGGAGTCTGCACTAGTGGGTCACAGTAAGTATGTTAGATAAATGTAATTTTAGGAAGAAAATTTCCTTTGACAGTTGTTATGATTAAATGAATATGTTATCCACAAGATTTTTTGTTCAAAAATAAACATTACATATACACATGAACACACACACACACACACACACACACACACACACACACACACACCATCCCCCTAAAAGAAATGTCTGGATCAAAATCATCAGCCCAGTGTCAAACCTACAGATCTGAAAATCGACACACCACCATGCCAGCTCCACTGGGTGAAAAGTAGGCTGAAATTCTTCACCTCTAAAAAATCATCAGATTGCAGTTCATCTTCTCCAAGCATTCATTCTAATTTTCATTGAGCAGCAGATGAATCCTGTGTTATGCCATTTACCTTTGCTCACATTTGGTTTTGACAAGGCATCTCCATTTTGCTTGGCTGCATAGATAATACATTGTTGACATGCTCCAGTCAGCCAAAAGTTTACCACCAGCCTCAAGAAAACAGGTCATGGGACAAGACGTGGATTGTCCACCCGACATCAGAATCTCTGAACTGGAAGTTGTCTATGATTTTATGTACCTGAGGTCAGTGATCTCAGACTCCCTCTCTTTAACTCTGAGCTAAACAAGCACATTGGTAAGCCAGCCACAATCATGTCCAGATTGACAAAATGGGTTTTGAGCAACAGCGAGCTGACACTAAGGTCCTACTACAAAGCTTGTGTCATGAGTACCTTCCCTGTGCGGCAGCGAAACCTGCACACTGCATGCCAGACAGGTATGAAAACTCTGGGTTTTCTGCATGTGCTCCCTCCGATGCATCCTGAACATCTGCCGAAACAGTCTCCAACAACACACTCGTTCAGAGGGCTGGGATCATTGCATGTACACCCTTCAGAAGCAAAGATGAGTTCGCTGGCTCAGACATCATGCAAATGGACAACAGCTGAACACCCAGAGGCCTTCTGTATAGAGAGCTGGCCCAGGGAAAGCGCCCTGCAGGCAGATCTCAACTATGCTACAAAGATGTCTGCAAAAAAGACCTAAAGACCCAAGGCAACAACACAGACACTGGAAGCTGTAGCCTCTGAACGATCATACTAGAGGCAGACAGTGCAGAAAGGCCTCTCTAAGTTCAAAGAGACACTTGCCTGACAGTCAGAGACAAAACAGCAATGAATGAAGGCCCAGACTCTGGCAGATAGACCAGCATCAGATTTCATCTGTGCAAAGTGTTGGAGTCTTCCATTTCCAAATAGGCCTGTCAAGCCACAACTGACACTGCACCAGAAACAAACACCCAGTGCACTATTCCATTCTCCCGGATTGAAGGGATGCCTACCTATGCATACCACACAGTAATTATTGGTACACATTGGATTATAGCAGGTCTGACACACCACATAGCAATTAGTGGCTGTGGTTTGGTTGAGACAAGTCATTTGCACACCATAAAGTGATTACTGATACAGGTTTTATTCAGGTTCTTTTCACTGCAGACATCAGTTCATGGTTCAGGTTTTGTGTCGTTCTGTTGTATACGTAGTTTCCTGGGCCAGGCTACTACAGACCCTATGAAGGAGTAAAGCCTGCAAAACGTTTGATCTTCCCGTATGTTCTGTACTTTTGATGCTTTGATGCAACAAACTGTTTTGTTGAAGAAATACAGTTTTAAGTTCTTTTTTTCCCAACTGTTTGTTTTGCCTTTCCACTTATGTCTGCATGATTCTTATTGAGCTGGCTTGCTTTGTTTACGTGAGTGGTTCTTTGTATTTTTGGTTTGGTGTATATTTCATGCTATGAACAAGAGAGGCAAGGCCTTCAAGACACTTGTGATACAATTTTTAAAAAAAAAAAAAGTCTAATCGTTAAAATGTGTTCTGTATTTGTTATTATAAAGCTTCGGGTTAAAAAAGAAAAAGAAAAAAAGTCCTAACCAGATTTGAACCCCGCGTGTTCGGGTGAGAAGAAACTGTCTTACCCATTACGCTATCGTGGCTCCTTAACTGACGTTATAAAATATTCGAACATACTTTTTCAAAGGGCGATAAATCAGTTGCGGTATTCGCAGTGAGAACATTGTTTAAATCATATTATTCTTGTGTATCTTGGGCATTAAAAAAATCTTTAAGGGCAATAAAAATTTCTTTTTAAGTCTGCGTTAAAGGAGACGTGGCTATCGCCGCAATCACACTGCAACATTTAACCGTTTTCTCTAGATTTAGATAGATGTACAAGTTTAGTTACACCCGCCGGGAATGTAGTACGACACGGTCAATTCAGTTTCTCTTTTATGTTCATTCTAGTTTTATAGTTTTAAAGTTGATATGAAAATTGAGTATTTTGTTAAACTAATTACATGTAGAGCCAAGTACATGTACTTCTAAACGTCGTAAGAAGTGAAAAGGACTTCATTTTGAGAAAAGTCAAGACTGGAATTTTTTTCGTTTCATCGTGATCAGTTCAAGGGTATTAACTCGCATGGTTTACAATTTTTAACTGTGAATTCCGACTGATTCTGTGGATATTTTTATGGTAGTTTGGGGCATAATCCAGTAAGAGATGAGGCGTTCACAAATCTTTCTCTGGATAAATATTTAACGGTCTCCTTTTTCAACTTTCCATCACATGTTATCGTGTATTGTCCATTGAATATATAGGATTGAACCGGCAGGTCAGCAGCTTGAAACAAAATGGCGTTGTTCGTGTTCGCGAAGAATATGAGCACGTGCTTTGAATGTGTATAAATATGTGTACGCAATTGATTTTTGCCCATGACCTTCAGGGCTCAACCAATAGATCTGTGAAGTCCACTCATCGTATTGATTTTATTTTTTTCCGAAAAAGACCACTTGGGCGAACGAACATAGTGAAAGCCCTGTACACTGAGAGTAAAGCACACAAGCTTTTTATGTATTGAGTATAATTTCAAAATGTAATGTTTAAGATGAGAAAGATCAGTTTAAAGCAAATTAAGTCCCCTAGCATTAATTACAGAGTAATTTCCCTTTTTTACTATCTGCACCAAAACGTTTGCAAAATAAATAAAATTTCCATGGTTAGGAAAAGAAGTTCCTGTTTGAACAAAAAAATGATAATAATGACTGCTCTTGTTGTTGTGTCAGAATATCAGATCAAAGTACCAAGTTTAGAGAATACAAAAAAATTAAATATAACAGTAAATGCAGTTTGCATATAATTTGGCTTTTTTTTTTATTTTTTTGTGCCCATCCCAGAGGTGCAATATTGTTTTAACTCACTCGCTGCCATTGTCTGCATATGCGGATGTCGTCGGACAAAGCGTTGGATGCCAATGTCCGCATATGCGGATTTGGATTTTGGAGTGACGTGTCGGATACGAAAATCAAAAGCAGAACTGATTCTTAAGTTATCTCCGGCCAACTTTTCATTCACACACACTGCGTGTGTGAAGTGACACGCTCGTTAGCAGACGACAACGAAGCATACCCTCGGTCAGCTCTGCAAGTTGTTTGACAAGATGGCATTGCATTGAAGTGTTCGACACGGTAGGAGAGGTCAAACACAACACAGCGTTGAATCTACTTTGGAAATGATCCAAACCGAAGGCTCCGATGTTGAAG